>NC_134716.1:104278888-104589166 GCF_049634645.1 Pelodiscus sinensis | reverse complement strand
TAAGGGCTGTCATAAAGAGGAAGGTAGATCCTGAAGTAATGGGCTTAATCTACAGCCAGGGAGATTGAGGTTTGATAGTAGGAAAATATTTCTCACCATAAGGATAGTTAAGTAATGATTTAGGTTATTATCAAGGGATGTTGTGGAAGCTCCATCTTTAAGAATAGGTTGGACAAATACCTACCAGAGATGATCTAGGTACAGTTGACCTTGACACAACCCAGGAGCTTGGACTAGATGACTTTTCAAGGTGTCTTTCAGCCCTGTTGTTCTAGGATTCTGTGCTGCAGTAAGTTGTTGATAAAACAGGTGTAGGTGGCAAAGCAAAGCAGTGTAACTTTGCACCAGTCTGACATTCACTTGTATACAGTACAAATGAAAATGGAAATAATTTTGTATTCTGTAGAATCCATATTTATCCCTTAAACTGAAGTAAACAGGAGCTGATTTTGCCAGGGGTGAACTGAGAGTATGGGGGATGGTGTAGATCAGAGCTGGTCAAAAATATTTTGTTTTTCCTCCAAAAATCAAAATGCAAATTTTCAGTGTAAAAATTAAATTTCAAGGGATGAATTTAATGAAAGATGTCCATTTAATGAAAAACTCAGGTTTCAATGGGGAAAAAAAGTTATGACAGAAAATATTTGGCCTTTTCAGGTACTGATTTTAGTTGCAGCAGTGAGGGGTTGTTTCATCTTACACCTCTGTGCTCTGTCTTTTCCTCTCTTATTTGTATGTTACACTTGTCTTGCACATCTACTGAATTGTTTTTATTATTACTGAATTATTTGTATTATAGTAGCTCCCAGATACAAATCATGACTAATAATAACAATAATTGAGCAAGGCACTGTACTAAGTTTGGTACATCCTTAGATGTATAAACAGGGGAGCAATGAATAGAAATATAAGGAGTTTTATGTCTACATAAAGGAATTTTATGACCATGAGATCTTGCATGATCTAAAAAGAAAAAAGGAGTCATATAAAAATGGAAAGTAGGACAAATTACAAAGAATGAATATAGGCAAACAACACAGGAATGCAGGGGCAAGATTAGAAAGGCAAAGGCACAAAATGAGCTCAAACTAGCTATGGGAATAAAGTGAAACAAGAAGACTTTTTATAAATACATTAGAAGCAAGAGGAAGACCAAGGACAGGGTAGGCCCACTGGTCAGTGAGGAGGGAAAAACAGTAACAGGAAACTTGGAAATAGCAGAGATGCCTAATGACTTCTGTGTTTTGATCTTCACCGAGAAGTCTGAATGAATGCCTAACTTAGTGAATGCTAGTGGGAAGGGAGGAGGTTTAGAAGATAAAATAAAAAAAAGAAGTTAAAAATCACCTAGAAAAGTTAGATGCCTGCAAGTCAGCGGGGCCTGATTAAATGCATCCTAGAATACTCAAGGAGCTGATAGAGGAGGTATCTGAGCCTCTAGCTATCATCTTCGGAAAATCATGGGAGACCGGAGAGATTCCAGAAGACTGGAAAAGGGCAAATATAGTGCCCATTTATAAAAAGGGAATTAAGAACAACCCAGGAAACTACAGATCAGTTAGTTTAACTCCTGTGCCAGGGAAGATAATGGAGCACGTAATTAAGGAATTCATCTGTAAACACTTGGAAGGTGGCAAGGTGATAGGGAACAGCCAGCATGGATTTGTAAAGAATAAATCATGTCAAACCAATCCGATAGCTTTCTTTAATAGGATAACGAGTCTTGTGGATAAGGGAGAAGCGGTGGATGTGGTACTAAACCTAGACTTTAGTAAGGCGTTTGATACAGCCTCATATGATATTCTTATCAATAAACTAGGCAAATACAACTTAGATGGGGCTACTATAAGGTGGGTGCATAACTGGCTGGATAACCATACTCAGAGAGTAGTTATTAATGGTTCACAATCCTGCTGGAAAGGTATAACAAGTGGGGTTCCGCAAGGGTCTGTTTTGGGACCGTCTCTGTTCAATATCTTCATCAACGATTTAGATATTGGCATAGAAAATATGCTTATTAAGTTTGCAGATGATACCAAACTGGGAGGGGTTGCGACTGCTCTTGAGGGTACTGTCATAAATCAAAATGATCTGGACAAATTGGAGAAATGGTCGGAGGTAAACAGGATGAAGTTTAATAAAGACAAATGTAAAGTGCTCCACTTAGGAAGGAACAATCAGTTTCACACATACAGAATGGGAAGCGACTGTCTAGGAAGGAGTATGGCAGAAAGTGATCTGTGGGTTATAGTGGACCACAAGCTGAATATGAGTCAGCAGTGTGATGCTGTTGCAAAAAAAGCAAACATGATTCTGGGATGCATTAACAGATGTGTTGTGAGCAAGACACGAGAAGTCATTCTTCCGCTCTACTCTGTGCTGGTTAGGCCTCAGTTGGAGTATTGTGCCCAGTTCTGGGCATCGCATTTCAAGGAAGATGTGGAGAAATTGGATAGGGTCTAGAGAAGAGCAACAAGAATGATTAAAGGTCTAGAGAACATGACCTATGAGGGAAGGCTGAAAGAATTGGGTTTGTTTAGTTTAGAAAAGAGAAGACTGCGGGGGGACATGATAGCCGTTTTCAGGTATCTAAAAGGGTGTCATAAGGAGGAGAGAGAAAACTTGTTCATCTTGGCCTCTGAGGATAGAACAAGAAGCAATGGGCTTAAACTGCAGCAAGAGAGGTTTAGGTTGGACATTAGGAAAAAGTTCCTAACTGTCAGGGTAGTTAAACACTGGAATAAATTGTCTAGGGAGGTTGTGGAATCCCCGTCTCTGGAGATATTTAAGAGTAGGTTAGATAAATGTCTATCAGGGATGGTCTTGACAGTATTTGGTCCTGCCATGGGGGCAGGGGACTGGACTCGATGACCTCTCGAGGTCCCTTCCAGTCCTAGTATTCCATGATTCTGTGATACATACAGCATTGGCAAGCCTGGTATTATAATGTCAGCATCCACTTCTGGTGTCCACATTATACAAAAGATGCTAAACACTTAGAGTGGGTGCAGTAAAGAGCAACAAGGAGAAAAAATAACTTGTACTAAAAAGTTATTTAATTTAGTGGAGAAAGGTATAACAAGAATCAATTGTTTGTCATTGATGTCAGGCAAATTCCAATTAGAAATTTTTAACAAGGAGGGTGATGAAGCATTGGAGCAAACTACCAAGGGAAGAGTTGTACTTTCCATTTTTTATGTCTCCAAATTGAAATTGGATGCTACCTGTAAGATGTGCTTTAGCCAAACATAAGTTATTGGGCTTAATACAGAGGTGAAATTCTCTGGCCTGTGTTATATAGGAGGTCAGACTTGTATGATCCCTTCAGGACTTAAAATCTCAGAATGCATGAACAGACATAAGAAAGAGATGATACCAACTCTGAAGAGCTTGTAACTAAATAAACTGGCCAAACAGTACAAAAAAGGGATCATTTCCATTTTATATATGGAGAATAGAGCTACGGAAAGATTACATGGCTGTCCAGGGGTAAAAAATTACACTGCTTTGCAACTTCTACCAGTTTTATTTATCAATTTACACAAAACAGGAGCCAGATAGTCAATGGGTTTACACAGTTGAGGAGCCTGTCTGTGATGTATAACTTACAGTGCAATTCATGTCATTGCTAAATGCAGCACAGAAATTTCCGTGGGAATTCAACCTACCTATTTCAGGCTGCATTTCTTGAATTTATCAACTGCATTTTACTGTATCACGAAGATCACTGAATGTCAATTAATCTTGTCTGTACTGGGATATGACACATGTTAAAACACACATGGTAAATGCAAGGTTAAATGATCAATTTAGACAGGGAGTGTTGTATCAGCTGAGAATGGTTAACCTTAGGGTCCACTCTGATACAGCGTTAAATATAACAGTTCATTTCTACAACTAAGTGCTCAGTTGTGTTGTGTCTAACATTGGATCAGTTAACAAGTTATACATTATTTCATTTTGGTGTTTAGACAAGCTCTGGTAAGTCAGAAGGCTATGTCACTATATATTAATTCTCTATGTGTTTGTGGATGGGCTGGGGGCATATACGCAGTCAGTGTAAGTGACATGATGCTCATTTGCTTATTATTCTTAAACATTTGTATCACTGCTTTAACTGACTTAACTACATGTCTTCAAGGTGTTTTATTCAGAGGTTGAGGCAGATAAACCAGTAAAACAGCTTTCACATGATGTCCCCCTTAGTCTGGATATGCTGAGTATGGTGAGTATCTTGCTTTATACAGTGTCAGAATGGTCAGAGCTTCTGGAATTTTAAGAAACTTACATTTGGCATTTTCTAATAATTGGTGGTACTTCTGTAATAGGAACCAGGAACTCCAACTTCTTTGGCTGTTTAAAAGTCTCAGAGGGGTAGCCGTTTTAGTCTGTAACTTAAAAAAAACCGTAGTCCTGTAGCATCTTAGAGAATTACAAAACAATTATAAAGTATCATGAGCTTTTGTGAGCAAATCATCTGAGGAAGTGGGTGTTGCCCATGAAAACTCATGATATTATATGTATTTGTTAGTTTCTAAGATGCTACAGGACAACTTGTTATTTTCTTTGGCTGTGTGAACTACACACCAGCTTCAATTCCACAGGGGCTGTTGGGCAAAGAGGAAATCATAGCACACTGGTGTAATGTAATCAGAAGTCTGAGAGATGATTTTTTTACCTCATTCTCCTGCTAGTTTTTTACTCTCAAGTGTTGGGACTTGCCATGGGTTTTAATAGCAATTACCTGCAACATTTCTTTTAAATATTACTTTTGATATCAAGTTTACTTTTTCAATTGGGAACAGTTCATTTATGCATGCAAAAATGGAAGAGCAATTGCATGCCTCCGGTCAGCTTTCTAAACACCCAGATGGGCAATGTTGTGCCATCGTGGTAAATGTCTGAGAAGAGTTGAATTTTTGGCCATTCCTGTGTTTTCAAGTAAGGCTGCCCATTGACAATTTGAGATTAAAAGTTTAATTGTGAGCTTTAACAACTCCTACCTTAAAAAAAATATAGACATGCAAGTTCTTGTCTTCCCATGGATTTCCTGGGGTTGGAAGGTTTTTTGTTCTTCAAAAATATCTCATATTTTCTATCGCACCACCCATTTTCTTTCCCTTTTGATTTAGTCTCTTCTTTTCCTTATCTCTTGATCCCTTTTTTCATTTTTATATTTTCATTCTTCTTCTCCACCTTTTCCCCTTCTCCTAATCAGTGTCCTTCCTTCTTTTGGATCATTTCCTCTTTCCTTCACGTGGCTGAATTAGGAATGTTTCCTAGCAGTGTACAGGCTAGAAATTGGCACAGAGATAATAGCATCAAATTCAAATATTTATTGGCACAGGGGAGATTTCTTTCTCTTTTTGAAGGGCATGCTGGTGAACCTGGTGAGCATTAGCAATCCTCTTCAAAAGAAAGGGATGGAATGAAGAAGGGGGAAGAGTAGCGTCCTGGCTTTCCTGTTGCCCTATACTCACTTTCTTTGGCTACTCATGGCTTTTTCACAGGATCATGCTAAAGGAAGGATCTTATTGTCATGAGTAATTATTATTTTGCTAGACTGTTTTTTGCCCCACTTGTGTTCCTCACTTGCTTTATCCTAAAAGTATTTCTGTTGACAATAGTGCTCATTGGATATGTCTACACAGCAGCTGGTAGGTGTAATTCTCAGCTCAGAAAGATGTACATGAGCTAGCACTTGCAAATAGCAGTGTAGCTGCGATGTCCCAAGCTAGGCACCTGAGTACCTACACAAGGATTGTATGTGGGCAGCAAGCCTGAGCTGTTACTCACATAGCTGTGCTCACTCTGCTATTTTTAGGCATTACTAGTTCAAGCTGACCCAACGCATGCATATCTGCTTGAGCTGGGAATCACATGTCCCATCTGCTCTATATATTGGTCATATCTTGCTATGCTGACCCATTTCTTATGATTTGCCACCAACTTTAGGTATGCTACTTTGTTAACCAGTCCCATTCTGCTTTTTTCTCCACAGGATCAACTTGACGGACAAGCAATTTTTGTAAGTAGCAAAACTGTCACAGCTATGAGCCAAAATAAGACTGAACATTTTAGAACCTCCCTTTCCACTGATTCATATACAGTGCACTAAAATGCTCCCTAATCTACTAAAATAATTATACGATTTAGCACTTAAATAGGGCTTTTCATACTCAAAGTGCCACATACACATTAACAAATATCAGAGCAGGTAGGTAAAAAAGCGTTATGATGATCTCCATTTTAGAGATGGATAATCTTCTACAATAATTATCCAAACCACATAAGACTGCCATGCTGAAGTTAGAGGAGATCAATAGATAAGAATGATCCAGGCAGTGAGGGCCACAGGAGAGCTGAGTTGTCAGCCGGTGTGGGAGGACTAAGCAGTCAGACAAAAGGGAGAGAGTGGGAGGGGGAAATACCATGTCGATAGAAAGGAAGAACAGAGCAATAAGGATGTGTGAGAAGAGACAGAAAGAGCAGATTTGGACTGAGCTAAAATGAAGATAGGACACAAAAATAAGGGAGTCAGAGAGAGCTCACAAAAAGGAGGAAAGTATGGGAGGAAAGACAATGTTGTATAGAAAAATAAACCCCCTTTTATGTCTTTGCTGCTGGTGAATTATTTCCAGGCCTGTGCTTAGTGCAATAGACCATCCTTCTTCCCATACAAATAATTGTAAAGGGTTCCATTTTAGAGATGGGCTAATGTTCATGTAGGAAGGGCTTAGGTTTGAGACTGAATCAGGAAAAGGTTATAGGCTTGGAGACAAAATTGACAGATTCTTGCAAATTGATCTTGGCTAGAAATGGTGGTAATAATGTGATATCAATGGATTTAATGAGGTTTTCACTATCTGTATTAATGGAAATTTTGCTATATCTTGGGAGAATAACTGTCCTTAGGAGATGTTTAGGATGTGTCTAAACCAGAGGAGGGAAAATTGGCTCCTTCTAGCTTTGGATCTGATCCAACAAAACTGTAGGTTTGGGTTTAGATTGGAAGATTTTGAAAGGGTTTCAGATTTGAGGTTCCAGGTTTGACTCATCTCTAGATTAGATAACAACTTCAGATGGTCCATTTCTTAGAGAATTAATGACTTGCTGGGATTAATCAGCTTGCAGCTGGTCATTAATCCCCAGGAAATGTTGTTGAGCTCAGACATTCTTGCTGAAATACTTTCTGTTAGACTCATACCAAAGTCAACAAAAATCTGCAATTACACTGTGGTCAAGGCTTGCATGATTTGTCTTTTTAGACAAAGAGTCCATTTCTCCTCTAATTTACAATGATATGATTCCACAGACTTTAATAGAGCTCCTTCTTGATCTATGCTGCTGTAACTGAGAACAGTCTGTAATTATAAGCATGATCAGAATGGATAGCATGTATTATATCTGGTTGTATTATTTCTTTTCGTCATGGAACATATAAATAACAGGACACATCAAACATAGAAATACAGTATAAGGGCACCTCATAAGGCTCTTTTACAATTGAGTTTAGGAGGACTATTTACATAGAATCATAGAACATTGGAACTGGAGAGGTCATCAAGTCCAGTCCCCCAGCCCTCATAGCAGGACCCAGTACCATCTAGGCCATCTATAGATGTCTATCTAACCTGCTCTTAAATATCTCCAGAGATGGAGATTCTACAATGTCTGTAGGCAACTTATTCCAGTGTTTAACCATCCTGACAGTTGGGAAGTTTTTCCTAATGTCCAGCCTAAACCTCCCTTGCTGCAGTTTAAGCCCATTGCTTCTTGTTCTATCCTTCCTCCTTGTGATACTCTTTTAAATACTTGAAAACTGCTATCATGTCCCCTCTCGGTCCTCTCCTTTCCAAATTAAACAAGCCCAATTAATTCAGTCTTCCTTCATAGGTTATGTTCTCTAGACTTTTAATCATTCTTGTTTCTCTTCTCTGGACTCTCCAATTTCTCCACATCTTTTTTGAAATGTGGTGCCCAGAACTGGATACAATACTACAATTGAGGCCCAATCAGCACAGAGTAGAGCGGAAGAATGACTTCTTGTGTCTTGCTCACAACTCTCCTGTTAATGCATCCCAGAATCACGTTTTCTTTTTTTGCAACAGTGCCACACTGTTGACTCATATTAAGCTTGTGGTTCACTATGACCCCGATCCCTTTCTGTAGTATAGAAAGCACATGTGCATACGTGTGGTGGACTTAGTCCAAAAAAAGAAAAAAAGGCAGGTGGAAGATTTCTAGGTCAGGTCAAGTGTCAAATGCCTGAACTTGGAGAACAATTAATAGCTATGATCCTGTGTGCCCTGACAGGAGAAATACAATTTGCGATAGTTTCAAAATTAGGACTAGTTGATTTTCAAAGGTCATGTTTGTCCAGATCTTCAAGTGCTGTAAATAGGCATTGATTCATTGTAGTCAACAGAGCTTCTCTCATTTACATCAGTAAGGCCATAATGTTTTAATAAAACATAAGGCCAAATTCTTCCCCATTGTATGCTATTTAAAATTTTGCAATAGTACCTGTGATGCATTGCAATAGAAATGTCAGCCTGCTGTACCTCCAGTATCACAACACAGCAAAGCTTTTAAGATGCATTAATGGTAGGTGGAACTCAGTCCAGAGCCAGATAAATATCTTAGCTTACTTTAAAAGTACTTCATATAATTTTCATTGACTTTCTATCATTTAGACTAAAACTGTGACTCAAAATGAGCTGTAGGTGGCAGGATCTCAGTCCAATCAATTGAACTGTGCATGAGCTTGTGGTGACTACCTCTCTGGGGCTCACTGCAGGACTGAGAATGGAGGTAGTAATATCAGGCAGTAAAAATATTGGACTAGAACAGTATGCAAAATGAATAAAGGAGGGGAGTTTATTAGAAAGACAAGCATCAGGAGGCTGGCAGATAATAAAGTGTTAGGATCTTTCAGTAACATGCTGCAACTGGAAATGTTATTTCTAATTGCTTGTGGCTTTAGGAGAAAAGAACTTTCTGAATTTTCCCATGTGCTGTGAGTTGTATTTTAAATATCTGCATGATTCTTAAGGTACACTTTTTCATACTGAAGACATGTATGGTAGAAACTGATATTTGTTTAAAGCATCTCTTCAGAATCAGAAACTATATTCTGGAGGTATATATAGATAAAGTTTAATATAATAAAATAATTCAGTCCAATTATTGCCTTTATATAAATACTTCCATTAATTTTTGGAACTACAGTTGAGGTGGCATTTATGGCTTCCAGTGGAACAATTGGAGAATGGGCTCAAATCAAAACCCATGTTCAAAGAGCTCCCAATTTCTTGGGTTTTTGAGATCCAAACTCTGAATTTTGCCATCTTTGTTAATATTTGGCTGAGCCAAAATATAAGATCTGAATAGTTCCAACTCCCTGGTAGTACATGTTCTGTAATGGACTAAACAGTGAGATAAATACTTGGTCATGCTGGGATTTTTAAACAGACCCTGTCAACAGTATCACACATAGCAAAATTATTACTTGCTGAGTTCAGCTATGCCCTGCATATGGCAGTTGATGGCTTTGCCTTTGGGTTAACCTGTCCTATGATGGTGGCACAGAGACAAGTAAGTCCTTGGCCTTCCATAAAAGGAGGCATTCATTTCAGGACAAGGTTGATATAATTAGAAGAGCAGCTTGGGAGGAAAATTTCAGGGACCACCTACTTCCATTACTTCCTGATCTATGTACAAAGAGGGGTCATCAGTTCACAAAGCTGCCTATTTTTCACCCATAGAAGCAGCTACAGTCCCCTGAAAACAAATAATGCACTCCAGGATTTGGCTCAAAAGGGAAATGTATGTGACTTAAATTTCAGCAGCCAAAATGTGATTGTGAGCTCCATAAAAACTTTCTTCAAATTTTGGAATTATGCAGAGAAATGGGTCAAGGTCAGTTCTGTAGGTCCCTGTGGGGTTAAGCTACAGCTTGTCAGGAAACTTATGACCTTGTTTGTGGGAGGGTTTTGTGTGTATGTGTACTGAATTGATGCTGTTGCAATTTTCCTAGGGGCCTGGATAGGGCAAAACCATGTAAAAGGATTCTCCCATCCAAGCAGCACGGCACACAATGTCATTATAAGTAATGTGAAACAAATCTGTTACTCTCTTCTATCTTCTTTTTCTTATCTCTGACAGGAAGTTGTTATTGGCAATCTAAAGCCAGGCACTCCACACCGTGTTAGCATAGGAGCTTATGGCTGGGCAGGAAAAGGACGACCCAGTATGCCCAGAGACATTACAACCTTATCCCAAGGTAAAATCTGTGTAAATAGCTTTCCATTATGAAACCATTGGGGCAGAGTTAATCCAAGACATTTCATTTTGCTGGGAGGTAAACAGAGTGAGAGTTAAAATTTCTGTTTTGCTCAGTCTCTCTCATGTCATATGGCAGAAGGTATTTGTAATGGCAAAATGGCGAGTAACATTATTAAAAGGTTTAAAAGTATAAATGCCACTTGAGGTATCAGGTGCTTTAAGAACCCTTTATAAAGCACATTTGAAGAAAGAACCCTTTTTCCACTAGTATATTTCATGCCCACATGTCAACATGTGAATCCTAGCTAAATCTAATGTATGCATGGGTATGTCTACACTACCCCGCTAGTTGGAACGAGGTGTACCGGTAGTTCGGAATAGGAATCCTAGTCCGAACTACCTAGTTCGAGCCCCGTGTAGCCGCGCTACACGGGGTTCGAACCAGCGGGGATTTAAAAATGGCAGCTCCCCGCTTATGCAAATGAAGCCCGGGAAATTCAAATCCCGGGCTTCATTTGCAAGTGCGGTATGCCTACATTACCCTCCTAGTTCGAACTAGGAGGGTAGTGTAGACATACCCCATAGTATTTACATAAGTTAGGGCATGTCTACATAGCAGGGCAAAAGTTGATGTAAGCTATGCAACTTCAGCTATGTCAATTGCATAGCTGAAGTCGAAATAGCTGAATTTGGCGTTTTGGTGCAGTCTCCTTACTCCTTGTGAAACGAGGGTTACAGGAGTCAGAATAAAAAGTCCTCCAGCTCAACATTATTTTGAAATAATGGCTTGCTGTGTAGACATGCTCTTTGTTATTTCATAATAACATCAGTTATTCCAAAATAATGCTGCTGTGTAGTCATACCCTTAGGCTATGTCTAGACTGCAAGCCTCTTTCAAAAGAGGCTCTTTCGAAAGATACTTTCGAAAAAGCCTCTTTCGAAAGAGAGCGTCTAGACTGCACGCGGAACTTTCGAAAAAGCGGCTTGCTTTTTCAAAAGAAAGCACCCAGTGAGTCTGGATGCTCTCTTTCGAAGAAGCCCTATTTACATTCAAGAACGCCTTCTTTCGAAAGAGGAACTTTCGAAAGAAGGCGTTCTTCCTCGTGCAATGAGGTTTACCGCCGTCGAAAGAAAAGCCGCGTTCTTTCGATTTAATTTCGAAAGAACGCAGCTGCAGTCTAGACGCAGGTGAAGTTTTTTCGAAAAAAGGCTACTTTTTTCGAAAAACCCCCTGAGTCTGGACACAGCCTAAGAGACCTACCTGATTCTCAGTGCTGGGATGTGTGTGTTGAGTTTTGTGTCTATAAAAATCTATCTGTGTTTCTAATACTAATTACATGCCATTCTTTTGGCTTAGACAAATGCATGCCCCCTGAACCACCCTATCAGCCTCAGGTCATTGTGGTTTCTGATTCAGAGGTTGCACTGTCATGGAAACCTGGAGTCAGTGAAGGAAGTTCCCCTATCCAGTACTATACCCTGGAGTTTATCAGGTAAATATGCTATGGAATCTGAATATCAGTACATGTGCACAACATGCATTTGAAGATCATATTATTAGATTCAGTGCAGAGGCTCCTCATTATTTATTCATTCATGTTATATAGTGCATTTATTACTTTCTCATGGTGAAATGTACTGTAAAAATTTAAAATAAATAATCTCAGTGATATAAAGTCAGCAATAACTCCCATCCTTCCTTTTAAAGAAAATATCCATCCTCCAGGAAAAGCCTGACTCAACGGGTTGAAACCTTGTCTGACAGTCATCAAACTCATGCCCAAAGGGAGAAGAGAAATCCAGATAAAAGAGCCTTTCCTTGAAACCCGCCTTGTCCCTAGCCCTCAGCAAAAGAAATTCAGGGACTGTCAGCTCAGTTGTCACAGCTGATTTAAGCTGTGGTAAGAATATAAGAATCGGTGGTATCTTGAGTTCTCAAGTCTCAAACCACTATGTGGTCTTCACTTTATGGATCTTGTTTACTGTTAACTTTCCATAAAACTAAGACAGTATTTGAAAACTTCAGGGAGATTCTATCACTAATTATCTAAAATGTGCAATAGTATATAATAGAGCTAAATTTTGTAAAATTGGTTCCTGAGCAGCAGCTGTAAGAGGTATCTGAGTGGTCAGCAATGTGTAATTGCAACTGTGTATTTGCATGCAGAAACATACTGTAGTACCTTATTATTCAGCCATGTATGCAAAGTCAGATTTGTATACGAGACTACCTGTTTGTATGTGTTTGCACATATTGTTAGAGCACAGGATACTGGTATATCTTTTCATTTGGTTTGGTCCATTAAGTAAACATATGTGGATTAATTTCACTGAAATTATTAGGCAAGAAGACAGATTTGCCTCAGGACTTCTGTGTGCTGTGAGCTCAAAACATCTTTTATTCCCCCCTTGCTTCAGCTAATCATAGAAGCCACATCGAAAGATTTCTATTCTTTTTTTTTAAAAGAGCGTGGTGTTGGAAAATTTTAAAAACAATCTTCAATCCCCCCCAAACATTGATTCTTCTACAGCACAATTACAGTGCAGAAAACACAGATATAATGAAAAAGAATTCCCCCTGCTGAAAGCCTGCGTCTGAATTTCTGTGACACTTTGTGTTCAAATCTGCCTGATGTTTAGTGGGTTTTAAGTGACACAATGCTTGCTGCATTCGGAGTTAGAACATGAGTGACGGATATCTAATGAGTGTTGTGTAAGTCCAGCTCTGGTTTAGAATTATCAAGAGGTTGTTTCAGTGCCTATTTCCCCAATATAATAATGATCTGAATTGATCCCTCTCTCTTCCCTTCTTTTATCTCAGCATAAAATGTTAGAAAGAGATATGGGTGAGTTCTGACTAATTATGCTTGTTTCTCCCTCATTCCTTGTCTTGGGAAGAGGAGGTTGTAGGTTTATGAGCATCTCCTCATAATATTCCCATTCCCTATGTGGCACATTATAAATGCATCCTTGAATAACTTGAGTTAACTGCAGAGTACATCCTTGTATTCTCTTTAAGTCAAGAGATGTCAGTAATTGGAATTCAGTATCCAATTGTTTCCAGACTTTGGAAAATAATTCACTAACAGCACATTGTTTTGATAACATTGTTTAGTCAGAGGTTTTAAAATAAAACTCAAAATGCATTTGGTCATTTTGGAGATTATACTTTCTTACATTTGGATGCTTGAGTATGTTTGTTTGGAGAAAGTTCATGGAAACATAAGTCTCAAATAGCAATTAAAGTTAAACTTTTCACTCCAGTTTCATTTTCTTTTGGTGTAGATGATTTTAAGGCTAAATTGTACTGGGATCAATCTGGAGTAATAGAATCATACAATCATAGAAGAGATTAATGTTGGAAGAGACCTCAGGAGATTTTCTAGTCCAACCCATTTCTCTAAGCAGGACCAGTGAAGTTCCGTAGGATTATATCAACGTAAATAAAAATTAACAAATAAATTCTCAATCAGTCCCTCGTCTTAAATAAATACTTTCCTAATCCAATACTCTAATTTTGCAGAATCAGTATCTGTATTTCTGTATGCACATGTCTGATTTTTTTGGATTGTGAATCTCTTGTGCTGGTACAGCAAGCCTGCAGAAAAAATGAAATTGTTTGAATCATTTCATTCCCTCAGGGTTAACTTTCTTACCCGTATCCTAGAAAAGCAACATGGGGGAGTCTGCCACAGACAGGAAACCATACTGTCTCTCATTCTATTCAGTTGGGAATTTGGGGATTAAAATCTCACAGAAGTTCAATAAATTAATTGCTTAAGCACATCTGAATCTGATGTAGCACTAAATTGTAAAATATCAATATACTTATTATTAGTTGTACAGTCCTTAAGGAATTTGTAACTGAAAAGTTGCTAGGCCTAAATAGACAAGTGGCTTCTTTCTTGGAAGCATGCAAGAATAATACTTTTAAATTCAAACTAAGGATTATTTTCAGAAGTAGCATATCTGTGTAAAGTAAAATATTGGGTTTCATATATTCTGGGTTTTTGTAAAGAGCTTGTCTATAGCTAACCTAATCCAGAAAATTCAGCTGGAGCTGAAAAAAGTATTGGAATACTTTCCCTGGAATACTCAAAAGCTCTAAACCATTGTGCACATAAACAGAATGTCCAGGTTTAGAGGAACGAGCTAATCAGAATATACATTTCTGGCTAACCATTTTTTATAACACTAAAGGTGTTTCAGCTACATACATCCCTTAATAACTGAGCACCTGAGTCAAGTGCTTTCATTCATTCTTTGGAAAAATTGTTAATATGAATCCCCAGAGAAGGGAAAAATCAGGTCCATTTTCCTGTGGCTGGTGACAATGGAGGATCCATCAGCAGTGAACCAGGATAATTCTGCTCTTCAAATTAGGAGCAGGAGTTTATTGGAGTGTGTTGTTGGGGGGACTGTGCAGCAGGAAAACATCCATTGCTTGGTGAGAAAATGAAGTACTGCGCTGCTGGGTGTCAGCTGGCAGCAGGGGAAGGCTCTTGCTGGAGTGTCAATAGCTGGACCTTCCCCTGTTTTCCCCTTAGACATCTGTAGAAGAGAGCAGGAGGGTTGAGTGGTACAGAAAACTAGAAGCTATAGCAGCAACTATGAAAGTGGGTAGCTCCTTTCCCACTCCCCTCCCCCTCCCCCCGCCCCAGTGCATTTCTATAGTGCACAGAACAGGGTGCCGAGAAGAGTATTGGGACCAAAATGAACCTTTTTTTGGTGTTCCATTCCTTTCAAGTAGAACTGACTTCTATAAGTTATTCCATTGCACTAATGAATTATTACATCACAAAACAACCTAGATTATTTCAGTGGACATAACATGGTAAACTGAGTCCCTCAACAGCAATCCATTCTTCAGTGTAACCCTAGATGCAAAGAGAACATAATTTACAGCAAAGAAAAAATATAATGCATAGAACAGAACCTATTTTAAATTCGCTACAGGAAGTGTCTCACCTGTTTAAAACGCTGCTTAAGGAGAAATCGCCCATACTCCATATAAATTCGTAAGTTCGTCCTCTGGTGCGCAATCCAAGCAATGGGGCTTCACAGTGAGAATTTTCATGGTACAATCCTCTCTCCTGGCCTCACTGCAGCCTAACTGCCACTCTTGTGGCTGTGGCATCCCCACCCATACTTTGGGGTCAAATGGATGGAGGATCTTCATATTGCAGACATACAAATAAAACCCCTTGTAGTCACAGAGAATAGAATAGAATTTAGATTGTGAGGTCCTTGGAATGAGGACTGTGTTTGTGTAGTGTGTAGAATGCCTAGTACAGTGTTTAATGAGAGATGGCATACCACAAAAGAGTAAGATGAGGGGACATAACTATATTGTTCGGTTGTCCTCCAGAGTCTCCTCTTTCATTTTATTTTTTAAAAAGAGTAATTTTCTAGTTGCTATGGTTGTGAAGTTCAACTGGTTAGGAATTTCCCCCTGAAAATATTTGATTTGTCTTTAATATTTTCCATTCCATGCAATTGAAAACTTACAAGTAATGTTTTGGTTTTGACAAAAATATTGTCAAATATGTTAGGAAAATAAAAACAAACTATTTTATTTCCTGTCAGTTCATCCCAAGTCAAAATATATCAGTTACCCTGACCCTAAATATTTCAATATACCTCCTGCAAGTTGTAGTTCAGGTGTTTCATGCCCCCCTTCTCACCTATGGTCTAGGCTACTTGGCTGGATTACATGCATCTCTCATGGTTTCCCGTGGTTTCCTTTTACTGAGTCATGAGCTGCGCCATGGGAATGACACCACTTGGGTGCATGATGGGAGATGTCTGGCTGGAAAGCCAGTCCATAAGGTACAAGAGGTATCTGATATACAACTCCTATTAGGTACCATCACACCAAAAATGTTGCAGTGTGGTTCCCAATCAAAACAAAATGTTAATTACAAATAGAAATGTCAAAACAAAATGTTTTGGTTCTTCCAGTATTTCAGCTTTTCATCAGGGCTGTGTCCAGACTCAGGGGTTTTTTCGGGAAAAGTAGCCTTTTCCCGAAAAAACTTCCCCTGCGTCCAGACTCAAGCCGCGTTCTTTCGAAATTATTTCGAAAGAACGCGGCTTTTCTTTCGATGGCGGTAAACCTCGTTTCACGAGGAAGAATGCCTTCTTTCGAAAAGTGATAGAAATGTAGCCGTGTTAGTCTGGGGTAGTTGAAGCAAAATGCAGGACAATGTAGCACTTTGAAAGTTCCTCTTTCGGAAGAAGGCGTTCTTCAATGTAAATAGGGCTTCCTCGAAAGAGAGCATCCAGACTCGCTGGGTGCTCTCTTTCGAAAAAGCGGATTGCTCTTTCGAAAGATCCGCCTGCAGTCTAGACGCGATCTTTCGAAAGAGGCTCTTTCGAAAGATGCTTTCGAAAGAGCATCTTTCGAAAGAAGCCTGCAGTCTAGACATAGCCCATGATATGTGCTGAAAATGAATGTTGAAATATTATAGTTTCCTGTGGGAGAAGAATTCTGTTTTGTTTTCCTCAGCTCCGACTTTCACATCATGACCTGTGTGTAAGCAGTGCAGCAATGACTGCTTGAGTTTGCAGAGAACCTGAAACAATAGCTCTGAATTGTGAACTGCCTCCATTCATTTCAATGCATGCTAACTAGGGATGTAAATGGATAACTGGTTTACTGGTTCTGGTTAACTGGTAGAGGCTGGAGCAAGGGGCTGCTTAAGACCCACGGGGCCCACTGCAGGCAGGGGCTGCTTCAGCTGGCCAGCTGGAGGAGCCCTTACCTGTGGCAGGCCCAGCCCGGGTGGCACATTGGAGGCAGAGGTGCTCTGGCTGGCCAAAGTAGCCCCTGTCTGTGATGGGCCTGGCTTGGTCCTCCTAATGCAGGTTACATGTTGGCTCCCTGGGAGCAGGGTTAGTAGGAGCTGCCGGCCCCACTCACAGAGAGCTGGCTACAGAGCCTGCAGTCAAGCCTCCCATGGAGGCATCGCTGCAGGCTCTGCAATATAAAGCTTATCTATAAGCTTTATGCTGCAGAGCCCACAGTATGTGTAACAATGTAACTGCTAGGATTTTTAGTGGTTACATGGTTACATTTTTAAATTACTTTTTACATCCCTAGTGCTAACTCAAGTGCCTAAGGATAATGCTTTTAATGTCAATATTGTTAACTATGTGACTGCTCGACCATGCAGGCATGAAGAAGTATGCTACATCTTTAGAAAGTGTGTGTGTGCGTGCACATGAACACATGCACGTGTGCATACATGCACATTCCAGGAAAAGATAGGTGTGTAGAATATATATAACGTAGGAAGGGTAAGCCTATAACAACAAATGACTGACGACATGATTGGTTTCATGCTCCTGAAGGGATCTCAGCTTTCAGATTTTTGGAAAATGCATAGTAGAGTGGGTCCCTGATTGGGGTTCTGAGGCACAGTCACAATAGAATGGAGGAGTGGGGTGTGAATAATAATGCTCATGGTGAATTACCGTATATGCAGAATTATTTTTTCATGGCAAATATGGATTCTCTATAATTGTATATATTTATAGGATCATTAAACAGTAATATGTTGCAGCTCTGAGCTTGTTACTTGGGCTAAGTAAAAACATGGCTTAAAGGACTAAGAACTATAAAGTTTGGATTATTAGCAGATGTTTTATTCTGCTAAATGATTCCCAGATCTTTTAAAAAGAGAGTTCAAGTGCTTATGAATGTGTAGTTCTTTACAGTTTAAAGGTTATGTTTTTTAAAATCAATCAAACATTAGATTGTGTCATAAAGTAGTAACCCAAATGTTCTAGACACTCACTGGACAAAATTCAGCTCTTAGTGAAACCTCCCCAACTTCACAGATTTGCTTGTATGGCTTATTTTATTTTTAAACTACACTGTTTGGCTTTGTTTTTAATGTTGGCCAAATTCTACACTCAGTTACACCTTGCTTCTCCATACATTGCTTTGTAGATGCACTGCTGTAACCTAAGAGCAGAAAATGGCTCTGGAAGTCTTCCAGTTTCCTCATACACAGGTATATTGAGCGTCAGATAGGGGTCAGATTTGTACAGTGTTGCAGCACAAAGGACTATTCCCAGGGTTTCAAGGGAAAGGAAGCATAGCTATATGAAATGATTATAGAACTGAATAGTCTATCTCAGTGAGCCTTGCTGATGTTAAAGTTGATATAAACTGAACTTTTATGTGAGACATTTCTAAACCCATAGAATAAGAAAACATTGAAGCTGACACACTGAACATAGCGAACTGAGTTTATCATATATGTTTCTCAGTCCATCTGTTTGCCATTTTAAAATGCTGTACTGATTTGTTAATACAGAGGATAAACTGGGAAGTAAAGATCAAGTGATAAATCTCTGTTTTTAATTGTGTATGCTTAGTGGTATGAATACTCATTAATCTGTCTAGAAGCTAAATCTGCAAAAGACAATTAGGAAAAGTTAGCAGTAGCTTAGGATCTTTGAAGACTGAACATATCTTTGCAGTCCACTCTCAGCAAACTATGTCTTCAAATGGTCCCTCCTTTAGATGTGTTGTGATGACGTGGGGATTGTATTCACTCTGTTCACTTTGTTACATGTGATTTCTACATCCTGTACTGTTCTGTAATAACTGTGTGCCCCTCAGTTTCCCTGGGCTCTGCACTACTGTCTAGTTGGGGATGGGAATTCTGGGTGTAGCTCACTGTGGCTATGCCTGCATGGCAGCATTATTTCAGAATAACTAACATTATTCTGAAATAACACAGCCCACGTCTACACAGTAACCAGTTATTTTGACATAATGTCAAAATAATGAAGAGCTGGATGACTTCTTACTCTGACTCCTGTAGCCCTCATTTTACGAGGAGTAAGGGAAGTCAGAGGAAGAGTGCTCTAAGTCAGACTTCCTGCTGTGTAGAAAGCACCAAAAGTCGAAATAAGCTATTTCGACTTAAGCTACGCAATTGATGTTGATCAAATTGTATAGCTTATTTCAGTTTAGCTCTGCTGTGTAGACATGCCCTTGGGAAGCATGCTTAGGCCAGCACAGTTCACAATGGCTCAGGCTCATGATACCGAGACCCTGGGAAGGGTATAATACCAGGTGGCACCTTTTGCCTGAGAAGCTGGACAAAGGAGGAGGTAGAGCTGCCTGGATGACTGGGACCTGTTGCTGAGTGTGTGAGTGAGTCTCAGCTGGCTTAAGATACAGGGAGGGAGCCCAGAGCCTGGCTCTGGGCCCCCCTCTCCCAAACATGGATTGCACTGACTGCTTCTGGTTACTGCGCTTGCAAGTCTATTCTACGGTGTATCCCTGTGAACTAATCAACATTCTATTCTACCTGCTGGATGAGAATCATATCTGACTGCGGATGGGGCTGAGAGTCATATCTGACCCCGTGATGCCCCACACCTCGTGAAATGTGTGTATCCCTATTCTGATGCACGTGGTAGCTATATCCATTATATCCATAAACTTATTTTTAATTGGCAAGAATTATTTGTATTATTATTAGATCAAATTAGACTAATACTGGAAAATTGAGATTGCTTTATAATATATATATATATAGATATATATTATAAAAATATTTATATTATATTAAAAAGCATCAATACCTTTAACTGAAAAATTTTGCATGTTTTCATTTTGGGCATTTGGTGCAGGCATGAAAAGTAGAATGATGAACTGGCTATAGCTTACAAGGCTGTTCCCTGCTTCCTGATTAGGGAAGTGGGTTTAAAGCAATATTTTTAACTGAATCATCACGTTATGCATTTCTGTGAAGAGTTTGGTTTTTTTTAACTGATTTCACCTTCTTGTACCCATGGAGACAATTGAATATTCCTATTGCCAGCTGTTGGGTTATGCCTTAAGCAGAATGCAGGAAATAGGTGCAAATTCTTAATGTATTAATGTACTATCCCCGTTAGCACATAAAAAAAAGCCTGGGAGAGTCAATAAATCTTGTATTGACTAATAAAACATACATTAACTTTCTGTTCCCTCCAGCTGCAAAATACAAGAAATACAAAATGCCTGTTTGCTATAATATGCATTTGAAAACTGCTGGAGATATTTTCAGCTAGTCCTCTGTAAACAGTAGTAGATTCAGTGAACACTTGGAGGTTATTTCCTGCAATAAATATCACAAGGACATCTTAGTAAAGGACACCAGAATAATTTCATCTTAAAGGTCATTATTTCCCTTCTTTAGTTTCCAGATACTTTAAGTTTCTTTAAGCTGGCTTCCTGTTTAAATTTCTAGGATTTTAAATTTGTTTACTTCCTTTATGTTTTCTCTTTGGTGGGGTATAAGGTAACTCTAAGTAAGAGTGAGGACTACGTCAAAATATCAGAATAGCTCTCCTAACATCATTTACAAAACAGGCAGATTCAATGTATGCTTCCCTTCAAAAAATCACTGCTTATAAATGTAAATACATCTAGTTTCTCTGGAACTTCTGTTTGGACAACAGTTGCATGTGAATGATCACACTGATATCAGTTGGTCTGCTTTTGCGAGTAAGGCAAGCGGAATTTGGCTTTCTGTTTTCAGTATGATTAAAGGTGTAATTAGGCATCTCCCAGAACAGTGACGGGAATTCTATTACTTGTTACAGAATTGACATACCTAGGGCTTATTCTTCTCTCTCATCATTGTTACTTCAGCTTTACACTGATATAAATGAAATAAGAATTTGACCCTCAGTTTTCCAATGGAGATTTGTTAATGGATACTTAATCATCAGGCAAAACAATAGTTTTCTATTTAGATTCTGATCTTGGTTACACCAGTATGCGTCTGGAGTAACTCCATTGATTTCAATTTGCTCAGCTTTACTAAATAGATCAGAATCTTGCCTGACATACCAAAGTGCCACTCTGTAGATTCAATAAATATAGGATTTGACTGTCCTATTATGATATCCATATTTGAAAATTTTGCTCATAAAATCTACACCGAAAACTAGGAAAAGAAGGGAAAATATACAGGGTATTTGAAAGGAAAAAGATCCTCTAAATAATCTCATAATTAAAAAAAGAAAAGAAAAAGAAAACTTGTTTTCACATACAGTTATGGCTCTGATTCTATCACCCTTGCTTACAAAGAGTAGCATTACTTGATATGAATAGCCTCACTGGCTTTAATGTAGCAACTTTCATGAGTACGTGCTTTTCTGTTGTGGCGGATGGACTTGTTTCTATCTACTTTCTCACCTCACAAACAGCTTGAAGACTTTCCAGTAAAGCGTTGTGTGCAGTTTTATTTACAGTTATTATCACAAGCTAAAAATGAGTGGACAGTCAGTGTAATCACTATTGCAAAAAGCAAACATAATTTTGGGGTGCATTAGTAGGAGTGTTATAATTCTTCCATTTTTAAATCCACACTGATTAGGTCTTAGCCAGAGTATTGTGTCTAGTTCCAAGTGCCACATTTCAGGAAACATTGGGACAAATTGGAGTAAGTCAAGAGAAAAACAACAAAAATGATTAAAAGTCTAGAAAACATTGACTATGAGGAAACACTGGAAAAAATGGGGTTGTTTAGTCTGGAGAAGAAAAGATTGAGAGGAGACATGGTAGACAGTTAAAAGGTTGTTATAAGGAGGAGAGAGGAAAATTATTCTCCTTAGCCTCTGAGGACAGGACAAGAAACAATGAGTTTCAATTGCAGCTTCAGTTGGACACAAGGAAAAACTTTCTTTTGGGGTAGTTAAATACTAGAATAAATTGTGTAAAGAGGTTGTGGAATCTCCATCTTCGGTGACTTTTAAGAGCAGATTAGATAAACACCTCTCAGAAAAGTCCACTCTAGATAATACTTAGTGCTGTCATGAGTGCAGTGACCCCTCAAGGTTCCTTCTAGGTCTATGAATCTTTCCCAGCATCTCTACAGTTGCTGCTGCCTCATTCTGACAGTAGCATAGAGCCCTCAATTCCTGAAGTAGGGAGGGGAGAAGTCTCTCATGACTCTTTCTATTGGCCCTTGCTCTGCCCAGCCCATTTCTTCTGCTCTACCTACTTCCTTCCTATGCCTTTTTTCCACCTCTGTATCTGCATCTGCATCTGATCCTCAATCCGTAAAAAATGATTCATGGATATAAAGCAGATATTTGCAGATTTACAGGACTCTACTCACTATTTTATATACTTCTGGACAGTTTAAAGCCAATTAATGTGTACAACTAACTTTACTTATTTCTGATCTTGTTTTTAATCCTAGGCCAGATCTTGACAGCAATTGGACTGTAATAAAAGAGCAGATCCAGATGGAATCCATGGTTCTAAAAGGACTTATTCCAAATACTAAGTACCAGTTTGCAATCAGAGCAGCAAATTCCTATGGATCTAGCTTACGCAGCACTCCAAGCGATATTATTCGAACATTCAGTGAGTAAAACACCTTTTCTTAATTAAGGTACCCTAAAAGTACAAGTTTAAAAGGGTCAGTTATAAGGAGCTCTCATTGAGTACCAAAGCACACAAGCCTCCCAAACCGGACATTACATGTGCTTCCCTTAGAGGGTTGCAGAATTCTGTGAAAGTTAAGCCAGAGGTAAGAGTCTGTGAGGCTCCAAGCAAATACAGTTCCATGCTGTTTTCAGGCTCCAGAGGTCATTGCCAGATATTTTTGGAACACAATTTATTGGCTTTTGTGTCAACTTCATGCAGAATTGATAAGTAAATGCCACAGGCAGAAGAAAGGCGACAAACATATTGCTCACCTTTTTGTTTTTTGCAGTTCTTTAAAATTGAATTGTATATATTACATACATAATTCAAACAACTCAAAAAGACCAAAGCACATCTACACTGCTGTGTGAGAAGGGCACAGGAATTTGCACTTTTAAGTACAAATATGGGACTCTTCATATGAACAGATAAATATCCCTTTTTAATTGGAAACTGCACAAAGAAACTGTTTGTATTTCAGGCAGAGCTGCATTCAAATACCATTTAAATAGCTACCCACTATACCATCTTCCTATAATATTCAGAAGGGTAGTTGAGTTAGTCTGTAACAGGAAAAACTTAAAAAACAACAAATAGTCTAGTAGCTCCTTAAAGACTAATAAAACATGTAGACGATATCATGAGCTTTCGTGGGCACAACCCACTTCTTCAGATGACTGGATTATGAGGTGTTAATTGTACTTATCAGCCTCTTGTAACTACTGTACTTGAACCATCTGCTCACTGTCTCTCTCTCTCTTTTCCCCCCTCCTTTTTTCTCTCTCCCTACCACTTCCCTTATTTATTCTTGGATCTGGACTTCTAATGCTCCAGTAATCTAAAGAAAAATGCAGGACTATGTAGCACTTTAAAGACTAACAAGATGGCTTATTAGATGATGAGCTTTCGTGGGCCAGACCCACTTCCTCAGATCAAATAGTGGAAGCTTCCACTATTTGATCTGAGGAAGTGGGTCTGGCCCACGAAAGCTCATCATCTAATAAACCATCTTGTTAGTCTTTAAAGTGCTACATAGTCCTGCATTTTGCTTCAGCTACACCAGACTAACACGGCTACATTTCTATTACTCATCTAAAGAAGTGGGTTTCGCCCACGCAGGGGTGGCCCATTCATATAGGCGAACTATGCGGTCGCCTAGGGTGCCAAGTTAAATGGGGCGCCAAATGGTGGCGCAATATCATTGAGGGGTTTGGAGGTGGGGGCGCCGATTGCATGGTTTGCCTAGGGCACCAGTTACTGGCAGCTAGTCTAGGACCCCCTTGCACCCACAAAACTCATGATACCATCTACATCAGGGTTTCCTAACCTATGGGTTGGGACCCAAGTATGGGTCGCCATTACATTTCAAAAGGATCACCACGTGTCTCCCCAGGTGGCTCTTAAGGAGCCATTCACACATTTTTTGAATTGCCCTGGGTCACCAAGTCTTCCTGACTTGTCAAAATGGGTCCTCATCTGGAAAAGGTTGGGAACCGCTGATCTACATGTTTTGTTAGTCTTTAAGATGTTACTAGACTATTAGTTGTTTTTTAAGTTTTTCCTATAATATTGTTTATTTGTTAGGGGAGCTTTTGAGAAGGCATTTTAATAACCCATACTCCGAGCTGCCTTTAAGCACTTAAAGTCTTCATAATCATAAGGAAGGTCTCGGAACTTCCAAGAGGAATCAAGTTTGAAATAGCTTTAAATAGCTTTCAGACCCAGTCTACACTAGGACCTTAGTCCGAAATTAGCCCCCCAAAGGTCGAATTTGTAAGCGATGTGTCCACACTACCAAGCCTGTTATTCCGGAATAAGGGGCCACAGAATTCAAATTCTGTAGTCCTGCTTTTCATAAGGAATAATGCTATTCCTGAACTTGTAGGTCTGAAATAACATTCATGTGGATGTTCCAGTGCCATTAATTCAAACTTATTGGCCTCCAGAATGCTTCCTGGGGCTCTGCGTCCAAGGTAGCGTATCCACATTAACGGAGCCTGCCTCAGGCTACATTTGATTCTTCCTCATAGTCAGGACCCAGAACTTTGAATTTGTGAAATTGGGTTCCCAGCAGTCAAGCTTAGTACATTTGGACTC
Organism: Pelodiscus sinensis; assembly: GCF_049634645.1. Taxonomy (NCBI): domain Eukaryota; kingdom Metazoa; phylum Chordata; order Testudines; family Trionychidae; genus Pelodiscus; species Pelodiscus sinensis. Next base: position 104,564,334 of record NC_134716.1, on the reverse strand, counting down.
ATCTCCTAGTGTAGACATGGCCTCAGAGAGGTAGCTGTGTTAATCTGTTTCAGCAAAAACAAGGAGTCTGGTGGCAACTTAAAGACTAAGAGTACCTCCATATTTGCTCCCTAGTTTGGACTAGGGATGCAAATTCAGACAAGCTAATGAAGCCGGGGTTTAAATATCCTGCGCTCCATTAGTATGATCTCGCCGGCGCGCTAGTTCGAATCACAGTTTCTGTTGACAAAGAGAGTCTAGATTACATCCAGTTCTGTCGACAAAGCAAGCCGTGTTGTCGACATGAGAGTGTAGACACGAAGGACAGTGTAGATGCAATAACGCCTTCTGTCGACAGAATTCTGTCGACAAAAGGCGTTATTCCTCGTAGAATGAGATTTACCGCCGTCGACAAAACCGCTGAGTTCTGTCAACATTATGTCGACAGAACTCGATGATAGTGTAGACGCAGGTATAGTTTTGTCAACAAAAGTCCACTTTTGTTGACAAAACTCTGTAGTCTAGACAAACCCTAGGGTAGATGTGAGGACAGAGGTGACAATAGGATTTGTTGCAGGAATTGGTTAACACCCCACAACAGAAACACTAACCCAGGAGCCAATCCCTGCAACATTAAAATGCAAATTGTGAAATCACGTGTTTAAATATACACATTAAATATCTTTCAGTCAAATACTACTAATTTTGTCAAGCAGCATTTTTCCTACTTTGCTTATCTGTAATTTGGAGGATCATCAGTGGAAATATTTGTATGTGTTTGTGTGTGTATGATGAAATTGATTTTTACCAGTATTTACTGATGAAAAATCCAATCCTTCAAGGTCTATTTATAACTTACAAGGAATAAATGCCTGACAAGAATGTCCTCAAAATATATTTAGCTTCAGCATATACAATTGTTAAATCGATTAACTTTTAAAATTAGTCTTTAAAAGATTGAACCTCTTCTTGCATATGCACAGGAATGAAAATTTTCCCTAATTAAATTATCGCAAAAGGGAATTATTAGGGGGATATAGTTATATCTTTAGGTCAGGCTTGTATTTGGTGAGGCACAATAGCAGCAAACAGTTATGTGGCAGTATAAATGTAGACCTCAGCTAAGAGGTTGGACTGATTCTTGCAGACTGTATTTTTAACCCGCCGAGGATTTATTTCCAAGCCTTTGGGGTTTATATTCTTAATTGTGAGTCCTTTCATTTTATGTTGTACATTAATTATTATATTTCACTGTATTTCACTGTTAGTCTTGCTTTTCACCCTTTCGTCCTTTGCTTCCTGGTAAACTGGATCCCTTAAACAGTTTGTGCAGTGTTTATTTTCTGAGGTGGTTCTATTTTAAGGTAAACTTCTGAACTGAATGTTTATGGAAACCTCTAAGGTACAGTGTGCTCGATAGGATCCCTGGTTCTTAGATTCCAAAGGGTCAGCTTCCTCTGCTGCAGACCCATGGACCATGGACGTGCTCATCTATTTCCTGTGTATCTTTCAGCATGAATTTCTGCATTCTTTTGTAAGAAAAGATAAAGGATTTATCTCTGCTAATAAGGATAGGATTGAGTTCCTACGAGGCTTATTAATGCAGCATTCAGATAACCATCCAATTAGTAAACCTAGTAGAGGCTAATTGCCTTTACAAGTCTGAAAACTGGAAGTTGCCTGTTTTGCACAGTGGTTCTGTAGGGAATTATTTGTATCAGAAAAGTTGGGGATAACTTAATACATAGGGGTCAAAATAATTTCTGGTATAACTCCAGTGACTTTTGTGGAGTTGTTGTGGCAGGGATGAATTTATTCCACTATATTAGGAGGGCTCTGAAAAACTGAAAATTTAAACCAATAGCACATTGAACTAAGCTCACTTCATTCTGATTGCCACAAGTGGTACAAACTGCACCCCCTTAGCACTGGTCAGAGCAGCTGTTCACCCCTAGGGGAGGGCAGACAGTGTTTAGGAGTTCTGATAAGGAAGAGCACCTTTCATATGCGATGTCTAAAATTCCCGTTGCCACTGCAGCCATGTCACTTGACTGGCTAGTGCTGGACATTTTGTGGGTGTATTGGCCAACTCCAGGACTCCTGCTGAAGTTACAGTTACCCACAGAGGGAGAAGGTGGAATTAGGGGTGCTGTACCCTCTGACTTGAAGTAATAATAGCAAGTGAATGCATGGTTCCCGTCATATACAGGGTTTACAGTTTTGTTCAACATCCCCACTATATTGTTCCAGTGCCCCTGGCCCACACAGGCTGAAAAAGCTGCTGACAAAGCCAGTACATGTGAAAGCTTGCATTTATTCTCTGTACCTATGGCCAACAATGGCAGCATCCTCCTATGGGTCTGCTGGGTCAAGACTTCCAAAGGCAAAAAGGGCTCTTAGGCAACCAATTTCCATTTGAAGACCAATGAGAACTGGTTGCTTAACAGCCATTTGTGCCTTTGAAAATGTCTCCTGTGTCCTCAAGTGCCTATCAGCTCCAATGTCCAGTGCATGGCAAACAGTTCTATTAGCATCATTATGTGTTGTCCCTTGAACTGTCACCATTACAGTCATACACAAAGAGCCCTGAAAAATCCTGATTTGGGACATCCTAGATAAAATTCAAACATTTCTAAAATATGCCCTCTCCAATGTAATTAATTAAACTCCAAAACACAGAATCCCACAGTGCACATGAATTGAATTTAAAATACTTCATTATTGGGGTTTAACATGGCTAGAAGATGCATAGTAGTCTAACAAAGTCCTCCAGCAAGCTCCATTAGAAAACAGAGTAGAGATCTACAGGTAGTGAAATACCTATGTCCTTCTGTTTAGCATCTAGTCATATTTCCTCTGTCCCAACCCACTGATATAAAATATCAGCAGAAACTCTGATAGGCTGGATTAATTTAAATCAAGGCAATTTGTATCACCAAGTGTGAACCCTCAGTTTAAATCATCAATTTTAATCAACTTTTCCATTTGTGCTTCCTTTATTTTGTGAACAAAGGTACATTCTAATTGGTTGATGTAGTCATTAACACATGTTGATTTACAGCTAAAAAGAGCCTTTAAACTAGATTTCATGCATCTTTTTATTATGTACGATGGCACACTGTTTACATATATTTAAGCAATGATATAGCTTAATATTTTCAGATTCTTATGGCAGATTTTGGTATGTTAGAAAATGATGAATAATATATTGTTTATTAGATACCGTAATTACCTTTTTACTCAAGATTTATATCAAGCTGTATTAGGATGGTGACTGGAATTTAATTAAGCATGACCAATTAGCAAATGAAATTTATTTTATCAAACAATACCACCTTAGATGCATAAACTTCACTGTTTTACCATGGGCTGAAAAGTAAGTTTCCATGGTTGTTGGCTCAGTTCTCAACTTTCAGATATCTGTGACACCAATCAGAGGTCAGGTAGGGAGAAGCTATAAAAGAAGGGAATCAAGCTATCCGGGTCAGCCTCAATAGTACACAGGATCAGCCTCAATAGTACATGACCTATTGTACCACGTTTGCAAAGCTTAAACAGTTACATATTCTTCCCCTGTTTTTCTTTAAATAGAAAAACAGCCTTTAACTTACAAGTTTTTCATAGTGCATGATGGATTCAGCATCTATATTTTCTAACTGAATGTTTTAAGAGATTATAATAAGCTTAGGCCTTAACATATTTTATATTAAATTCAGATTGTGTTTTAAACAGGTTTATTTTTAAAAAGAAAACTTGCTATAATTTAAATTTAAAAAATCAGATTTAAATGAAAAGTCCATATTTTTCACCCAAAAAACCCCATTGATTTTTATCCTTCCTGAACTCTGAAGAAGACATTGTTACTGCAAAGGTTATTTCATTGCTAGCAAATTGGCAAGTCTGATATTGAAGTGTCTCTTCTCTGAAGTTTTGCATCCCAAGATGAGGTATTATTCCGAGGCGCAAATAGTAGTACCCCACCCCCATGCCAGGGACTAGTAGGTCTTGCAACAAGTACTTTCTTTGTTTCCCTCTCACCACCTTCTGTTACCAAATCCAAATTTCTCAAAGACTTTCTTGGATTTTGTCTACACTGGTGCACATACTCCATGCTTATACATGTTCCCCATCCCCATGCCATACGTCCACATAAACTGTTGTAAACGAGCAGGCGGAACTGAACCTGGGATCTCTGGAGCTTAGTGAGTGAGCCTCCACAGCTTGAGCTAAAATCCAGCTAGCTCTCAGCTAAGGGTAAAGAGGAAGCTCTTTCTTTCTCTCTGTAAGAAGTCTAAGTGCCACTAATGGGATAGTGAACCACACCTAATAGGTGTGTGGGTTACACTATTCTAGACCCAGGTAAATGTACACCCACAACACACTGATGCTATTCTGTTCCAGAGGTGGTATCTCAGGATTCTGTGTATCACACAGGGATACTCTAGGAACTGCCTTCCTGTGTGTTGCTGGTACTGTACCCAGCCAATTCCTATTTCTGATCACATCTCGCCCTGCCAAACTGAGAGGAAGACAGGAAGCAATGGAATGATGGTGTGGTTCTGCTCCTGCTGCTTATGGTGGGACAAAGGTTTATGCAGTAGAGAAGGCTGTCAGTGAGATTCTGGATAGAATTGGGGCAGAACTTCGAGACATGTCAAAGATGGCTGACACTGAAAGGGAATTAGACCTTCACACGTGGATCTTGCACCACATCTCTGAATTGCTTTAATCATGGAAGCTACACAGGTACAGAAACAGGTAGCTTATAGCCCCATGGAAGCTGTTAACACCAGACAGCAACAGGTCCACTGCAAACCACTTCAGGGGTGGAAATTTCACTGAGATCATGGTTGTGCAGGGGACTGAAGTGTTTCCTGGCAATGGGCTGGAGTTCACGCAACTACCGCCTACTCCAGACACTGTGAGGGTATGACTACACTAGCCCCCTAGTTCAAACTATGGAGGCTAATGAGGCAGACCGAAATTGCAAATGACGCGCGGGATTTAAATATCCCATGCTTCATTAGCATGTTCCTGGGTGGTCGCCATTTTGGAAATTGACTAGCCCAGAAGAACTGTCTCATTCCATGAGGTTTAACTGGTAATCCAAAGTAAGGGCTTTATTTTGGAATCACCTTTCTCTACCGTGTGTAGACGTGGGCAGTTCTTCCGGGCTAGTCAATTCCCTAAATTGCGACCGCCCGGGAACATGCTAATGAAGTGCAGGATATTTAAATCCCGTGCTTCATTTGCAATTTCGGTTGCCCTCATTAGCCTCCCTAGTTGGAACTAGGGGGCTTGTATAGACATACCCTGACATTTTTAGGTATGCGGTGGGGCTGATCCTGAGCATTACCCCCAAATGTATTTGAACGTAAATGTTTCTGTTATCATGGAGACTAACACAGAAGGAGCGCTCCACTCCTGCATGTACACCAGGCATTCATGCAGCACTCTGATCTTCTATCTCATGTTCCTACTTTATCTCAAGCTGCACTGATTATTTATTTATTTTTTTAGAGTTGAGTAGCTCCTATACTGTAAGGCACTTTACAAATCCCAGAGGAAAACATAGTTGCTGCCCTGAGAGAGTCTTAACCATCATGAATAAGGAATTGGACATTTAAGTGTCTCTGGGTTTGCTTCTGACATATGCTGAACTCTGTCTTCTTCGGCCCTGTCCCCCAGCTCCCACAGAATTCAGTAGTATTTATATGTTAGGCTGTCTCAACAAATGCACAATCACCTTAGCAAAGCTGGCTCAATGTTCACTGGAATCAATGGACAATTTTCATTGGCTCAGAGTGTTGGATCAGGTGCTTGTATTGCCCTGCAGTATCTGTATTCCAAAAACTTTAGGTACAGATGTAATTTAACAGCAGTGTTTCAACCAATGCAGGAAACAGTTGGAATTGCTTACTAACGGTACGTCTACACTACAGAGGAAGAACAAAGCTGCCACTGTTGATCTTCCAGGGTTCGAATTAGTGGCCTAGTTAAGACACCTAATTCAAAGTGAGAGGGGCCCTCCAGTCAATGCTAGAAACCCTGCTTTCACAAGGAGTAAGGGAAGTAGAAGGAAGAGTGTAGACAGCACCAAAAGTAGAGTTAAGCTACTTCAATTTCAGCTATGCAATTAACGTGGCTAAAGTTGCATGTCTTAACTTGACTTTGTCCTGTAGTGTAGACATACCCTAAGGCTATATATACACTGCAGGCTTCTTTCACCAGAACTGTTTTACGCAAGAGTTCTTGTGCAAAAGGTCTTCCACAAGAGTGCGTCCATACTGCCATGTGCTTTTGTGGAAGAGATGTGCTTTTGCTCAAGAGCGTCCATGGCAGTGTGGATGCTCTCTTGCACAAGAAAGCTCTGACAGCCATTTTGGCCATAGGGCTTTCTTGTGTAAAAAACTCCTGTTGCCTGTCTACACTGCCTTCTTGTGGAAGAGCTCTTGTGCAAGAGGGCTTATGCCTCATGGGGAGAGGAATAACTCTTGTGCAAGAAGCCCTGTTTCTGATGCTTTACTGTAAATTTACTTGCGCAAGAATGCTTGTGCAGTGTAGACACTCTGCAAGTTTTTGCACAAGAACAGCTGCCCTCAGCGTTCGGTTTGGGGGTCTGCACTATACCCACTAAATCGAACACTAGAAGATTGACCTCCAGAGGCAAGCTCTCAGGGTACATCTGCACAGCAGGGTCATTTTGGGTTAACTGACCTTATTGCAAAAGAACAAAGTGCGCGTCTACAGAGCAAGCAATTATTTTGAGATGGAGGACATCTTACTTTGACTCATGTAACCCTCATTTCATGAAGAGTAAGGGAAGTTGAAAGAACAGTGTTCTTCCTTTGACTTCCTGCTGTGTAGACAGTGCCAAAAGCTGAATTAAGCCATTTTGACTTCAGCTACACAATTGAGTAGCTGAAGTTGCATTTCTTAATTCAACTTTTGCTCTGCAGTGTAGACGTGCCCTCAGTGTTTTACAAAGTTGGACTAGTATTGTTGACCTCATTATATAGATAGGAAAAGTAAGCCAGTGTCAGGATCAAATGATTTCTCCAAGTGAATCGTTGCCAGAATAGAATTCAGTTTCCTGATCATTAGACAAAGGTGCCTTCCGTGTATTTTAATGTTAGAATTGTGTGATCCTCTGAACTGAATGAGTTTGCAGCACCTACATGTAATAAAACTTCTCTGAAGCACTTTGCAATCTAGTTTTTACATAATTCTGCTTGTGCTGGTCAATATGCCTGTGGCTACTTAATTGGCAATAAACAGTTTGTGCAGATTCCTATTTATCCTGAAAAGGTTTATTTGGTATAACATAATCCCTGATTATTTGAGAGGCTATTTTATGTCAATGACTCCCTGTAGTTTTTCAATTAATTATGGGACAGGATTACAAGGCTGATGGAGGGTCTTAGATGGGCTTCATCTCCTTGCACACTGGAGCATTGATGTAATGAAATATATGGCATGCTTTTAGTCTCTGTTGTCATTGTTTTGGTATTCACAAAGTGCCATTTGGTTTAATCATTTCTGATTTGCCACCCATTATGTGGTGAGCTCTTCACTAGAGCTATGCAGTGTTCCTAATACATCAGCCAGCATGTGATTTCTCTTTAAAACACTCCTCTGAACTTCTTTGTCTTCTCATATTTTATATTTGTGTTACCTCATATGTGAATATCATGTTACATGATATGATCCATGTTGTGAACTGAAAAGTCAGTGAGATTTAAGGTAGTCCCATCCTGATGTGTGAGAATCCACCACGGTAAATCCAAACATAGCAAGATAAGACTATACCTCTTTGTATTTGTGCTTACAACTGCATCATGCTTTATGTGAGTCATGCACAGATCAGCAGGTAGACTAATGAGTTATGCGCACTGGCTGTGACTGACCTTCTGCTGAGCTTTTCCTTTTCATATGGACAAGGCACCTCCTTTTCTTTGTAATTTTTGGTTGTTTTGAAAAACAAGTTTCTGATCATTAAGTAAAGTTTGGATCAGAGCCTGGAGTTGTCTTGGGATCCCATTAATCAGTAGGGCTACGTCTACACTGGCCCCTTTTCCGGAAGGGGCATGTTAATTTCAGCTATCGTAATAGGGAAATGCTCGGGGGATTTAAATATCCCCCGCGGCATTTAAATAAAAATGTCCGCCGCTTTTTTCCGGCTTTTAGAAAAGCCGGAAAAGAGCGTCTACACTGGCCCCGATCCTCCGGAAGTAGGAATAAGATCCTCCGGAAAGGGGCTTTTTTTCCGGAGGATCGGGGCCAGTGTAGACGCTCTTTTCCGGCTTTTCTAAAAGCCGGAAAAAAGCGGCGGACATTTTTATTTAAATGCCGCGGGGGATATTTAAATCCCCCGAGCATTTCCCTATTACGATAGCTGAAATTAACATGCCCCTTCCGGAAAAGGGGCCAGTGTAGACGTAGCCTTTTAGGAGTTTTTACTGAGAATTTACCCCTACATGAGTAGCAATAGGGAGTTGGGGGTAGCAGAATAATCTGAGCCAAATTAAAGACATGTAAGTACTTGGACCCCAAGATGCTCCTATCCCCATATTGCCACACACTACCACCCAGCAAGGACTTTGAAAAGGAGCATTGAAGAAACTTTTTTTTTTTTTTTTGGCAACCATAATAAGCCATATCTTCTTTGCTCTTCTTCACAGGCTTTAAATGCTGTGTGTGCTCAGTACATTGAAAAGCATTGTGAAGTTAAAATACTTCATCTCTTTTGTGCTTCACATTGACATGGAACATTCTGATCCAAAACCCAAAAAAGACACACACTGCCCTCGGAATTGGGCATCTTTTCTAAGTCAGTGACCCTGAATCTGTTCTCATTAAAACTGGTGTCACTCAGGAGTAAATTCCATTGTGGTCAGTGGAGTTACACCAGAGCAAAACTAACATGGAGTCAAAACACTATCCAGTGAATATGTAGCTGGGGGCAGAACAGGGCTCTAATATTTTTTCTATATGTCATAGTAGGAAGAAGACTGCAGTCTTTTTTAATTTTATTATAAATCAGTTTCTGCTATTCTTACTCTGCCAGAACCCCCATTAAACCCCGTGGAAGCTTTACTTGAGAAAGGAGAGAGTGTGGGATGACCTGCTCTTTAATGGATATTTCTTATGCAATATATGACCTTTGGATTAGAAAAGGTATTGTATGTGCGTTAGATACTATGAACATGGATGTGAACACATCACAAGTCACAATTGGTACCATTGGTTCCATGTTTGTTTCCACCCCTCTCCCCGGTGTTATGACCTATGAACAAATGAGAGCAGCACTGACTGAATTGGGTTGACTTTGAAACATCTACAGACAAACTATGGAAGTCCGTCCCTCTTTTAGAAAGGCAAGGTGCCCTAGTGAAATTAAAGCTCTGACATAAAAGCAAAGATATCCCAATGGACTGAGATTGCCTATTTCCAAAATGAGCTGATGAGAATATTGGCTAGCCTTATTCTCAGTTTCATTCAAACCACTCCCCATTATAATATAATTTCACTTATAATGTTGCTGAGGCTGTTATGTCCTTCGTTTCTTTTGCACACTGAGTCTTTTCCAGAAACTCATTATGTCTCATAAAACATAGTATGGCAATGGTTTAGACCGGGGAAGGGGGACATCCAGCCAGCGACTGCTCTTTATACGAGGTAAAAACAAAGTGCCTACCTAAATATGGTTAAATTCTGCTCACCCTACTAACATGATTACCCCCACTAATTACTCACTGGGGGTATGTCTACACTGCAAAGTTAATTTGAAATAACAGCCGTTATATCGAATTAACTTTAATAGCATCTATACATGCAAACCGCTATTTCTAATTAATTTTGAAATAGCGGAGCACTTAATTCAAATTTAGTAAACCTCATTCTACGAGGAGTAATGCCAAATTCAAAATAGCTATTTCGAATTAAGTGCTGTGTAGACACTTAATTCTAAATAGGGGGCCTCCAGCCCTTCCCAGGGATCCCTTGTGGCCAGTCTGGGCACAACCAGGAAAACTTACTCTCCTCTCCCCCAGCCCCAGAACCATTAAAGGGGTTGACCCTGGCCACAGTGCCTGTGCCAGCTCCAAGCCTGCCAGCCCAGAGCCAGCAGTGGCCACTGGGGCCCCTGACCCAGTGGCCCCAAAACATGAGCCAGCAAGGCAGTGGCAGCCAGCCCTCCACCACTCCCCAGGAGCAGTGTGCCAGCTCCCAGGAGCTTGATAGGGGCTAGAGAAGGTGGGCACCTTCCTGGTCCAGGGTGGAGATCATGGACCTTATTCAGGTTTGGGGGGAAGCCCCCAACGTCCATGATCTCTGCACTAGATGGAGGAACGCAGCTGTCTATGGCAGGATAGCTGCCAGCCTGGCCACCAAAGGCCACATGCAAACCCAGGAGCAGGTTTGCATGAAAATCACGTTGGTCCGGTGAGACCCCTGAGCTTCCCCTCCCCCTTCTTCCCCTTGCTTCCCCCTTCCAGCTCCCTCCTCCCAGGTTTCCCCCTCCCCTCTCCCAACTTCTTTTCCCAGTCTCCCTAGAGGTTCATTTCACCCGCCCCCCCCCCGTTTTGTTCAATAAACCCAGTTTCTGTTTTTGAACATACGTGTCTTTTGTTTGACATCAGGAAGGGGAGCTAGGGAGGAGTAAGTGGAAGGACGTGAGGGAGGAATGGGGCACGAGCCCCCAGTGGGGAGGACCGGGGTGGCTCTGAGGGCTCCCCAGGGTGGACGCTCTCCTGCAGGGCCTCCTGGATCCTGACAGCCCCCCGATGGATCCCCCCGGATGGCAGCCTGCAGCAAGTGCAGCCAGACTGATGGCAACGACAGCATGAGATGCACCGGCATGCCCAAGGGTATCTCTGGCTCCGTGTGGCCGAGTGCTGTGGTGTCCCGAGTGTGGGCACTCAGAGCACTCCAAGACAGGACTACTTTGCTGTCACTCATCGAGGTAGACAAGCAAGCAGGGAACCCTGAGAACTGTCTTTCCGGGGTGGGGTAGGGTCCCTTTAATCACCGAGCTCAGTTAGCCTCAGGCTGCAGCCCCACACATTAAGTCCTAACCTGATGCCCTGCCAGCACTGGTTCTGGTCAGCCTTAATTTCAGTTCAGGGTCCACTCAGTGTGGACATGTTATTTTGAAATAGCAAAATGCTATTTCAAAATAGGTGTTGTGTATAGATGTGTTATTTCAAATTAGTTTAATTCAAATTTTAACTATTTTGAATTAAGTTAACTCAAATTAACGCTGTAGTAGACATACCCTGGGAGTGGAACTTTTGACAATATTTTTATAATAGATATTTTCCTACTCCCACAATGAAAGCAGGATTGTGCCTAATAGAGGTTTCTGAATCTGTTTCTGAATCTCTACTGGGGGGACACATTCTGCTCTCACTGACATCGTAAATCCAGGGTTGATACTTTTTTCAGTAATTTACATAATGCCATAGAAATCAGAATTTAGTCCTTTGAGAAGAGTCACAGGAGTGTATTCTGAGTGCCTGCATGACTAGTGAACCTTGAACTTTTACCAAACTACTGGAAGCTGAAAGTCATAATATAAACTCAGCTGAGCTACATTTGTAATTCATTGTATCACAGCATGACTCACCACTAAAGGCACCTCCTGCTGGACACTCCAGGAATTAGATTTTCAACTCTGGAGTGCCCCCTTTTGGCTGATGTCTCACCCCGTTACCTATTTTTTTCCTCTACCTCTGTGTTAGGATCCACATCTCTCCCAGAATGTGGTATCCACCCCCCGGGTACTGCCCTATGGCGGTGCTTCCACACTCTGGGCTCCTCCTTCTCAGGGAACCTCCAACCCCCTATGCCCACCTTGCCTCAGTGACCCACCAGCACTCTTTATCTAGCCCCTTGCCTAAGAGGCAAACTGCAGTGTGAAATGGCCATTCATCATTGGCAAGGGGTGGGAGTGGACCCACTGCCTTCTGCTGCCCTGGTTATGTCCCTTAGTACCCTCAGGCCTTGCTTCAGGCCGGGAGCTTGCCTGGCCAGAGCTTCCCCAGCCCTGCTTTAAGTCAGGAAGCCTCTTGGTCCCTCCTGTGCCCTAGCTACAGCAAGAGTGAATCTGTCTTCCTTCCCTCCAGGAGCCCTTATTTATGCAGCCCCAGCTGGGCCCTAATTGGCTGACTCCTGCCACAGCTGCTGGCTCCACTGCTCCAGCCCTCTCCCATGACTGGGTTTTAGCTCCTAAATGGCCAGTGCGGAGCAGATGCCCCATCACACTCATTTACACTAAATACTGCCAGTTAATATAGGGTTAATGTAATATCTTATTTATCTTACTATGTATTTTAGAAATGTGCATCTGTCTGGCTGTATGTGAGTCTGTTCAACAACGCCTCGTAAATGGTAAGAGCTAGAACCAACAAATTTGGTATGGTGCTTTCTCTTAGCATAACTTAAGGCAAGGACAGAGTTTGGTTGTGCCAGGATGATGGGATGTACCTGGAATTTGATTGTTTCTCATAAAATGGAAAGGGAGGAGTCTGGCAGGAGGGACAGTTATACTGCAGGATGACCAAGTGGGAAGGGGCAGCAAGGGGCCAGAGATGGGTACTGGGGCAGATATAACCCCATTGGGCCAGAAGGGGGTAGGTGTGGGAAAAGGGAAAGCTATCTACTATATATTTAAGAAATTGTGTCTGTTTGCCTGTGTGTCTGTCTGTCCCCCAGCTGGGGGACATGGACCTCTCTGCTAACTGTGCCCATTGCAGTGGCCCATTGCAGGTACTTCTGACCTGGCCCCAGTTGTTGCAGTGAGAGAGGGCTGCGGTTGTCATCTTTCCCCCATGGGCAACTTGCATACCGAACCCTTCATACTTATGAATGAAGAAAATTAAGAAAAACAAAATTTATCTGAGTTAAGGACCTGATCCATACTGGGTAAATCCTCTTCTAGTAGATTGATCTAGATAGGATTGGATTAAAAGCCTCACGCCTTTTCTACAATTATTTGGGCTGGAAACAAAGTTGCCCCATTACCTCTACCAAAATTGATCCCTAATTTTGTTGAATGCTAATACAACAGCTTCTAACCCTAAATAAAACTGCAGTGCCTATCTTATTCTGGGCTGTCTTTGGATTGCTAAAATAAGAGTATGAATATGTATCTGGGGAGCATATGTTTGATTTCATAACTGTTTGCAGCCAGAGTTTCTGTGTTGGTGCAGAGACAGAGTTAATCGTTGTCTGCAGAAAGGTCTGTGTGTGCTTGAACTGGCATTTCCCCCTGCGGACTCTAGGTCACTGAGATTCTTTTGCTGTTCCCACACTGCAAGAGGAGTTTGTTAGAACTAGACAAGTACAATGTAGGTGATAATGCCGAGTGCCTTGGCTCATGCTGTGCCTACTGCAGGTCCTTTTCCAGTTATGTTATCATTGATCAATTCTGTCACTTTGCTCAGTGGTGGAAATTCAGGGCTCTGCTGTAAAGTGCTTGGTTGGGTTTTTCACATTGGCCGCTATCCTTGGTACTGTGCTCTCATTTAGCAGGGATTCTTTGGCTGGACAGGTTTTGTAGTGCTACACTTTGCACTGTAACTGGAGGGAGTACAGGTAGTTCTAGGGTGCTAAAACAAACCAGAACACGCATTCAACCCTTACAGAGACTTGGCAAAGCAGCGATCAGCAGCGGTAGCTTAAATGGCGCATTAAGAACCTGACATTATGGAGTGTGTATGAAATACATGTAAAAATGTTTCAACTGGTTGTTTTTGTGAGAAAAATATTGTATGAAAAACAGGTGATCTATGAAAACACTACTGGTGCATTAGTTAGTAAATCCTAGTAAAAACCATTGCCAAAAATAATAACTCATTTGTAATACCTAATGTCCATCCTGGTAAACTGTGTTGGCCCAGGTAACTTAGGGTATGTCTACACTACCCCCCTAGTTCGAACTAGGGGGGGTAATGTAGTCATACGGAGTTGCAAATGAAGCCCGGGATTTGAATTTCCCGGGCTTCATTTGAATGAAGCCGGCCGGTGCCATTTTTAAATGCCGGCTAGTTCGGACTTCGTGCTGCACGGCTACACGCGGCATGAACTAGCTAGTTCGGATTAGGCTTCCTATCCGAACTAGCTGTATGCCTCGTGGAAGCCTAATCCGAACTAGCTAGTTCATGCCACGTGTAGCCGTGCGGCACGCAGTCCGAACTAGCCGGCATTTAAAAATGGCGCCGGCCGGCTTCATACAAATGAAGCCCGGGAAATTCAAATCCCGGGCTTCATTTGCAACTCCATATGACAATATTATCCCCCCTAGTTCGAACTAGGGGGGTAGTGTAGACATACCCTTATTGTCACTGTTTAGTATCAGTAGGACTTGAGGCTATAGCGTACATGCAAGTAAAGACAGTGTCTGCCCTGAGATTGCACCATCTGCAATAATGGCCCTCATCTTGTAGTCTGGGTAACACTTCTGGTGGTCCAGAGAGCAGGTTCCTCTCATAGTGTTGGCTCACCTCATTTTCAGCTGCTAAATTGCACTTTAAAAAACTTTAGATGCATTAAAAGATGGTGTTTTCCAAAGTGGCCAAGTCTGATCGTTGAAGTCAATGGGAACAGACTAAGGTCAAAGCTGAGTGCTATTGAAAATCTCATCCTAAATATCTTCCTGATTTTACTTTTCCAGGTAAGCAGTTGCTACTGTAGTTAACACAGGCCTGCTATTTGATCACCCTGAATAGGAGAGCTAGTGGATCATGCACTCGCAAATGGGGAAGAATTTGTTCTGTGAGACAGTATAGCTATCAAGAATGGGGTCCACACTGAAACTCTGGTCTAAAATAATGCTGTACAGAGCATAGTGTGCAGTGGGAAGTCCACAGGAGAGTGCCATTTGGTTTGCTTTTTATTTATTTTTGATGTATTAGCTCTACAGTATGATTTCCATCTTGACACTGACGCATTTGCTGATGCTTTAAATTGGATGCCAGCACCTTCCTGGTTCATTGTTCTGAACAGATGAGTTAAGACCTGAACTTCTGTGCAGGAATTTATGGCTCTGGGTTGAAAAAATAAGAAAATATGTGAGCTGAATATACCAGCTTTGTCTTCACAGATTCGGAGGAGTTAGGAAGTGGAAGCTATGGGCATCGGTATATCACAGGCACCATAGTCGGTGACGATGATGGATTTGATATTGATGATTCAGACTATGACATTTATATTGAAGAGGTAAATCCAAAGGTTCCAGTTTGGCATTTCTATTTGTATTTATTTTCTAGTGGTATTTTAGATAAAGGGATCTGTTCCTGTTGGTATATTTAACTTTTTACCTTATTGGCACAGGTAAAATAAGTGTCTTGTTTGTGTCTTTCTCTTCCTTTAGGATGAATTTGTTTCTTCATATATATTTCTTAGGGCTTGTCTTCACTACCAGGGAGATCAATGTTGCTACAGTGGATGCAACTGGTGTTGATTTAGTAGGTTTAGTGAAGACTCATTAAATCAACAGCAGAGCATTCTCCTGTTGGCCCCAGTACTCCAGCTCCACTAGAAACATAAGGTAAATTGACTGGAGAGTGTCTCTGTTAATACAGCGCAGTGAAGACACCAGAGTAAGTTAGCCTAAGCTATATCAACTCCAGGTGCATTATTCATGTACCTGGACTAGCATAAATTAGGCTGATTCCCCTTGATAGTAAAGATAAGCCTTCAAAGGATGTAGAGTTAATTTCCATGAAACATGTTTAATTTTAGCTTGTGACTGTACTAAACTTAAGTTTCTTTTATTTTGCTTCAGCTCAAGCCACTTCCTGCTATTAAAGGAGGAAATAGGAAGTTTTTGGTTGAAACCAAAGTTGCTCCAGGGTCTAGTACAAGGCTCCTTTCCAGGTTAATTACAACCAGTTCAGATTCTATTACTGTCCCTGCAACAACTATACTCCCCATCTCTACAACCGCAGCTAGCACCACTACAGCTAAGGCAACCAGAAGAAATGGCATGGCCTCAGCAGTTCGACTGTTTGATCTGTCCTGTGATGAAACAGTCTGCTTTGCCGACAGCTTTTGTGTCAATGATTATGATCGGGGCGGTTCTCGATGTCACTGTAACCTGGGCAAAGGAGGAGAGACTTGCACAGAAGGTAGGTTTTGTGCAGTGGGCCAGACCAATTTTTCTCTAAGCAAAATTCTGTACTTGGCAACTTGATGGATGGTTGGGATAGTTTTCCTAATTGGCTCCAAAATGCAGTTTGCTTCTGATGGTAACTAGTTTGGCAACTACTGATACCTGCCTGATAGTGATATTGTTTTGCAATTTTTGATATTAACATCTCTACTAATCTAAGGTCCATCAATGGCAATTAGCCAAGATGGGTAGGACTGGTGAACCTAGCCTCTCTTTGTCAGTAGCAAGGGAGGGATCACATGGGCTACGTCTTTACTGCAGCCTTCTTCCGCAAAAGCTTATGAAAATGAAGCATGGAGTAGAATATCGCCACACTTCATTTGCATAATTAATTAGGGTTGTAGGATTAATTAGGTTTTGAGGGCCTTTTACCAGTGAAAGAGCATTTCACAGTAATATCCTTATTCTCCATTTATTACCAGTTACCAAAACAGAACACACACATTAAGAATACAATGTCCTCTACTCCCTATAAGGCAAATGAATTTTTCTTGGTGGCCAGTAAGGGATGAGGCCATCGGGGGGAGGGAGAGCTGAGTCCTAAAGGTTCTGCACAAGAGAGTTGGCAGGGTGTTGAGGTCTAGCAGCTTCAGCTCTTGGGTCTGTGACCTAGAGTTAGGTGCAAGGAACTTCCATTTGGTGAAACTGTTTAACTATACCTTAACCAATCATTTTAATCTGAAGTATTACAACATATTATTTTTCACCAATCCTAGCCCATTACAAACCAATTCTTTAACCAGTCATAGCCCTCCACCTTAGTTGATTTAAATCTTACAGAATTAGTTATGCAGCAAACAGAAACAATTAAAGAACCAAACAGAAACCATACAGACAAACAACAGAGAAGTAGGAACCATAAAGACAATACAATAAAGAGGTATTGATTTCACAATCACAACTGCTGCTAAGTGATTCCTTGCCAGACAGAATGCAATCAAAGTTTTCTTTAACCATCTTAATATCTGTTTCTTTATCTGGTGATGGTGGGTACAGGAGTGCCCTCTTAGCAGCCCGATAGTCCTCTGTTTTAATGTAATTTAGATGGAATGTGAGGATGTGACTTTCTGCTTTTTTGCTCATGGCTTCTCCCATCCTAATGTGGCTTCAGACCTTACACCTTGTCTCACTTTCTCCTTCTGGAAACCACTGATTGTCACAATGAGGTCCAGTCCTTCTCTTTAAACTGACACCAATCTCCATCATAGCATACAGCTGCTGAATCCCAAGTGCTACTGAGGTACCTGGGTCCGGGTAAAGAGGGTTACTGTTCCTTCTTCTGAGTCTCTCAGATATGATCCTAGAAAGGATGCTGGAGCCTTCCCAACATCCCCCCTCCTCGGGGTCCCATTTCTCCCCCTGAAGCCTTGTCCCCAGCAAAGCTGGAAGCCAGGTTGGGGCCAAGGAGACCCCTAATCCCTTCACCGGGATGGCATGGGGAAGGGGAGGGAGCTCCAAGCAGCCTGTAGCCTGCCTGTTTTGCTTAAGTCTTCATTAGAAAGGTGAATGGTCACAGACACTCAACCCAGTTAACATTAATGACAAAGGGGAGGAAAGATAAGCTGAAAAAGGGAAAGAACAGATTTAAGTATATTCAGATAAATTGGATTTATTCAAGTCAGTAGGACCTGATGAAATTCATCCCAAGATGAAGCAATCTCAGCACCATTAGCCACTATCTTTGAGAATTTATGGAGGAATGGTGAGGTCCCAAAGGAATTGAGAATGGCAAATATAATCCCTGTCCTGACAAGGAGGAACAATGAGGAACTAGGGAACTAAGGATCAGTCAGCCTAACTTCAATTCCTGGAAGGATACTGGAACACATTATTCAATAATCACTTTGAAAGGGCTTTGAGGATAATAGGATTCTAAAGAATAGCCAGCATGGATTTGTCAAGAACACATCATGCCAAAGCAACCTAATTTCCTTCTTTGGCAGAATTATTAGTCTAGTGGACAGGCAGGAAGCAATAGACATGATGTATCTTGAGTTTTGACATAATTGCATGTGGCATTCTCATAAGCAAACTAGGGAAATGTAGTCTAGATGAATTAATATAAGATGGGTGCACAACTGCTTGAAAGACTATACTCAAAGAGTATCTATCAAGGGTTCACTATCACACAGGGAGGGCATATTTAATGGAGACTCAGAGGTGAGTAAGGGGTCTGGTACTATTTGATATTTTCATTAAGATTTTGATAATGGAGTGAAGAGTGTGCTTCAGTTCATAGCAAAAATCCTCCACAATTGAAGAGCGGGATTAAAGACAAAATGGAGGAACTTCCAGGGCACTTTTTATGTGGAGGGAATCCCATTGGTCTCTGTGGAAAAATACAGTTATAAAATGGAGTTTGTTACATGAAAATGTCACCTGTCCATGCATAACTAAGTACTTTTCAGGCAGCAACTATTGCTCCCAATCTTGTTTGAACATTCACATAGGAGCTTAACAGATGTGGATTGACATCACATAGGGACCATTGTTAGTCAAGTACTCCTGTTTGCTCAACTAGTAGTCCTATAACAGTAGGCTGGCCCAACCTCCTGTTAATTGGCTCTCAGAAGCAAACATTTGAAATACAAGTACGAACTTGTATACATAACTTCGAATACAAAAATGCATACGAATAGTGTAAACAGAATCAGCCAATTGTACGCTTTTTATAGACCTCTTACTTGACACACTTTATATAAGATTTGGTGCAGACATTTAACGGTGGCTGCTTAATCTGCAGCAAGAGATATTTAGGTTACATATTAGGAAAAGCTTTCAAACTATAAGAGAGATAAGGTGGGTGAGATAATATTGGACCAATAAAAGATAATTACCTCACCCATCTTGTCTATCTACTATCCTGGCACCAAGGTGGCTACAACAACATTTTCTAACTACAAGGATAGATAGTTAAATTCTGGAACAAGCTTCTAAGAAGGGTGTGTTGAAATTCCCATCATGAGAGGAATTTAAGAACATGTTGGACAAATAGCTGTCAGGGATGATCTAGGTTTACTTGGTTCTGCCCCATTGCAGGTGTTGGACTTTATGACCTCTTGAAGTCCTTTACAGATCTACATTTCTACGATTCTGTCTTTTAACAGAGTCTTTAACCTACCATCTTGGGCAGAGTGGTCAAGCAAACTGTAGAGCAGTTCACCAAGCCATGTGCTAATATTGGGGACTCCTGCTCCTCCCTTTCTCCTAGACAGATTCCCATGAAATGAGTCCATTCCTAATCAATGGTCCTACTTGTTGCAACTCCATTGAAATGCAACCTAGATGGGGATACTATAAGTTGGGTGCCTAACAGGCTGGATAAACATTCTCAGAGAGTAGTTATTAATGGTTCACCATCATGCTGAAAGCACCTAACAAGTGAGGTTCTGCAGGGATCTGTTTTGGGACTGGTTCTCTTCAATATCTTCATCAATTATTTAGATGATGGCATAGAGAGCATGATTATTAAGTTTGCAGATGATACCAAGCTTGGAGGAGTTGCAAGTGCTTTGGAGGATAGTGCAAAAATTCAAAATGATCTGGACAAACTAGAAAAATGGTCTGAGGTAAACAGGATGAAATTCAATCAGGACAAATGCAAAGTATTCCACTTAGGAAAGAACAATCAGTTTCACACATACAGAATAGAAAGTGATTATCTAGGATGGAATACTGCTGAAAGGGATTTAGGGATCACAGTGGATGACAAGTTAAACATAAGTCAAAAAAGTAAACGTGATTCTGGGATGAATGAACAGGAGTGTTGTGAGCAAGACATGAGAAGTCATTCCTCCTCCCTACTCTGTGCTGATTAGGCCTTAATTGGAGTATTGTGTCCAGTTCTGGGCACCACATTTCAAGAAAGATGTGGGGAAATTAGAGAAGGTCCAGAGAAGAGCAACAAAAATGATTAAGGGTCTGGAAAACATGACCTGTGAGAGAAAACTGAAAGAACTGGGCTTGTTTAGTTTAGAAAAGAGAAGACTGAGGGGGGATATGTTACAAGGAAGAGGGACAAAAATTGTTCTCCTTGGCCTCTGTTGATAGGACAAGAAGCAATGGATTTAAACTGAAGAAAAGGAGGTTTAGGTTGGACATTAGGAAAAACTTCTTAATTGTCAGGGTGGTTAAACACTGGAATAAATTGCCTAGGGAAGTTGTGGAATCTCCACCACTGGTGATATTTAAGAACAGGTTAGACAGTCACTTGTCAGGGATCATTTAGACTGTCCTTGGGCCTGATGTGAGGGCAGGGGACTGGACTCGATGATCTCTCGAGGCCTATGGTTCTATGATTCTATTATTGTTTCATCGGGGAGAGACATTAATTGCTGATGGCCCCCTCCAATGGCTTTGTCACAGCTTTCCAGATATAGCTCCCACATTAGGTGCCAAGTTTCTGATAGTGAATGCTTACAGCCACAACCAAAGGTTACCATCCTAAATGGAAATGTATACATTGACAAAGACATATTCCCCGTTTTGTCACAGCGATAACAATAGCTACAAACCCACAAGTTATTGCTTAACATTTGTTCATCTTTGGAAATGAAAAGTTCTGTGTCTGATTACTCTTACTTGGAGGCTCTCATCTGTTAAGGAGGGGATTCTTTCTACTCTGTCACCACAAAAGAGCACTTGTGTGTATGATTAAGATGAGATGCACTTGCATTTTCTTCTACAGATGTCACATCAGAAGTCATGGCACTCACGGTACATTGTGGCTACGTCTACACTGGCCCCTTTTCCGAAAGGGGCATGTTAATTTCAGAGATCGTAATAGGGAAATCCACGGGGGATTTAAATATCCCCCGTGGCATTTAAATAAAAATGTCCGCCGCTTTTTTCCGGCTTTTAGAACAGCCGGAAAAGAGCGTCTACACTGGCCCCGATCCTCCGGAAAAAGCGCCCTTTTCCGGAGGATCTTATTCCTACTTCAAAGTGGGAATAAGATCCTCCGGAAAAGGGCGCTTTTTCCGGAGGATCGGGGCCAGTGTAGACGCTCTTTTCCGGCTTTTCTAAAAGCCGGAAAAAAGCAGTGGACATTTTTATTTAAATGCCGCGGGGGATATTTAAATCCCCCACGGATTTCCCTATTACGATCTCTGAAATTAACATGCCCCTTTCGGAAAAGGGGCCAATGTAGACGAGCCCTGTATGATTCAGTTGATTATTTGCTTTTCCTCTCCTTACTTCAATGAACAGTTCTTGGGGAAAGTCCATTTTGCAAAGCAACTATTGTGACCATAGATGATGGAACAGCTATAGATGTGATTATTTTTGCCATAATGCCCAAGCCTACAAAGATATGGGATTGTTATGGATGTCACATAATTATATAAAATGAGTGGAGCTGAATATGTTAATCTGAGTCTCAAATCCATTCTCTTTAATGTAGTATTTATCCCCTGGTGTCCTAACCAGATCATGCACTAATAGTGCACAATAGTGATCTTCCCTTCATCAGACATCATTCCATGTTAAATGATGCATTAATTAGGCTGATTCTGCAGAGCTTTTTTATACTTAACAGTCCTCTTTAGAGGGACATGACATCCAGTGAATCCATTTAACGGTCAATACCTCTTGGGGATGAGTTTTCCTCAGTTAATTCGTGCTATAGCCTCACTCCGTTTTATGTAACAAACTTTGTTTCAAGTGTTATTGTAGTCATATCTGTCCCAGAATATCAGAGACACAAGTGGATGAAATAATATCTTTTATCGCACAAACTTTTGTTGTTGAGAGTTAGAAGCTTTCGAGCTGGCACAGAGCTCTTCTTTGGGGCTGGGAAATGTATAGTTAAAGACTTTTTATCCTGTGTGCTGGGGAATGGAAGTTGCTGATAAATTAAAAATGCTGTTAAGCAGGATGGAGGAGTTTGGAGTGCCGGGAAGGGCTGTGGATCACAGGCTCTGGGAGGGGGCTTGGGACAGGAATTGGGGCACAGGAGGGTTGGTGTGAAAGATGGGGGAAAGATGCTCATGTCCAGCAGTTCCTGCAAGGAACTCAAGTAGCTCCTCATTGCTGCTGCTCCTGGCCAATAGGCTGGGAGCTACAGAGTCAGCACTTGGGGAGAGGGAGAGATGCCGCATGCCTGCAGAGTCATCTGGCTATCCCTCTGCCTCTTCCAACAACAGCAAGGACAGGAAACCACTGGCCCCCCAATCCAGCACTCTGAGTCCCTGCATGCCCCAAACTCTGACCGAAGCCTCCTTCTCGACCTAAACACCCTCCCAAAGTGCACCCCACAGTCCTTCCCATGTGCCAACCTCCTGGTGGCCCTGCACCAATCGCACTATGAACCAGATTTTTTGTGCAAATCAGAAATGCCACGCAGAGCCAGCAAGGGGTTGGGGCATGGGAGTGACTTGGGGTACAGGATGGGGGAGCATGCAGGCTAGTGAAGTTCTGCATAAAAGGGCTTTTACTGCACTGAGAATGTCACAGTGCAGTAAAGATACAGATTGTTTAGCAATTAACAAATATTGGAAGGGACCATTCAAAATGAAGTGGCCTGATAAGAACCCTCTAGTCACAGGGGGAAAAGGAAAAGCACCACATCACATGTGAGTGAACACAGTTCACAGAGAGTGTGTCTAGACTACATCCCTTTTTCGAGAAAGGGATGTAAATTAGGCACGTCGATATTTCAAATGAAGCCGGGATTTAAATATCCCATGCCTCATTTACATAATGGTGGATACTGCTTTTTTTCAAAACGGGGCTTTTTCGAAAAAAACCAAAACAAAATGGCAGTTTAGATGGGGATCTTTCAAAAATAAAACCCTTTTTCAAAAGATCCTGTACTCCTCAAAAAAATGAGTTTTACAGGATCTTTCGAAAAAGGGTTTTATTTTCAAGAGGTCCCCATTTAAATTGCTGGTTTTTTTTTTTTTTCAAAAAAGCCCCATTTAAAAAAAAGCAGCGGCAACCCAGACCTACCCCAGCTGTGGCCCCAGATTCAGCCTCGTTACCACTATCCAAATTCCCCTTCTCCTGTCCCAGGATTTGTGAACATAAGTGTGTGTGTGGGGGGAGGGGGGGAATGATCCTGAAAAGTTTGCGGATCACTGCTCTGAAGCTCTGTTGGTATCAGTCTAAGATTTATTTAATTTTTTTGCATTACAGCTTTAAAAGTAACTTTACTTGTGTAAAAAGGCAAAATTGCCCCAGATGAAAGTAACAGAGAGGTTAGACCCTCCATCCTTCCTAGCTTATTAGGTTTATATCTGATTCAGAGATGATAGTCTGAGCTCTGGCCAAGGAGTCATTGAGGCCCCTCAGGACCAGAATATGCAAAGGTGTTTTTAATCCACCTTTGTGCTCTTCCCAGTCATAGGGCTGTTCCATGGTGGGCTGACCTTCAGCCAGAAGCTAGAGAAGCGTGAGGGCTGATACACCAGCTGCCAACATCCCTAAAGGACCATTATAGCAGCCAGTGATTGCCAGGGTATAGGCTGTCCTGGCCATACACTGTAGAATCATAGAGCAGGAAGAGATCTCAGAAGGTCATCAAGTCCAGCCCCCTGCCCACAGCAGGACCAATCCCAACTAAATCAATCCAGCCAGGGCTTTGTCAAGCCAAGACTTAAAAACCTGTAGTGATGGAGATTCCACCACCTCCCTAGGTGAAATAGCTTTTCCTAATATCCAACCTAGACCTCCCTAGATTGGAGGATATGGCCATGTGTAAGTAGTTACCCCTGCTGTGAGTCACCTAAAGATTCTGGCTAAGTACATCAGCTTTCGAACGGCTTTGCACAGCAGAGCTGACCTAATGCAGCCTAGAATCTGATTCAGTGTGTATTTCCCACATATGCTCTCTTCCTCGAGGGGAAAAAAATGCCTAGCTGTTTCCATGTTAAGCATTTTCCTAAATCAAGCTGACTCACAAAGGAGCAAATTCTTTCATTTCCATGAGTGAAAACCTAGTGATGCCATTGAGGAAACTGTTGAGCAGAATTTGCCCCTGAGCATTCTGTTTCTGTTTTAAGTTCAGCAGAATCTCTGGAACAAGAGAATTTGCTCTGAAAAGTGGTAGGAGGACAGAGTAGTAGGTTGACTGATTGTTGACTCTTGCTGACTAATAGTTGTATCTGGAAGAACTCTGTCTTGTATTTTTGCCTGATGTTATCTAGTGCTAAATGTGTATATTGATTTTAAATTTGAACACACTGCTAAACAACATGCTCTTATCTTTGCCTCTCAGATATTATTATCCAATATCCTCAGTTCTCTGGCTACTCATATATCACTTTTGAACCACTGAAAAATTCCTATCAGACTTTCCAAATTACTCTTGAATTCAGGGTAAGTTTACGCAATCCAAAACTCACAAAGCATTTTTAGATGTTATTCACTTACACTAATGGAAAGAGTGTACAATAGCAGAGTGAATAGTTTCACAAATGTACGCCGCAAGCTAGATGATGTAGTGAGTTAATTGGTAGCCTTCACCTCTGAAAATCTGGGTTTGCATCCCACAAGAGAAAATAAATGTAATGGTCTTAGCCAAGATGTTTGTCTATACTCCTGGTAGTCTTTTTTCTTAGGGAATGTTCTGGAAATGGCAGTGTCGAGGGATGATAAGCTAGCACTGATTTACTGTGACAGAGCTATATGGGAGAATTTTAGGCTGCATGATGTTTGTAATTTTTGTAAAATGTCTATCTGTTCAGCAGTGGCACACATATAAGCTAAATTGAGTACTTCTGAACTTTCAGTTTCCTGGGGGTATGTCTACACTAGAAAGTTAGTTCGAACTAACGGACGTTAGTTCGAACTAACTTTCCTATGCGCTACACTAGCGCTCCGCTAGTTCGAATTTGAATCGAACTAGCGGAGCGCTTAGTTCGAACTAGGTAAACCTCATTTTACGAGGACTAACGCCTAGTTCGAACTAGCTAGTTCGAACTAAGGGCTGTGTAGCCCTTTAGTTCGAACTAGTGGGAGGCTAGCCCTCCCCAGGTTTCCCTGGTGGCCACTCTGGCCAACACCAGGGAAACTCTATGCCCCCCTCCCGGCCCCGGACCCCTTAAAGGGGCACGGGCTGGCTACGGTGCCCGTGCCAGGTGCAAGCCTGCCAGCACCCAGCTAGCAGACCCTGCACCTGGCACGGCACAGAGCCACCCACCCGATGCCCCCCAGCCCACCCCCTCTTGCCGGGACCAGGCTGGCGGCTCCCGGGAGCTTGCCCTGGACCGCAAGAGGCGGGCACCTTCCTGGGCTAGTGCGGACATCGTGGACCTCGTCCACGATCTCCGCACTAGGCACAGGAAAGTGGCCGTCTAGGGCAGGAGAGCTGCCAGCCTGGCCACCCAGGACCAGGTGTGCATGAAAATCAAGGGGGTCCACTGAGACCCCCGACACTGAGCCCTGAGCTTACAATGGCCGTCCTGGGTCAGACCAAAGGTCCATCTAGCCCAGTAGCCTGTCTGCCAACAGCGGCCAACCCTAGGGACCCTGGAGGGGATGGACCGAAGACAATGACCAAGCCATTTGTCTCGTGCCATCCCTCTCCAGCCTTCCACAAACTTTGGGCAGGGATACCACTCCTACCCTCTGGCTAATAGGACTCCATGGACCCAACCTCCATCACTTTATCTCACTTCCCTTTCAACTCTGTTCTAGTTCTAGCCTTCACAGCCTCCTGCAGCAAGGAGTTCCACAGGTTAACTATTTGCTTTGTCAAGAACAACAACTTTCTCTTACTAGTTTCAAGCCTGCTACCCATTCCTTTCCTTTGGTGTCCTCTAGTCCTTCTTTATGGGAACTCAGGAAGAACTTTTCTGAATG
This sequence comes from Pelodiscus sinensis, assembly GCF_049634645.1. Classification (NCBI taxonomy): domain Eukaryota; kingdom Metazoa; phylum Chordata; order Testudines; family Trionychidae; genus Pelodiscus; species Pelodiscus sinensis. The sequence goes on along the minus strand of NC_134716.1, from coordinate 104,538,380 downwards.
CACCCTCTCCACCCAACCCCTGCTTTTAGAGACCTCTATCCTGTCCCCCCTCCGTCTCCTCTTTTCTAAGCTGAACAGTCCCAGTCTCTGTAGCCTCTCTTTATCTGGGACCTGTTCCCAACCCCTGATCATGTTAGTTGCCCTCCCCTCTCCCAGCCTTTCTCTTCCCCTCTCCCACCTCCTTTTCCCAGTCTCCCCCAGTTTTGTTCAATAAAGACAGAGTCAATGTTGGAAGAAACGTTATCTTTATTTTGTACATCAATAAGAAGGGGGGCTAGGGAAGGGCAAGTGGAAGGAGGTGAGGGAGGAATGGGGTACGAGCCCCCGATGGGGAGGACTGGGCTGGCTCTGCGGGCTTCTGGGGGTGGAAGCTCTCCTGCAGCCCCCCAATTACTCCCTCTCCCCAGATGGCAGCCTGCGGCAAGTGCAGCCGGGCTGATGGCCGAGTGGTGTGATGTGCCCAGTGTGGGCACTCAGGGCACTCCAAGCCAGAACTTCTTTGCAAGCGGGGCACCCCTTAGAACTGTGTGTCCGGGGTGGGGGTCGGGACCCTTTAAGCGCAGCCCTCGGCTAGCCTGAGACAGCATCTCCACGCTCTAAGTCCTCCTTTTATGCCCTGCCGGCACTGCTTCCGGCCATCATTAAGCCCTGTTCAGAGTCCACTCAATGTGGACTTACTAGTTCGAACTAGCAAAACGCTAGTTCGAACTAGTTTTTAGTTCTAGATGCGTTAGTTCGAACTAGCTTAGTTCGAATTAACTAATTCGAACTAAGTTAGTTCGAACTAGCGCTGTAGTGTAGACGTACCCTGGGTAACTAGATGTCCCTCATGCTTTACAACATACACTGATCATCATCACAGACCAGGAAGTTATTTTTTCCTTCTTCCATCAGGCATCATAATAGTATGATTATTTTCTTTCTCTGTAACACTAATACTAGGCTAGTTAGACCAGTGGTCTGATCAGATCTCATAGCCTCATTTCTGTGTTATTCTTTGAGTGCTTGTTCACGTCAGTGCCACGTAGCTGCGTGCATGTGTGTGCGTGGTCATTGGAAAACTTTTCCCCTTTGCAGCTCCCATCAGGCTGGCTGGGGTGTCCCCTGGAGTGGCGCCTTCATGGAGCTCAATATATGACCCTGCTGACCCTCACCCACTTCAGTTCCTTTGTACCATTCATGACAGCATTAGTACTGCTTTCACTTGCTCACAAGTGCTCCGTTAGCCTGGTTTCATAATGTTAACTGTTAATAGTTAGTAGCTGTGTGTTAGTAGTTAACCGTTAGTAATAGAGATTGGTGACTGCCATGGTTTCTATCCCAACCCCTGCCCTGCGTCGCGAAGCATGTCGCAAGCCTGAGGTATAACGCTTATGGTGTTTGTCCCGAGTACCAGCAGTGATCCCCATGACTCGTGCTTGGGAGAGGCACATCAATCTGCACGCAATAAAATCTGTAAGGCCTTAAGCCAAGAATCAAAAAAGGAAAAGACTCCCTTTTAAAACAGCTACTGGTGGTAGCTGCACTCCAATCCACAGCAACAGACTGCGTGGACCCAAGTTTGTCAGAGCAGGGCACCCCAGTGCCAGTCTATGAGTTGTTGCTGAGGAAAGAGTCAGGTGTGAGAGACCCTCAGCCAAAAATCCCCAGCACCACTGTGTGTCCTACTGTTGCGCAAGGGATTCTACTCATGCTATTTCCTAATCTCCAAGGCAAGGGCGACAGGAGGTGGGGGTGTCTCACAAGAGAAAAGCTTTGACCTACGGAGAGTGCTAGTATTCTACATTGATCACACAAAGTCTTCCTGGGAATTGGACCAACTCTTCATAGCAATGGTGAGCCAAATGAAAGGGCTCCCGGTCTTGTCATCCTGAATCATGGACTGCATCTGTACCTGCTATAAGCTGGCCAAGGTCCTGACCCTGGCAATCATAGCTCGCTCCACAAGAGCACAAGCCTCATTAACTGCCTTTCTGGCACAAGTTCCTCTCTAGGAAATCTGCTGAGCAGCAACCTGGTCTTCAGTGCACATTTTCCCTACTCTCTACGCCATCACACCGCAGGCCAGAAATTATGCCAATTTTGTCAGCGTGATCTTCCAATCAGCAATTCCTTAACTTGACCACACTTCCGGGAGAGAGCTTAAGAATCACCTGATTAGAATCAGCATGAACAAGCACTCAAAGAAGAAAAGATGGTTACTCAGCTTCTTGTAACTGTTGCTCTTTGAGATGTGGTGTTCATGTCCATTCCAATTTCCATCCTCCTTCTGTTGGAATAAGAAGGGGGTTGATTTGGCAGGGTCATAAATTGAGCACCAAGAAGGCAGCTCTCCAGGGGGCTGCCCAGTCAGCCCTATGAAAGCTATGGAAAATAGTTTCTGACCACATTTGTTTGGGATGGATGTGAATAACACATCTCAAAGAAAAACAGTTACGAGAAGGTGAGTAACCATTTTTTTATTTGCATTCATGATGTTTATTACTGACAGAGCTGAAAACCTGTAATTAGTTTTGCTGAACACTTTCCATGAATAAATCAAGTTTGTATAGTGCTCCTTTGCAATATGATAATATGCAGAGATGACTTGGCCCAAAATCTGATCTATTTTTTAACAAAACTCAAATAGTGGATGCCTATCAAATACAGGATTTGTAATTGAACTGCTACTAATTTTGACTCTGCTAGAAAAAAATCCATCTAATAATGGTTTTGAAAAATCAGTATCACTGCCCCATCTCTGAGGCTATGTCTAGACTGCCACTTCTTGTCGGAAAAAGGTACGCAAATTGCGCTCCGCAATTTGCATATCTTTTTCCAGTAGTTTTGTTGGAAGATGCTTTTCCGAAAATTGGCCTGTTTACACTGGGCCAAATTTCAGAAAAACCTCCTCTTTCAGAAGAGCCCTTCTTCCTCGTGGCATCTGCTCTTCCGCAAAAAATGTCGGAAGAGCAAACACAGAGTTTTTCCGGGATGCCTCCACATTATTCATTGTTCCCACTCTGTTATTTCCATTAGTACATTTAGTTTATGGCCAAGAGGCAGAGGCTAACTTTTCTGTGTTGACCCTATGATCACAGGCTGAAGCAGAGGATGGTTTGTTGCTGTACTGTGGAGAAAATGAGCATGGCCGTGGTGATTTTATGTCACTGGCGATAATCCGACGCAACATCCAGTTCAGGTAATGGCTCTACTGCCCTTCCACGGGTGAGTTCCTCACCCACTCTAGCCCTTGGGTGCAATGAAAAGAGGCCCTTAAATTCCCAGCAATCAGCCAGCAAAAAATTCCCTCAGCTCTGGGGATGTCAGCCACAAGGCTACTTTCTGACTATTCCTTCACAAAATGAATGGTACTTTTTCTTAGCTGGGTGAGAAATGCCACCCAACCAGTGGCTCTATGCTAATGCTGTAGCTAGGCATATACTGTTAGTTACTTTGCTCCATAAGTGAAGGAACCCCAAGAAAGTTTTCAGAACAAGGTGATACAGCTAACCCAGGTGCCTAGTGGTAGCACAATTCATTACCCTGCAGAAATCCTGTTTGGGACTGGAACTTAATCCCACATTACTGACCTGGCAGAAGTTTAGGGAGCTGCCTCACTTTGCTCTGGTGACTAATGGGGATATTTGATGAGAGCGAGACTTCCATCTGGCACTTATTAACTGGAATGGTGATTCCTATAAAGATGGGGGGAATGACGTGCCTTAAACCTATTTCTATTCTACCTCCACCTGGCCCATATAGTGGAGACAAAGCAGAGAAAACAGCATGCTTTGTGCACATCTAGCTTTACTGCTATGAAGGCCTTCTTGTCAATCAGTACTAAACAATCTGAGTTTCATATAGAAGCCCAGTATTATTGCTATAGCTTCAGCTCTCACCAGGAAGCTAGGAAAATTCCCAAGAGAAATTACTCTGATAGCAGCAACTCAAATCCTAATACGCTGCATCTTGAAGCTGTTTCAGAAAGTTGGCAGGCTTTGCAATATGCTTTGTGTTGCCAGAGGATGCAAAGTCTCCTGCATGGAAGAAGGAAACAGATTAAAGAAAGTTTAAAATTTATCTACTTTAAAACAGACCAGATATAGATCTGTTGCCTCAGTGTTCTTATATAGTTCTTTAATGTAAAAGGAGAAGCAGAGAGGCTCTGTGAAGCAAAGGCAGACTTCTTTGTCACAAACAAGATTAGATGATTTATTTAATGAAAAGTTGTCACTTTTGTGCTCCTTGCCTATCTCTTGCAGGTTCAATTGTGGGACAGGAGTCGCGGTCATTATGAGTGAAAGCAAAATCAAACTGGGCAACTGGCACAGTGTCACTGTGTTCAGAGATGGGCTGAATGGTTGGCTCCGGCTGGACAATGACACTCCTGTCACAGGTAAATCTCAGGTAAGTAATCATGTACTCAGCCCTGGCTCTCTCTGCTTGTGCTCAGCCCTGGCTCTCTGTAGAACTGATGGCATTTCTTCCTAACTGTGTCACAAGAGATCAGATTACATGTGTGTGTGTCTGTATTAGGGATGGCACAGATGCACAAACCAGAATCAGTTTTAAGAGATTGATAGTATCGTACTTCAAACTGAACATTTCCTCACTGCTCCTTATCATTGCCCAGAAATCCTACAGCCACCATCCCTAGCCCCAGACATGTGTTCTTCTCTCCAGTATCTCACAGAGCACACTGTTGTTCTCCCCAATTCATTGTCTTGCCTTGCCTCACTTCAGAGATCCCATAACTACTCTCTCTCTCTTAATGCATGTACACCTCCTCCCTTTCATGCAATGCACACCATTCTACCTCATCCCCTTGGCCTGGTCTACGCTTGAAAATGAGGATGACATACTCACAGCACTTAGTGGTGTGAAAAATTTCCACTCTTATGCACCGAAGTTAAGCCAGCTAACCATTCTTCCATCAACCTAGATATTGCTGCTTGGGAAACTAGATTACCTACAGTGACAGAATAACCTCTTGTGTCTCTATCGGAAGCATCAGCACTATCATGGCACAGTATACTACCATGCAGTACCATAGTGCAAACAAGGTCCCAGAGATGTATACAAAAACACATGTATAATGACAGAAGAGCTTCAAAGACAATCTCAATGATATTTTCCTTAAATAAAATTTAAAGTAAAGCTGGTAGAAAATTGTAGAAACGCTGACTCATTGTAAAAGGAAAAATACTAAAATATCTACGAGAGAATTGAAAAGAAAAATAAAGAAAAAGAAAATTAATAATAGTCTATGAAGAGTTGCCATGCAGTTAGAGAGACAGGGTCAGAATCTGCCTTGAGTGAGGCCTCATTTAACCCCAATGAGTTCACCTTCACTTCATCCCGTGTCTTGAGGAGAAAACAGAAGAAAATAATTAGTGGACAGTTGCCAATAACTCAATTCCTGTTACTTCTACTACCCCTGGGCAACCACTACTAGCACACTCCTCCGCCCCCTGAAAATGGAATGGTTTTGATTTGGTTCTAGAAGTTATATCACTAGATTTGGCTTTATATATTTACTTACAGACTCTAAAGATTGTCTTTAAAATAAAAGACCCGAAGGCACTGCCTACACTTAAAAGTTGTGCACTGAAGCAGTGAATTTCCCCTACCCCCAAAGCATAACACAATTATACTAGTTATACAAATGCTTATGCCAGTATAACTTATTCTGATAGGGAAACCAAAATAAGATGTCTTGGTGTAAAGCATGTGCACTAGGGCTCTTACTGACAGAACTATGTCATTAAAAAAAAATCACACCTCTTTCTGACATAGATATGCCAATAAAACTGTTGAGTCCTGGCCTAAAGAAAACAAAAGATGTAGAATAAATGTAGCCCTGGCATAAATGGGTATAATTCCATTGAAATCAGTCCTTTTCACACCAGGGCTTCATTATTTGTTTGTTTGTTTATTTATCATTCAGATTTGCTCAATGCTTTCTAAGGCAAATACTAAGTTACTCTGGACCCCACAGAGCCTACAAATTAAAACACGATCATCGAAAAACAAGTTACACTGGGAGATGCAAAGGACAAACAGACAACCTCATGCCCTGATAATCAAATGACTCGTTAAATTCATTTATATGAGTTATTCGCATACCATCAAGATAAGAAATATTGATAAAAGTAAATGTTTAGGGTGATAATATTCTGGGAGAAGGAATGGGTAGGAGAGAATTACTAATAGACAACTAGTTTTCTTCAAAGGCACCTTTTTATTCACTGAGAGGAAAAAACTGATCATGATACCGTGGCTTAATTATCTTGCCTTCATTAGTCTATCATAGACTGTCATGTGCTATTTAAAATAGTTAAACAGCTCTGTTTTACCTTGCAGGGCCAATATAGCAAAATTACTTTCCGGACTCCTTTCTATCTTGGTGGTGCTCCTAGTGCATACTGGCTGGTCAGAGCAGCAGGAACCAACCGTGGCTTTCAGGGCTGCGTTCAGTCACTCATTGTCAATGGAAAAATAGTTGACATGAGACCCTGGCCACTAGGGAAGGCTTTAAGTGGTGCTGATGTAGGTAAGTGCAATATTATGGGGTCCTTTATCAGTGTTAAACAAGAACAGTAGAGTTACTGTCTACAAATTGAAAAATGAAATAGTTGGGTTTGCAGTTTGGTTTGGGGAAGTGGGGCTGGATTTGTATATTTTCTATAGTATTTCTCTGGACTGTGTGTAAAAGATTTTGAGTTTGTATTTCAAACACTAACACCTTGTCTATTCTTACATGGAGATCAATGCTCTGAAGAGTGATTTCTGGGGTTCAATTTAATGGGTCTAGTAAGGAACCCTGATGGCACCCTGTCAACCCTGGTACTCCACAGGGTTGCAAGGAGTAAGGGAATGGGGAAGTTTTTCCCACTGACCTCCTGCAGTGGGGCTATCACGGAAGTTCGATTTAAGACACATAGACTCCAGCTATGCTATTCTTGTAGCTGGAGTTATGTATCTTAAATTGAATTTCTCCCCTAGTATAGACCTGCAGTTAATGAAGACAAGCCCTCCAAATATCCTGCTGACTCTTGTCCTGGGAGCATCATTAGTAAGTGTCCCAGGGAAAGTGGAAGGTCCTATTGAAAAATTTTACATCCAAGACAGAATTCTTGGTATGATAAAGGACTCTTCTCCCCCCAAATGAGGCTCCAGTACACTCACGAAAGTAGAAAAATAACAATTCTATTGCCTTTCATCATACAATCTCAGTGTGCTTAACAACATAGGATAAGTAGTCCTGCAGCACTTTAGAGAATAACAAAAAATGTGTTGCTGTAGGACTATTTTTAAGTTTTTTTTCTATTACAGACTAACATAGCTACTCCTCTGAAACTTTTGAACATAGCATGAGTCAATTCTTGTAATATCTTTGTGAGGTAAATATTACCATCTCCATTTTACAATTGTGGAAATGGAGATGATGAAAGGCTAATGGTTAGATTGCACCAACTGTTTTCTGAATGCTTTACAAACAGTTCTGAAGAGAAGACTTTCAGTGACCATACTGTCACCGATCAGGACAACGGTACCTATATTCCCCCACTATACTCCCAATGGTTCTCTACCTACATTTTGAGTTCACCAGTAAGCCAGATGGCAACTGCCAGTTATGAACAATGTAACTGTCCACAGTATAAGCTACTGCGCAGCTCTTTCTAAGCAAGCACATTTAATCTTAAGGTGAAAGTATTACAGAGAAAACATTAAAAACAATAAAAGAAGCTATGTGCCTACTAATAAGCTTACCAGAGATCACCCACAATTCCAAAAGGACTCTGATAGGATTCAATCCTTCAAATCCCAGTAAGGGGTTCTTCTGTCATCACAAATTCATAACAGTTTGTTTGCTCAGAACAATAACCTTTATGCACAGATTAAGCTTTTCTTTATACAGTCTATGATCTGCAGAGACCATGAATAGGTTATTAGCAGGACAACGGTTCTCTCTTCAGGGCATAGCTGCAAAAGATTGGGTACACAGGTGGGAATCTGTATTCCCCTGTACTTTCTAGAGAAATCCATTTATCTTTATCCAAAAGTTTCCTTTTTGTATGGTACATTGCTGAAAGCTCATAATCCTTATACTGGTCACGTCTGGAGACATTAAATACAACCCCACAATGTATTATAAAGGCAAGTTGATGTATCAGTGGGCCCCAAATCTAATTATACCTAATTCAGTAAAGTCTCCCAAAGAAATTGCAGGAAAGTATGTCTGTCACACAATCTAAACAGAACAAGTATTTGCCCAAGGTCACGAGGGTATGCCTACATTATGGGAAAAGATCAAAGCTGCCATTGTCAATCTTCCAGGGTTCAAATTAGTGGGTATAGTGAAGACATGCTAATTTGAACTGAGAGGGGCACTCCAGTTGATGCTGGTAGTCCTGCTTCCACAAAGAGCATCATAGAATCACAGAACCTTAAATTAACCCAGCCAGGGCTTTGTCAAGCTGAGACTTAAAAAATCTCTAGGGATGGAGACTCCACTACTTCCCTAGGTAACTCATTCCAGTGCTTCACCACCCTCCTAGTGAAATAGTTTTTCCTAATATCCAACCTGGACCTCTCCCACCGCAACTTAAGACCATTTTTCCTGGTTCTGCCATCCGTCACTACTGAGAACAGCTGTTCTCCAGCCTCTTTGGAACCTCCCTTCAGGAAGTTGATGGCTGCTATCAAATCCCCCCTCACTCTTCACTTCTGCAGACTAAACAGACCCAACTCCCTCAGCCTCTCCTCATAGGTCATATGCTCCAGGCCCCTAATCATTTTGGTTGCCCTTCGCTGGACCCTTTCAAATGTGTCCATGTCCTTTTTGTAGTGGGGAGTCCAGAACTGGACACAATACTCCAGATGTGGCCTCACCAGTGCTGAATAAAGTGGAATAATCACTTCTCTAGATTTGCTTTTCTCACCATCCTCTTACCAATAGAGATTAGTTTGGCCCCCACCAAACCCCCCTCATGCAACTATCCTGCAATTGCATTATTGCGTGTGACATTAACTCAGGGGGTGAAGAGGCTGGGGGAAGTGTTCCCTCTAAGAGTTTCCTCCCATGAGCACAATAAATTTTGTGTTGTGCACCAGTACTGAGTTTGTGGCTTGTTTGGATGTGCCACTGTGGCAACCAAGTTATTAATAAATACCTTATGAATCTCTACCTTTCCCCTCTGCTGCTCTGTCTCCTCTGCTTGCTCCATCAGCTCCCCTGGTGCCTGCTGCCCCCCACCCCAACCCCTCACCCACCTCTGCTGTCATGACTCCTGCCCTTCTCACTGCCCTCGGTCTTCCTGAGACCTGCCCCCCTCCACCAGCCTCTCTCGACCCACCTGTGCCCACTCCTCCAGTAGCCCCACTCTGATCATGTGAGCTACCCCTCCTCATCCCCTCTCCTAACATCTCCCTCTACACACCTGCCCAGCCTCTCTCCTCTGGTGCTGGTCCCTCCCCTGCAGGTGTCTGCCCTTCTGCTTCAACCCCCGGAATCCTCCGGCACCTGCACCTTCCCTTACCCCTGCACCCTCCTGGTGCCTCCCCCTTCCCTCACTGCTCCTGCCCCCCTTGCCTTCTTTTTCCCTGGTGCCCACCCCCTCACCACACTCTGCCTCCATTCCCCTCATGCCCCTCTGTGCCCTCACATGTGCCTTGCTCCATCCCCACCTTCCTCATGCCCACCCCTTCTTTCAAGCCTTCTCCCAGCACCTCTCCTTCTCCCCTATAGCTCCCAAAGCCCTTCCCCTCTCCTCTCCTAGCATCATCCTGTCCCCCCCTCCCCACTGACACCTCCCTCCTGCCCTTTTCCTCATTGTCTCCACTTGGCCCCCTGGCATTTTTCTCTCTCCTACACCCTGTCCTTCTGTGCCTTCCCCTTTCTTCTCCTGACCTGCCCCCCCCCCCCTCCTTAGCACAAGCCCCTTCCTCTCTGACCCTTACCCCCTATTTTTCCCTCCTCTTCCAGCAGCCGCCAACTGGTCTGTAACAGTGTTCTAGGGTCGCCCTGACGGTCACCTTTCCGGTGCTCCCCCTACTCTGTCTTAGGTTTCTCAGCCCCCTTTTGGGCCACAAACCCCACCCCGCAGTCTCTGGTTCCCAAAGTTCCGGCAGTCCTCATTACTTCGTGCCAACTCGTAGGGTTGCCAGGTAGACCCTCCCCCCAAAAAACGGACACACTTGATCTTGGGTGGGGGGGAGGGGAGAGGAAGAGGGACTGGCTGCATACACAGAGCACCTATGTGTCCTTGTTGAATCTCATTAAGCAAGTTGAAGGGAGACTGTCCTCCCTTTGACTTCCTGCAGTGTGGACAGCTCCAATAGTCAAGTTACGGTACTCAGACTTCAGCTGTTCAATTAATGTAGCTGAAGTTGCGTATCTTAATTAGAACTTATCCTGTAGTATAGACATACCCACAATGAGCCAGTGGCAAAGGCAGGAAAAGGAATCCACACATCCTGACTGTTCTATGCTTCCTCTACAAAGTCATCTTTCTTCTCTTTTGTAGTTTTGCAGGCAAAATCTCTGAGGGGCAGTGAGCAGTATTAACAAGTGCTCTATATTCTCTGGATAAAATGACCAGACTTCTATGCAATATTGGAAGGGAACAGAGTGACCCAGGACATGAACCCTGAAAAAAATAGGGTTTTGGAAACAGAGAGAGTAATTTCATGATAGAGTGAGAATTTGTGGAAAACAGCTTAAAACCCTTATAAGGGTGTCTGATCTCTACTGTCTCATTGGACTGTTCCAACTACAGTCATTCCAAGCCATGTGTAACTCCACACACTGTTTCTTTAACAATCAACATCAATGAAAATAAATGCTGGATTTTTCCCACATGTGACCAGAAGCTAAAAGATAGAACCATACAGTGTGTTACATTGCTCCTCACAATTGCAGAGCTTACCATGGAAGCCTTGCAAACAGTATGGGAAATGACTTAAAACTGAAAATAACAGATAAACTGGAATTAGTCATTCAAGCTTATTAGCTTTTTTTGATAACTGACCTTCCTTTCTATTCTACTTATATGGGGTACATATCAGGGACCACAAATGAAAAGAGAGAGAGAGAGAGAAGCCCGTTCTGTGTATAAATGAGTCCCACTGACAGGCTTATGAATCCCACAGAGAACTGTAAATCAAAGTGCTGGTGAAGGGGGAAGGGCTGACCCCTTTAGCACTGCATATTCCTGTAGAAGCTCCCTTCTTTCTCTCCTGCCACTGTGAGGGTTGCACGTCTTAGGTTTTGATGTAGGCATGAAATGCTGGAGAAGTAGCTTGACTCTTCAGTGTATTCATCAAGCCTGAACTGAAAATGGGCTTTCACTCAGTGTCACTCAGGGGTTCCTTTGGACAGCAGAGTCACAAAACCTTAGGGTTAGAAGGGACCGCAAAGGTCATCTAGTTCCAACCCTTAGAAGATGCACAATTTATAGATGATCCTTAAAACTGAGACTGCACTGCTTGAAACAGAAGCTGTTTCTTCTCCTTAATCATTGGGGACATGTCAGTTTGGAGCTTCTACCATTAATTGAAAAAAATGCCTTGTCCTTTCCGTTGTCTGAAAACTGCTGCTTAAATTTACTGCTCATTAAAGTGCACTACTAACAGTACTGATTGCCATTATAATTAATGTAGTGCAAATGGGTGTTGTGTAGGTTTCTACTCGCATTTCAGCCCATATGTTTCTGTCATAATCTGCAGTGCCCTCTTCATACAGTACTGATACTCTGCCCCCAAGCACACATTTCCAGTAACACTTTACAGAGCCAGCCCCACAGATGTCAAAGCTGACAATTATATGTAGCCCTCTGTTAATAATTCATGAGACCACAGGTTCCTTAGTATGCTGTTGAATAGGGAAGGGACTGCACTGGCCATTTTTAGTTTAGTGCTTTGTGTTGAGGCCTTAACCATTCCATGGTGAAAATGATGTTTATCAGTGAACAGATGGGATAGGAAGAGGTCATCAGTTGCTGACATATGTTTGAGAGGGCTGTTTATTGGATTATTGGATTTTTCTTTATGAAGCTTGGTAACTGAATTCAGTCTCTCTTGCCTTTCTTGCCACAGTGTATTGCCAGACCTCCCTTTCACTCCTTTGGGTTTATTACTAGCTACCACAGGCACCAGCTTCCTCTGGGGCTGGGGGTGTTCAACCCCCACTTCTGCTTTAGACCTCAACCCCTTCCCTCAGACTCTCACTTCCACACTTCCTCTCCCTTGGCCCGCTCTTCCCGCACCCCAGTCTTTCTCCCAAGCTCCCATCCCTGCCCTGCCTGCCCGCACTCCACCTCTACTCCCTCTGCCACATCCTCACTGCTGCTGCTCCTCCTCCCCTCAGCACCTCCTGCAAGCCATCAAACAGCTTGTCATGGAAGGCGAGAGGTGCTGGGAGTGAGAGGGAGGAGTTGATCAGTGGAGTTGCTGGTAGGTGGGAAGAGTTCAGGGGTAAAAGGGATGTGGCTGCCTGTGGGTCCTAAGCGCCCTCTAATTTTTTTGGTGCCTGTATTTGCTGCTGTTTGCAGTGTGATAAAGTATAAGGGTCCCTATTAGAAACAGGCCCCATTGTGTGAGCTGAGCAAGCACAAAAAGGTTGTTCCTGCCCCAAAGAGCCAAATATCTGGGTAGCTAGTGAGGGTTGGCATAAATTGTAGTGTAACTTGTCTCTGGTTAGTAGTATAATGGTGATGGGTTAGATTCTGCTGGCGTAACTCAAGAACCCCTTGGATTTTAATGAAAAGCTCCTGGGAAGGGTTGCCTAGAAGAGTCTGGCCAGAGCAGCTAAAGGGGAAGCAGTGGAACTTCATTCTCTCTGCACAAGATGGCTCCCATGGAACTCCAGTTTTAACCTCCTTCTGCCCCTGTGGAAACTATGCAGGGAAGAAAGCAGTGACTGTGCTGTTTGGGATGATCTCATGTAGGGCTTCGTCTACACAACACATCTTTTAGAGACATAGCCTGTGTCAATGTCATGGTCATGAGGGTTAGCCAGCAGCCTGGGGACTAAGGGGTTAACTGTGTGCCTTACCTAGCTAAGTGGAGTGGCCAATAGGAATGTAGATAGGCATTTCAAACTGGGACAAAGGAATTTTTGGTTTTTCCCTCCTTTGTTCTGGGCAGATCTCTCCAGTTATTGAGGGGGACAGACACTATGGGTATGTCTAGACTACATGCTTCTGGCGACAGAGACATGTAGATTAGACTACCCGGCATAGGAAAATGAAGCAGCGATTTAAATAATTGCCACTTCATTTAAATTTAAATGGCTGCCACGCTGAGCCAATCAGCTGTTTGTCGACTCAGCACGGTAGTCTGGATGCTCCGTGGTCGACATCAAAGGCATTTGTCGACCTCCCAGGTATGCCTCATTGGCGGGTGGCCGGAGAAAGCCCCACAGCTCCCCACCGGATGCAGCTTTCCTTCCTTGGCCATGTAACTACTAGCTCTAGCTATTGTGTTTGTACACTTAACAGAAATCAGCTATTTTAAGAAGTTGATACATGCTGTACATGGAAAACCCTTTGCCAGAGTACAAGGTGGAAGTAGCTATGAGAAAGTAACAAAACTGATATAAAACAATAATTATAATGTCAGCTGTCTTCCCATAAAACTTCTATTAATTTGAATGCTGTTACTAATCTCGAGGGAAGTAAATTCTTGGTATTCTTGGTATTTGAAATCACAGTTAAAATGTATATGAAACAATACAATTTTAATAGAATGATGAATAGGCAGCAGCGCATCAGCAGTGACTAAAAGGAGGAGGGGAAAAACTCGCCACAAGGTTACGTGGATGGCTGTCCTTCTCACTCTGCCTCAAGTGCTTCACAGTGTCAGGAGCTTGGCCCCCGCCCTGGCTTTGCATTGCTCAGCTCCTGCCCGCGGCCACCTGCTGGGAGCTGCTGCCAGCATAAGTGGCCTTCCGCTCTAAGTTGCTGCCACTAGCCCAACTCGTAGAGCACAGATACCCTTGCCCCTGCACACAGCGCCACCAGCGCCAGCACATTCTCTGCCCCTGCACACAGCATCACCACACACCTTGCTCCTGCACACAGCGCCACTACACACACACTGCCCCTGCCCACAGCACCACCTCCACACCCTCTGCCACTGCCCACAGTGCCACACCCAGTCCTCCCCACAGTAGTGTGTCCCTGTGCACACTACTCACGTGTGTCCTGCCCATATGGCATCAATGAGAGCCTTACTATTGACTTGACTGGAGCCAAGATTTCACCCAGTCTCAGAGATCTTTTCTACTGAAAAATATCTGCAGTCAGGTGCACAAACCACCGAGCCCTGGCCTACACAACAAATTTATGTTGTCATAGCTACATTGCTAAAAGGTGTGCACTTGCCCGAGCGACATAATTGTATTGGCCTAGCCCCCAGAACAGACAATGGTATGTTCACAGGAGGGCTTCTCTTGACAGCATAACTACTGCCTCTCAGGAGATGGAGTAACTAAGCTTCTGGGAGAAGGCGCAGCACCGTAGGAGAAGGGCAGGGATAGGGTCCAGAGTGACCTAGACAAATTGGAGGATTGGGCCAAAAGAAATCTGATGAGGTTCAACAAGAAGAAGTGCAGAGTCCTGCACTTGGAACGGAAGAATCCCAAGCATTGTGACTGGCTGGGGACCAACTAGCTAAGCATCAATTTGGCAGACAAGGACCTGAGGATTACAATGGATGAGAAGCTGGATTTGAGTCAACAGAGTGCCCTTATAGCCAATAAGGCTAACAGCATATTTGGGGTGTATTAGTAGGAGCATTGTGAGTAGATCTAGGGAAGTGATTATTCCCTTTTATTCGGCACTGGTGAGGCCACATCTGGAGTATTGTGTTCAGGCCTGGGCCCCCTATTACAGAAAGGAAGTGGACACATTAGAGAGAGTCCAGCAGAGGGCAACAAAAATAATTAGGGGTCTGGAACACATGATTTATGAGTGGAGAAAGTCTAGGTGGGATATTAGGAAAAACTATTTCTCAAAAACGATGGTGAAGCACTGGAATGGGTTACCTAAGGAGGTGGTGGAATCTCCATCCCTAGAGGTTTTCAAGTTCTGACTTGAGAAAGCCCTGGCTGGGATGATTTGGTTGGGTTTGGTCCTGCTTCTAGCAGGAGATTGGACTCAATGATCTCCTGAGGTCTCGTGTTCTTGTGCAAGTAAATTTACAGTACAGCAACGGAAAACAGGGCTTCTTCTGGAAGAGTTATTCCTCTCCCCACGAGGAATAAGCCCGCTTGCGCAAGAGCTCTTCCACAAGAGGGCAGTGTAGACAGGCAATATGAATTTCTTGCACAAGAAGCCCCTATGATTAAAATGGCCATCAGAGCTTTCTTGCGGAAGAGTGTCCACGCTGCCATGGATGCTCTTGCGCAAAAGCACATCTCTTGTGCAAAAGCACATGGCAGTATGGACATGCTCGCGTGGAAAATTTTTTGCATAAGAACTCTTCCGCAAAACAGTTCTTGCACAAAAAGCCTGCAGTGTAGACGTAGCCATAGTGTAGGCAAGCCTTGTGAGTGAACACTCTGGGACTAAGTACAGTGAAAGCTTTCTTATCTGGTACTCAGGGGAAATGAGGGTTGCCAGTTAATTGAACGTGCCTGATTAACAAAGCATATTGCTCTGCCCCACTTCCTACTGATAGATCTGGCAGGCTGAGGGGAAAGGAGGCAGAGCAGCAGTAAGAAGCCCCACAACAGCTAGCTGTACATGTGGGAGTCAGGCACGTATTCCTGAAGAAACCGTGGTATTGTGGCTGGAGCAATGCCAGTTAACAAAGCTTTCCAATTAACAGAGTGCAGATAACAAAGCTTTCACTGTACCTCACAGCTACCTCATATTATATATTTGCAGATGACATGATAATCAGAAATCTCATAGCTTTATGATTTAAGAAAAAAAGTATAAACTGACAGAGAATCATACTGGAACCTATGATGTCTGGGTGCCATGTGGAACTTTGCCATTCATGCCTTAGTTTTCCCATCAGTAGAATAGGACTTGTACTATTCCCCTCCATCATGTCATGGTGCTGCTGTGAATATTAGTGATAAGTGAGGTGAAAGCCTCAAAATATAGGTGCTCTGTGTATGCAAATCTTATTTAAAATCCACAGCAATTAATTATACTCAGATGAAAAACAGAACAGTAGGATTCCCACCCCAATCCAGCCATGGTTGACAGCTGTTTGTGAGAGGGAAAGAGGAATGATTAGCACTGCAAAGAAAGCAGCTTACACAGCTGGCTGGACGGAGAGACATTTTGCAGGGTAATTATCTTTCTCCACCTGGAAGTGGTTTTCATTCTGTCTCTGAGATGTGTCAGCATGTGTTCAGTCTTTAACCTGTGGCCCCTCATGCTCTGTGCTATGAATAGTATAATCAGGCCATCACATACTACATTAAACACTAAGCTTGAGGAAACACTTATAAATGTACAATAGGGAACAATTCTGCACTATCAGGGAGTGGGACTAATAGATCTTTTCCCATCTCTAACTTCTGTGACTCTGTGATCCAAAGGTTATATTCCAGAATTTATAACACTTCTTGTTAGTGTAACAGTACAGAACAATTAATCAACTCTAGTTGAAATGACTGGCTGATTTGAAGTTTATGTTTTGTTCAATCTCTACAGAAGTTCTTTTGCTGCTGTTCTTTATGCACTAAATGAATATAAAATAAGAAATCAAACTGTAAGTTTGAACTGCACTAATCCCAAGACTGCACTGACATTTTGAAGCTCCTTGTGCAGTAGATTGAATTTTTCTGCCAGATACTCCCCTCCATTTTTTTGTAAAAGGGTTCCTCTTATGAATAACAGCTTTCAAATACCTAAAAGGTTTTTACAAGGAGGGAGGAGAAAAAATATCCTCCTTAACCTCTAATAGGGCAAGAAGCAATGGGCTTAAATTGCAGCAAGGGAAGTTTAGGTTGGACATTAGGAAAAAGTTCCTGTTAGAATGGTTAAACGCTGGAATAAATTGCCTAGGGAGGTTGTGGAATATCCATCAATAGAGATTTTTAACAGCAGGTTAGACCAATATTGTCAGGAATGGCCCTGCAATGAGTGTAGGGGACTGGACTTAATCACCTCTCAAGATCCCTTCTAGTTCTAATATTCTATGATGCTATGAATAGCATGTTTGCCAAACTCTGCTCAGTCACTCCCAGAGAGCACAACTGCTTCCTGCTTGTCAGTTCTGACTATTTCCTACTCACATTCGTATGTTTCTTGTCTGAGTTTCAGAGGGGTAGCCATGTTAGTCTGTAACTGAAAAAATAATTTTAAAAATAGCAAAAAGTCTTGCAGCATCTTAGAGACTAACAAAATATGTGGATGTTATCATGAGCTCTTGTGGTCACATCTGAAGAAGTGGGTTGTGTCCATGAAAGCTCATGATACCATTTACATTTTTGTTAGTCTCTAAGGTGACACAGGTCTATTCACTGGTTTTTAAGTTTTTTCTTGTGAGTGGTCCAACCTGTAGTCTGAGGTAAATCACTTTCAAAATACTCAGTTGGAGCTCCCTCAATATATGCATCTCACCTCTAGGAGTACTTTACTCCTTTAAAACACTGCAGAAACATTAGCAATATGCTCATGCTCACACCTGGTACACGTTGATCTGGGCCTGGTTAATTTATTTTTACAATTTATTCCTGTAGAAAGGAGGAGGATTTAAATAAACAATACAATTTAAAACAAAGAAAAATATCTGAGTTAACTGATACTTCATATGCTTTTGAATATTAAATGCATGTTTCACTGACTGTGAAGTAAATAAAAAAATCCCTCCTTCTATAATAGTTTTTATGTTGTTACCTTAGGGCATCTTTCTATGCTGTAGACATCATATGCCAGCATAGTGGAAATGGTGATTAGAAAGCCTATCTGTTGGTAATATGGATCCCCTGCAGGGCAGACAGAACAGTTAACAGCTACATGCTGGTTAATAAGCTTAGTTGCTGCCGCTTAACACCTTCAGGGTTTGTCATACTGTCCCCCAAACTATGAATGAACAAAGCAGCACTTAAGATAATTAAGGTTAAACAAACCAACATGTTTGTAATGTAAACAATTATGTGACCTGGAGATTCTGAAATACACATTCCTGTAGAAGAACAAAAATCCTAGGGAGGTAGGCAAAACCTAGTCGCCTGGTGAATGGTCAGACTGTTTAAACAATTCTTATTTGGCGAGGGGTGTTTATTTTTTCACAGTTTTTAAAGCATTTTTTTGTCATAATGTAAAATCAATGCTGAAATTAACCACTAGCTTAAAATCTGCTTCATAGTTTTGCATATCGAGAGAGAATCCTGTTTGCTTGGAAAAGCAAATTGCAGTTGTTTGTAACAACAAGCAATCAGCTAGCTAAATCCTCTTGGATTAACTGGTGTGGTATGACATTCCCGCTCTGAGTTTAGGTGAATGCAGCAGTGGAATCTGCGATGAGGCTTCCTGTATTAATAGCGGCACCTGCACTGCAAGCAAAGCTGATTCGTATGTGTGCCTTTGCCCTCTTGGATTTAAAGGTCGGCATTGTGAAGAAGGTGAGAGGCCACCAGATTTGTTTTATTTTTGACTTGCATGTTAGTCCTTGTTCAATCCATTTTCTCAGTAAGGTATGATGTCATGTATTAAATTGTCAGGAAATAGCCCTGATTTGTTTCCTCTTCTGAAAAGCACATGTGTATGGATAAAGGGGGGATAAATGTGTTGTGTGCATGTTGTTTGTTTTTTTATGGGTTAGAGTGCATCTTGCATGGATAAGCAAGTGAGACTCCACACTCCTTTTGACCACTGCATGGGGGTTGGACAAGGGCTGCAATCCTCCAGCACTTCAAAACACAGGGACTACTCTTTCATCACACTTCCTGCTGTGCAAGCCATTCTCAAGGGCTTGGGAGAAAACAGAGCCATATTGCTGATATTTCTCTATGCCTGATCAGTAGAGTTGGCTGTTTAAGGAAGTCTAGTGGCATGTTTTGCCGGTGTGCTTGAGAGCTGCAGAAGGCATGGCAAGGCTTCTAGGGTGCATAATGCATAATGAAGAAAGCTGTCTGAAATTGATTAATAAGCTAGTCAATATCATATCTTAGCACCTCAGGTAACTTTGATTTTTTCTGAACTTCCAGCATTTATCGTGGCCATACCTCAGTTCAATGAGTCTTTGAGGTCATTTGCTACCATACTCTGGCCATTGGAACCACAGAACTACCTTTCCTTCATGGAGTTTGAGATGACATTTCGTCCAGATTCAGAGAACGGGGTCCTCTTGTACAGCTATGACACAGACAGCAAGGACTTCCTGTCTATTAACATGGTGGACAGCTATGTGGAGTTCAGATTTGACTGTGGTTCAGGGACGGCCATTATCAGGTAAATGTTTTGAGTAATAGTTTTTAAAATAATGCCACAAGCAAGATATAGGAAAGGAATAGACATGTTGGAGAGACTATTAGTTTGGGTAATTATGTATTCACTCTTCAGCAAAATTCAGTGATGGCTACTTCTAAGGAAGTCGAAGCCACGTGTCTTACTGTGGAATGCTATCACACCGGAGTAGTGTTCCCTCTCATTTTTATGTCCATGAACGGAACAAATGTTGTTATATGCACCAATATGGAGATGTCATGTGACACATCACCTGCATATTGAGGCACATAAAAAAATTAACTCTGTACATGAATGATCTGTGATGGAGATGGTTGCTGAGGGATTCAGAATATGGGAGGGGACTCAGGGTTGGAGGGGATGAGGGTGTGACTGGGGTTGCAGGCTCTGTGGTGGGGCTGTGGATGAGGAGTTTACAGTGCAGGGGGATCTCAGGGTTGAGGTAGAGGGCTGAGATACAGGGGTGAAGGCTATGACTCGAGAAGAAGGATCTGAAATGAGGGAGGGGGGGTTTGGTATAGGATGTCCTAGGAAAGAGGGCTCCTCTCCCCCCACCAGTCATCTCTCTGCAGCAGCACCAGGCCAAGTGAGAAGCTGTAGTGTCTCTGGTGAGGCTGCATTGGGCTGGGGGAGAGGCGTCTATCTCCCGGCAATTGCAGGTCCATGCTGCCAGAGATGGCAGGGGGAGAACTTTGAGAATCTCTCTCTCTTCTGGACTCGGCAGCTCCCTGCTGGAGCCAGGGGCACCTCTCCTTGGGCTGCTGAGGCCAGAGAAGTGCACTTCATTTCTGTCCCCAGTAGGGGGCTGTCATAGTTGTAGGATTGTGAACAACAAGTCAACTAGTCAACTGTCTGATAAGCAAATGCTGGGTGGAAAGAGGAATGGTGCTTCAAAGTGGCTGCGCCGCATGGATCCTGGGGCCAGACCCCGGGCTTCGTGCAGCGCTGCTACTTTGAAATGCCGCATGCAGCCTATGGCCAACTGGGATTCTCCAGCTGGCCCGGGCTGCATGCAGCGTGTGGAGCCTGAGGTCTGCCGCTTTGAAATGCCGTGCAGCCTGGCGTTCCCAGCTGGCCCCAAGCTGCACACAGCATTTCAAAGTGGCAGCTCTACTCTGCAGTTCTGGGCACCACAATTCAAGAAAGATGTGGAGAAATTGGAGAAGGTCCAGAGAAGTTTGGAAAAGAGAAGACTGAGAGAGGATGTGATAGTGGTTTTCAGGTATCTAAAAGGTTGTCACAGAGACGAGGGAGGAAATTTGTTCTCCTTTGCCTCTGATGATAGAACAAGAAGCAATGGTCTTAAATTGCAGCAAGGGAGGTTTAGGTTGGACATGAGGAAAAACTTCCTAATGGTCAGGTTGGTTAAAAACTGGAATAAATTGTCCAGGGAGGTTATGGAATCTCCATCTCTGGAGATATTTAAGAGCAGGTTAGACGGACAGAGTTGATCGAGATGGTGCTTGGTCCTGCCTTGAGGGCAGGCGACTAGACTTGATGATCTCTCTAGGTTCCTTCCAGTTCTAGTATTCTATGAAATGTAGGGATTGCCACCACCTCCTGTGATACTTAAGTCTTTATAGAGCACTATTCCTCGATAGATCTCAAAGATGAGGTAAGCATTATACACAATTTACCGATGTTGAAATTGGATCAAAAAGTTTATAGGTGGCTTGCGCAAAGTCACACAGGAAGTCAGTAGAAAAGCTGGGGATATGACTCACATCTCCTGGCTACCCTGGCCATTGCACCATGCTGAAATGAGCTAGATGTAAATATTCTCATTATAATTAGGATAGATGAGCTAATTGGGTGCTGCTTGGATGATAAGTGTTTAAATTTCATCCTGTAGGTGACTGAGTTTTGTGCTTGCTTAGGCAACACAGTGAACAAAGAAGCAGAGCACAGGCAGTAAACAATAGGCTACGAAAGGAGGAGACAAAAAATTGAATCGAAGATTAGGTGTAGGCTACCACTCATGTGCCGAAAGTGTCCGTCTGCTATGTACATTGGACAAACATCTCAGACACTTCGCCAAAGGATTAATGCCCACAAAACAGATATCAGACAAGATCACAAAGAGAAAACAGTTTCTTGCCACTTTAACCAGAAAGGACACTCTCTAAATGACTTAGCCACCTGCATTCTGCTACAAAGACCTTTTATATCTGCACTTGAAAGGGAATCCTCTGAACTGTCATTCATGTTAAAATTAGACACTTGCCAACAAGGACTTAACAAGAATTTGAACTTTCTCACCCATTACCAAGACAGTTTCCCCAATTATCACCTGTAATACCATTAACTCACAAACATCCCACTCTCCCTACCTTTAATATCAGCAATTCACAGACACTTACCTTCCTTCCTCCCCCTTCCCACCCCCCCCCCCCCCCCCCCCGCATCTCCCTTCTGTTCTGCAATGTGATTTGTCCTTTTCATATTTGTTCATTTTTTTTAATTGTATCCTTTGGTATATATGGTTGTGACTACTTTCTTCCACTATTTGATCTGAGGAAGTGGGTCTGGCCCACGAAAGCTCATCATCTAATAAACCATCTTGTTAGTCTTTAAAGTGCTACATTGTCCTGCATTTTGCTTCAACTACCCCAGGCTACCACTCTGTCATCCTATTGTGTACTAGGCTCCACTGTCCCCATCAGACTGCACATGGGCATAGATAGTAATATTAATGGATCTTGAAGTAGAATTCAAAACCTAGAAAATGGGGGAGGGAGGGGAGTTTATCCTTCATACGTAGACAAGGAGTCACAATATAACTAGAAAAAGAATGTTAAAAATTGACTCACCCAAAAGGGTTCACAAACTTGTACTACTTTTACAAATCCAAAAATTGACCAAGCAGTTCTGAAAATCTCAAACTCTTCAAGGTTCAGCCATGGCTAATGATAATTACAGCTTACAAAAACAGGAAGGTTGACGTTATGATGACTAGTGCTGAGAAGGACAGAGGGAATACATATATTGCATTTTATTAAGTAGAAACCATCTGGTTTCTTTATTACATATTGATTTATCCAAGGCATTAAACCCTATTACACATTGATTTATCCAAGGTGATTAAACCCTAATTGTCACTAAACAAGAAAAGGACAAAGAATGAATGACATTGGTTGGCAATGTTTTTTTTACTGATTTGGGTGTCAGAAGAACATTGGCAGAATTCAGTATAAAAGGCTTTGAGATATGATTTGGATTTGAACTGCTTTAACCTAAACTAATAAAAATGGCATTTCAAAGTAAAGGAAAGGTCTATAGATCTTCATTTATTGTAACATCTGTGGGGACTGTTTTTCTGTCCCAGATTAGTGCTGGGTTAATAAAGATTATCTGAATCAGTTTTAAAATGTTTCCTGTGAGACTGGTGGTCACTGGGCATAACAATTGGGGATTATGGTTCTTATTCAGAATCTCATTACATAATTAGGATCATATTTTGGTTATGCCCCCTAATGTACAATATGCAGTGAATTAAAAAAAAAAGGATTTCACTGTAATGGCCTGCATCAAAAGAGCTTATTCAAATTGAATGGAATTAGCAAACACAGAATGTTTCTGTTTCATAGGCTGCATCTAGACTGCAGGCTTCTTTCTGAAGAAGCTTTTCTAGAAGATATCTTCCGGAAAAACTTTTTTCAAAAAAGAGCATCTACACAGCAAAAGCGCAACGAAAAAGCCATCTGCTTTTTCGAAAGATAGCATCCACATTGATTGGACGCTATCTCACATTTCAGTTGTGAGTACTGTGGACAGAGTGGCCAGCAGGGCATCTGTGCTTTTTCCTGGAGGCCTCTTCTTTCAAAAAAACACTCTCTTTTGTGTCCACATATGACTTTTTCCAAAAAGCTTTTTCAGAAAAAGGTTTCCTTGTAGAAAGAGGTTTACAGCTGTTAGAAAAACCGCTTAGTTTTTTCAACTTTCTGTCGAAAGAACTCAATAGCAGTGTGGACGTAAGTGTAGTTTTTCTGGGAAAACAGTGCAGTGTAGACATCCCCAAAGCCTTTGTCTCTTTATGGGTAACTTCTGCCATAGGTAAACTTTTGTAACTCCCAGCTTCTGTCACGGGGAATTGGGGAGGTATATCTGAGACTTTTTCTTCATATATTTATATCCAAGTAACTACAGACATTATATAGAAAGTTTAGCTTTCTGATAATAAAGTGCCCTGGCTGCTTAAAGTGCCTTTACAAATAAAACTAAAGTGCCAGTGGTGGGTTTAGAGTTTAGTGGGGCCATTTGCTCAGGTTCTTTTTTGTCGTCCCCCACACCCAGGACTCGGCCAAGAAAAAGAACATTCATTGTTCCTGTCCCTCCCATTTTTCATTCTTTTTTCTTCCTCCTACATTACAAGTAGTAAATGAAAATAAATTGAGGTACCTTGATTATGTTTGTAGTCTAACTTTTTTTTCCACAGACCGATTGAAAATTGCAGAGGGTCTCAGTGGACCACTTAATAATGTTTTCAAATATTGTTTGTACCGTTAGCTAACTATTGTAAAGTGTTTTGGTTAAGAGCACTTTATTAAAAAAAATACCCCAACCCTTTCCTCAGTCCACCTGAATGGAGCTCTCAGAGCACAGTTTGAGAACTTCTGGTCTATATGAAAGCTTGAATTTGCATTAAGCCATCATGAAAATATGTAAAAATAAAATGTGTAGATGACGCATTAAAGAAAAAATAAAAGTTAACTTCCTCTGTAGAAACTTATTCAATTGAAATAAAATATTCAGCTTTTTTTTCTACGCTTTTTCTTTACAAAATCATCAATTAAATCATCATAATATTTTGTAGAGAGACACTTTCAATTGTCAATATTGCTGAACTTGTCAAATGTTCCTCCCTGCTCTCTTGCTCCCACCGCAGCCCTCTATGTAGAGGGACTGCCCTCTCCCGCCCCAAGTCGCTGCTCCCTGTATAGGGGCAGGGAGGACTGCCGAACCCAGTGCTGGACTGCATAGCCTGGGGGCCCCATGTCATTTGGGGGATCCCGTGTCAGGGCATGGTATGTTTAATTGTAAATCCACCCCTGTAAAGTGCTTTTAGTTTAATATGGGAACACTGGCATATATTCCTTCACTGCTCATGTTAATAGTGCCTCCTGTTATGCCTCATATATACTGAGCTGTTGTGCAGTCATATTTCTTCCCTTTAATTTTATTTTATTTAGTGCTATTAGGTAAAGTTACTCAGTAATTTATTTCTGTTAAAGGATGGGTTCTGGACGTTAACTTTAAAAGACCAGTTGGTGAAGATAAATGTTTGAAAATATCGAAAGGATGCAAGTGTAGACTTCTTATGGGTTTTTATGTTATTGGCTTTTATATTAAACAGAAGTGAAGAGCCTGTCATTCTGGGACAGTGGCATGAACTAAGAGTGTCTCGCACTGCAAAGAATGGTATTTTACAGGTTGATAAACAAAAGCCAGTGGAAGGAATGGCAGAGGTAAGGTGCATAAAATGCATATTCTTACATATAAAGCAGTTTTTCATAAAATGACCCAACTTCTCATTTAAACATTAGTAAAAATGCGATATTCAGATAAGCCACATTCCAAAGCCTTTTCCTTTATTTACTGAAGCACATAAATGGGGCAAACCTCCTCTTTAGTTGGGAAGGAGAGGAGCCCAGGAGACAACTGGGAGCACCTCACTTCCTCCTCCTTATGTGTGCTACAAACTAAATTTCTTGTTTCATACATGAGGTTCACTTCTTCCTGATCTTCAATTTATCAGTTGTAGTTGTACCTACTGCAAAATACCAGCACGTGCATTTTTCAACCATTAGCACCTCTCAGCACAAATGTTAGAATTTATACCCAGAAAATCTTTTTCTCCAAATAAAATAATTCTTTCCCATAACTGATTTATCTGAAGAGTTCCCTCTATGGTATTTCAGCTTATCTAATTAATGGGGTACAAATATCTGTAACTTATTTGTCCTTTAATGGTATTTTAGTTTATTTATTTAATTAATTAATTAGTTTATTTAATTAATGTTTCTAACTATGTCATTAATATAGGAAACACCTTTTTACATAATTGGGTAAAAAACATCTTTCAGTGTTTATTGAATACAAGCAAACTTTGTAGCTGAACATTATGCTTGGGTTGTAGAGAGAGACTGGCTTTGAAGCTGTCAACAAAGAATTCCTGCAGAACTGAAATTATATAATTGTGTCCTTACTTCTGGAATCCTTCCAGTTAATACCAAAAAGTTAACCTGAAATCTGGTGTAGTTTGAGTGACAGCTTCTCCTTCCAGTACCCAGCTGAGACACATGACACATCTGCCATTTACCTCTTTCCTTTAGTATGGGTAGGGCCATCCCCATGGGGGCACAGGGCCAGAGGCAATTATTTCCCAGTGCCCCAAGCAGGGGGCCTTCACTTCCCCCCGCTGTTGTGAAGCAGAGTGCAGTGGGCTGAGAAAGTGGGCACACTGGAACTGGCTGCCAGATAACTCCAGTTCCCACCACTGTGGTGAGGGAGCAGCCCCTGCTGCTGCCTCATGCCAGCCCACCCCAGCCTACCTTGCCCTGCAGCTAATATGGGGGACCATCCACAGATGGTTGAGGTGGCCACCACAGGGCATCTCAAAGTGCGGGGTATGGGGCAGCCATCCAGAACCATCATTTAGTACAGGTCCACATTGTCCCTTCCACGTTACCATGAAGGTGCAAGGATATATTGCGTGCATCTAGATGAAATGTGTCACCAAAGGCACTCACCCTTCTAAAAATATAAAGCAAGCTAGCCTGAAGATGGTAGCATGGTTGCAGCCTGATCTAACAAAAATGGATTCTGATTTCTGACAGGGAGCTTTCACACAGATTAAGTGCAACACTGACATATTTATTGGTGGAGTCCCTAATTATGATAACCTGAAGAAGAACTCTGGCATACTGAAGCCCTTCAGTGGAAGTATTCAAAAGGTACTTAATTTTGAAATTAACTCTGTGCATTCGCTTTATGTCTTCTGCATCCCTGACACTTGGACACCTAGGATATGTCTAGACTACATAGCTCCGTCGATGGAGCCATGTAAACTAGTTTACCCGGCATAGGCAAAGAAGCGGGGATTTAAATAATCCCCGCTTCATTAAAATAAACATGGCCGCCGTGCTGTGCCGACGATCGGCTGATCTGGCACAGCGCGGTAGTCTAGACGCGGATGGGTCAGCTGGGGAAGCCTTTGCTGACTGATCCCTTATGCCTCATGAAACGAGGCTTACAGGATTGTTCAGCACAGGCTTCCCCAGTGGACTGATCCGCGTCTAAACTACCGCAGTGCCAGATCAGCTGATCGTCGGCACAGCGTGGCGGACATGTTTATTTTAATGAAGCGGGAATTATTTAAATCCCCGCTTCTTTGCCTCTTCCAGGTAAACTAGTTTACATGGCTCCATCGATGGAGTAGTCTAGACGTACCCCTAAGGTGAAATCCTGGCCCTACTGAAGTTAATGGCAAAACTTCTGACAAGCCACGTTTTCATTCCTTGACCTCAGCAAATCTTCACAAGGTGCTTGACTTCTCCTTGCTTAAACATATGTTTCATAATCAGGACCATCATGTTCTTCCTAATACTATTGACATATTATTAGTAAGCGTTGTTGCTATTTTTTTTATTTATCTTCTGTACTGTACTAACCAGTGAACCACAGACATGCTGGGCCACAGTCAGAGGTGATATGCGAAGTTAATCTTCAAGTTAGACCTCTTAAGACCCATAGATGCCTATATGTTATTAAGAGAGCAGAAGGAGAGTCTAAATGCTCAGTGATGGACAAAGCATAGACAAATGAACTGTCAATGTAACTTACATGCTAGTAAGGCAGAAGGCAAAGTAGGATGAAGACTAATGTAACTTTGTATATTGTAATTTATACACTCTTACAACCTCCTGTTAGTTGCTTTTCTTGTTACCCTCCTGTCTTGCGTCATTGTGGTGTGTGAGCTACACCTACCTACTCAACCAGTTAATGAGCAAAATTCGGAAGGGATGTTTCATGTAATCATCTGTAAGCAAACTAAATTGGTATAAAATGCAATGGGGGGCCAGAAGAAAATATAAATTACCTCAGTACAGGCTTCCTCTAGAGCTCTTTAGAATAACTTAGCTACACTTCTGAACTTATCCCTGAATCCTGAGCACAGGATGTGAGTATCTCCATAAGGTTAAATAACAACGTAATGTTGCTTATAGTAAATGGATTAAAAACTGATTAATTGATCATAAATGGGGAATTGTCATACAATGGGGGTGTTTTTAGAGCCACAACTGTTCAATTTCTTTATTGACATGGAAGAAGATACAAAATTATTGCTGGCAAAATTTGCAGTTGACACAAAAATTGATGCAAAGGTAAATAATGATGCTGACATGTCATGATAGAGTCCTATCTTGATTGCTTGATAAGGTGAGCTTGTTAGAACCAGGTGCATTTTGCATTTTTTGGCTGCATTTTTATATAGCCAAATACAAGGCCATGCATCTAGCAGCAGAAAATGTGGGTCACTCTTACAAGCTGGGGGTTACATCTTGGAATACAGTGACACTGAAACAGATGTAATGATAATGGGAAATAATTGACTGAGCACATGGGCAGGGGATATTTTAGGCTAGGGAAGGCTGTGCTTCTCCAGACTACCTAGTGTGGTCTTGCCCACACTCCATCTCTTGGTCCCTTCTTGCAGTTCCTTTCTGGTTCCTGCTCCCCTATAGCCCAGGATGGCTAGGCATGCCATCAGGGGCTCAGAGTGGTGGCACTGATGTTTGGGGTAGGTTGGGGCCACACTGGGCCCACCTGGAGTTCCAGAGCTGAGGTATGGACTTGATCACCATCTACAGATACCTAAGTGGGGATGAGATTGCTGACAATAGATGCTCTTAAATGAAGGAGAAAATGCATAATAAGGTTCAATGTGTGGAAGTGGAAGATAGACAAATGCAGACAAAAATAAGATGAACATTTTTAAGAGTGATGATAATTAACCAATGGAACAGCTCACTCCACCACTTGCAGTCAAGATTGGATATCTTTCAAAAAGGTATGCTATAATTCAAAAAGAAATCCTGGGCGTCATGCAGGAATTATTGGGTTAGGTTCTAGGGCCTTTATTATGGAGGGGTCAGATAAGCTAATGATGCTGTTTTTTTTTCTAGGGTTAAAATCTGTGAAACTATTAATACAAATGGACTTTTGCCATATTTAAGCAGATGTAACTAAGATTAGACTATGACATCTTGTGCATAATTTTGTTATATATTAAATGAGGTTACACAAAATGCAACATTTTTTCTTAGCTCAAAATGCTGACACATTTGTAAAATCCTATAGGTTCACAAATATTTTCAACTGAACTGCTTCCAATATTTTAAGAAGTAATACACTGAGCCTTTTACTCATTTCTAGCTTTGAATTCTCCAGGCGAACATACTAGCAGTAGACCATACTAGTATGCTCTACTAGCAGTAAACTGTTCTAGTACATTGCTCTGCATAACTTTTCTGTTATGTTCTCCAAAATAGTCCTGCTGTCATAGGATGCAATTGACTTCTTCAGCAAAGCTCACATCATATTTTAGTTCTGACTCACAGCTGAACTACAAAGCATGCACTAAAGTTTAAGCATAAGGCAGGTAAATATTGGGCAGGTTTTATCTGCTTGGGTCCTTAAATTGCTTTGTGTTTTAAAGAAACACACACAAACATGTATTCACCCATCTCAGGATAAACAACTAAATGTTTTGGAAGGCTAAACTTCGAAAGCTCATTGATGACAATAAACAGCTGTTAGGTCAAGTTATCAAAACAATGCTTTTCCCTGGAGTGCTAAGTAGTGAGTAATAAAAATAATAAAGTGGGAGCATTTGTATTTGGAGATTTCTGCATCATTTTCTCTTCTCTTTTAAACCAAGATTATATTGAATGACCGGATGATTGATGTGAAGCAGGATTTCACTTCTGGAGTTAATGTGGAGAACACTATCCATCCCTGTGTGAATTCTCCATGTGCTAATGGGGGCAGCTGCATGCCCAAAAAGGACAGTTATGAATGTGATTGCCCTTTAGGCTTTGATGGGCAGCACTGCCAAAAAGGTAACAATGGTTGCTTTCAATCTGTAAGTATAGAATTCTTCCAAAAATAATAGAGAGACTTAGCACAGAATAGAAATCATAGGGTCTTGCACTTCTTCTGTGTTACTGCACATCCCACATACCCAGGGCATCATCTTTCTGCCATTTCAGGCATGTATGCAGGAATTTCTTTGGGGAGTGTGTGAGCTGTGGGAGGGACTGGTGGCTGCCCTGCCCCCACGGCCCAGCCTTGTCCCTGGCCTCTCTCCTAGGGGAAGAAGGGTGGGGAATCAGCCCCAGGGTTCCTCCAGCTGCAGATCACAGGGGAGGGAGGCTGGAAGTGTGCCGCCTCTGCCTTTCCCAGACTGTCCAGAATTGGCCCCATGGCGAACCAGGAAGGACCATGGGGGGATGCATTCGCACCCTTTGCACCTCCCTGCCCCCTGCATACAGGCCTGCATTTAAGAGCATTATAATTGCTGTCTCAGAACAGATCAGTGATCCAGAGATGGTACCATGGTCTCTGTTCACCCACAGTGGCCAGTGCTGAATGCTTTAGAGGATGCCATAAAACTCCCTAGTTAAGCAGCTCTTAATTAGGGCTGAAGAGAGCATTTCAGCCCTTCTCCTCTAGTTGGTAATTATCTTACACCCTGAATCACAAGGATTGACAGCTTTTGTAATTTTATCCTCCCTAGTGTTAACAAACATTTTGTTTTATTCATATCGAGATCTAATCCTGTTTTTAGCCTTTGATTTCACAGTAAGTACAAATTCTACTACAGCAAAACATTGAAGACCACCAAGGAATTTTTCCTCAAAGAGTTTTGTTCTCTGCTCAAAGAGCCAACATTGTTATTTCAAACAAATAGGCTTGTGACGGAGAGTTCAGATTGCATAAACAGAGACCATGTACTCAGTATTATTCCACTAGATGGGGCTGTTTCCCTTTTGTCAAGTATTATCTTGAGTGACTCAGTAGGAAAATGATTGAACTACACCAGCATGCTACATTAGAAATAATTGCAGGATATTAAAATCTCATTCTTTAGTTAATCTCAAACATGTTTTTTCAAATGAAAAGTAGGTGTTTCAGTTAGTCATGAAGAAAAAAAATAAGCGTTGTCTTCTAAAAATAATAGCACAAATACATTTTATAAAAATTACAGTGCCCTGAACATTGTTTTACAAACATATTTGATAAAATTCAAAATTGTTTTAATCAAATTTCTGTGGTGACATTTTAAGAGCACCTCTTGGATCAAGAGGTGATTATGTAAAAAAGCACCTCATTTGATGAGACTTACATCTGTCAGTTTTTAAGTCACTTTTGAGAATAGGACTAAGGGACCCTGAGTACAAGTCTACACTAGGGGGCAATGTTGACCTCAGATGTGCAATTCCAGCTATTTAGCCAGAATCAATGTACTTTAGATTGAGTTGCTGTGGGGGTCTTCACTGCAAGGGTTTGATGAGAGAAACTCACCCATCAACTCCTCTTATGCTTCTCATTCTGGCAGATTACTGGAGTCAACGAGAGCATAATCAGTGGCTGATTTAGTGGGTTTTTACTAGACCCACTAAATCAACCCTTGGAGATCTATTGCCACAGCACTGATCTCCTGGTAAGTGTAGATCTGCCCTAAGTCACACACCTTTGAACATTTAATCAAGGTACCTTTGAATATTTAATCAAGATGCTATGTGAGTACATAAGACATGTACGTTTATGTCTTAACTGGCTGAGGAATCAATAGTTTTCTGCTGACATTGTTATATCTTTCCTGTAAAAGACATTGTGAGTGATGGTGGTGAATATTAAATTATGAGAAGTACCAAAAAGCTAACTATTCTTTTTTCCTTTGTGTGACATTCAACTTTTTGCTGCAGTCTGTGCATGCCTGATATACTAGTTAAATAGTATTTGATGCAATCAGAGACTTAGTGCACACCCTCTGCAAAGGGATGAATTTAATTTTTTGTGCATTTTAAGTATGTGAGGCTAAATTATTGCCTATGAATAACAGAAAGAGGATGTCCTGGCTTCTAAGAATATTGCTCTCATCACACCACCACTTTCTCTAGAGATACACTGAAAAACGAAGCAGAGAAATCTCAGTGAAGGAACAACCTGTTAAAACAGGGCAGACCATTAAAATTGAGATTTTAATACCATTGAAAAATAAAATCGGTATGTTCTTGTTTTGTCTTATGCTGACTCACTGCAGAGTGTGGGAATTACTGCTTTAACAGTAAGTACTGCAAATATGTAAATATTGCTTTGTCATTGTGTGCACCTGTTCCATCAAGGTTATAGCTGGATTTACACTGCCATCTCCAAGCTAAAAATATCCCCTGAGGTTATGCAGTAATTCTCCCGCACCTCATCATGTTAGTGTTTAAATGTAACATCAGAGAGTGCCATGCCAACGGTGCTAGAGACAGAAGTGAAATCTTTTTTCACTTCCAGAAAAAAAAAAGCGTCAACACCAGCTGACAGAGTATTCTGTGGAACCCTGCACTGCTGCTCTCTTTCCAACCCTGGAGGATCACTTAGGACCCAGAGGGAATTAGAAATTGTAATGCTCCATATTACAGTGCCTACCTTTTAGGGGCTTAGCTACCCAGTGGAGTCCACCACCTCTGCGTTAGGCTGTTAGGTGCCCTGTTCAGTGAATGGCACCTGAGGATGAAAGCCACAAAAGCCAGCATGAAAGGCAGAGAAGCATATAAACTAGCAAATAGGAGCTACTGAAGCAAGTGACATGTCCTAAGCCCCATCCCTCGAAGGGAGTTAGGTGCCTAAAACCAGGCTGGCAGGAAGTGCTTATCTCTGGCTGGGATTCAAAGCCAGGAGCTCCTCTCCTGGAGTCACGTACCTAAGCTGTTCCTTGCCAGTAGGGTGGCAGCGCAAACCCAACTCCACACAAGGCATATCCCTTATAGCCCTTAGTCCCATGGTTAAAGGATGTGGAAAACTCAATTTCCCCCCTCTCCCTGATGAGGAGAAGGGATTTGGATGTGCTTTCTCAACCTCTCAGTATAACCATTTGGCTGTGGAGTCAGTTTCTTTCTTTGGCCCAGTGCACCTTTTATTATTTATTCATGGTGGGACAGCTTCGACAAGAGAGCCGGAGAGAGACACACGCACATCAGAATATCCCAGAATCCAGCAGTCCGGGTGCTGAGGGGTTCTAGGCACCTCCATTGTTAGGTAGCAGTTTAGTAGGGGGGTTGGATCCCTGTGATGCCTAAATTTGGGACTTAAATGTGTAACTCTCATTTTAGATGCCTTAGTCTTGCTGTGTAGTTTAGTGCTCACCGTGTGCATTTAGTCAGGGCCCTCTCTGCCAAGACTGTTATAAAGGGTTTCAGTTAGGGAAGGTGTTTGGACACTTGCTCCCTGGGAAACCATTTGGATGGTGACACTTTTTGGTTACTAACCTAGATAGGCTTCAGTATGAAATGGCTTTAAAGCCAACGGTTAGTACCTTGAAAATCCAATCTCTCTCTCTCTGTTACTTGCCTATAAACTCATGTGTCATCGTTCTGTTCCCATGCCTGCTAACAGCCTCCAAGTTGTATATGAGTCGTCATTCATGGCCCTTCTTGAATGGCATAGTGCTGTCTAGCAACTGAGCCTGACGGACTGTTTATTACTATAACATCTGTACAGGGCGAGGGTGTAACAAGATGTCACGGAAAAAATAAGTGGCTTTAGCTCAGTCAGATTCAATAGCAAAGGAAGTACATACCAGAGACTTGGCTCTAAGAAAGACAAAGGGCTAGATTGTATCTCTTTGGGTAGATGTCGACACTGCAATTAGACACCCACTGCTGGCTCATGCCAGCTGACTCAGGCTCATGGGGCAGTTTAATTGCAGTGGAGACATTTGGGATCGGGCTGCAGCCAAGCTCTGGGCTCCTCCCAGCTTGTAGAGTCATACAACCCAGACCCCAGCCGTGCAATCAAACAGCCCTCTAGTCTGAGCCCCAGGAGCCCAAGTCAAATGGCACAGGCCAGCCACGGATTTTTAACTTCGGTGTAGACAGAACCATAGGGCGGCATTGCTGTGAGTAGGGAAATCCAAGCGCTCAAGTGTGCACCAGCAAGAGCAATACATGGGGCACTAATGGTGCCCCCGCAGTACTCTCTGGATGCAAGGCCTCTGCCATCCCTGTTTTGTGTGCAATAGGAGGAGAGTCCTAGCACTGTCTTGCACTGTCTGGCCTGCAGCTGTTTCCATCCCTGTGGTGAATGCCTGGGCCAATGATAATACCATGTCTTTTAGAACCTGAGAAGGATTTCAGTCTTTCAGTAGCATTGCACAACACAGGGTTTCCCCTTCAGACATACTGTACAGTTTTCCTAATTTCATTACAGATAAAAAAGCCATTTGTTACCTTCTGAATTCCCACTTTACTGTGGCATTCATACCGAAACTCCCAATGGCTTCAGAGTGCACAAAATATGCCAACTTTGCATTAACAGGAGTGCCTAAAAGCTCCAGCCAACGCTATGCTCCCCCCACCTTGTGCTCAGCACTGTACAAACACACATGGGAGACAATCCCTATGTTGAGAAACTTTGTTATTTAGTCAGGGCAGACAAGTTGTTGGAGAAGGGGCTATAACATTCAAACCAGAAGATTGAAAATTGGGCACAGAGGGAGTAAGGCCCTAATCCTGTAAAGATTCATGGCCATGCATAATTTTAAATGTTTTAGGCTCTAAAGGCCTTGTTGATGATCACATAGGAAGTCTATGGCAGAGCTGGGAATTTAATCCGGATCTTCTGTCTTCCAAGATAATGATTTAACTACAGACTTCCACCTGAATAGCACGCATTTTAATGTTGATGTGCTATAGAAACGAGGGGGGAGGATTATCATGCTGTAGTTTTTACAGCCATCTAAAAGTTATTTAAATTAATAATATTTTCAATGTTAAAAAATAGTGCGTTTCCTGCAGTGATATACAAGAATTGAGGTAGTTACTCATTCTGCCAAACTCTTTCCATACATATCCTTTGGATGCAGCATAGCACGTCCAGCAAATCATTTGAAACGTTCATTAAAACCTGCTGGAGAAGGAGGTGCAAATACTAAGGCGCACACAGATGAAATGAAATTCTCTGGTTTAGGAATCCCTAAGGATACGATCAAGTGTGATGCACAGTAGCAGATTGCAGGACATTCACACAAAAGCTCTGCCCACAGGGGCGCCTTGCAATACTCCTCTTCCCTCTGCATGCTGAATGAACAACCTCAGTCACTGTTTTTTACTGGCTTGCTTGAGTATGAGTATTTTGTCCAGAATATCACAAAACAGAACAAAACAAACACCCTCTTTTCACCAAACAAGGGAAAATGACTAGTCCAAAGCAATAGCCATGAGTTGTTCACCTTCCCTTATTTATGGACCACTACAATAATCACAGCCTAGAAAGAAATCTCAGGCTAGAAATGTAGCTAGTGAAAACAAGGGATGTTAACGTGCAGTAGACTATGCGATTAACCGATAAGACTGGGCTTATTGGTTAATCTTATTGACTAATCCTCCCCTCCCTCCCCAAGTGCTGCCTCTCTATTAGAGGCAGCAGGGGGTGGAGGGGAGCAGGAACCAGGACCTGTGAGGAATTAGCTTTGAGCCCGGGGGGGAGGGGGAGAACAGGCAAGCACCAGTGCTAAGAAAACAGTTCCCCCAGCATCAGCTCTGTGGTGCTGCTCCCCCGTCTCTCTCCCCCCCCCCATGCCTCTGCAGTGCAGGATGGGATGGGGGGGGGTAGGGGAGGCTGCTGCAAAGCAATATCTGTCTGCAGCAGCCTAGGCTTGCTGCAGACAAAGGCTGGTCCACAGCAGCAGCCCCTGTCCACGGAGGGTCTGAGAGCCCCATGGACAGTGGCTGCTACCATGGACTAGCCTCTGTCTGTGAGTGGCTTGGAACACTCCCCCCCCCACACACACACACATACCCCCTCCCATGGACAGGGGCTGCTGTTGCTGATCAGCTTCTGTGCGTGGAGCTCAGACCCCTTATGCAGAGGCAGCAGTGTGAGGTGGCAGGGGGCTCCCCGGGAGTGGGGCCAGGAGCGCACTGGCTGCCAGCCCTGCCCCCAGGGACTACTGAATAGGCAAGTAACCGCTAATATTTCATGTGGCTACACGACTATTCAGTTACCCGATAGCTAACATTCCTAGTGAAAACTGAGTGGAAAAGCACGTCTCACTCTTACAGGAGCAGCTGTGAGTTAGAAACAATGTCAGTCAATGGCTCTTTTGGTTCTTAGGCGGGCTAGGGCTGGCTTAAACTGCTCCCAGGACCCTGAAGCCTCTTATGACTTGAAAGAGAGTGGGGGAGGGGGATAGAGCTAGTCTGGAAACCATGTCCTTGGCCTCTGTTTGTCAGAGGCTGGCAAGAGATGGCAGGAGACAAATCGCTTGATCATTGTCTTTGGTCAACCCTCTCTGGGGGACCTGGTGCTGGCCACTGTCGGTAGACAGGATACTGGGCTAGAAGGACCTTTGGTCTGACCCAGTACGGCCGTTCTTATGTTCTTATGAACCAGCTTCTCTGTACTTTCAATGAGGCAAGGTTAATTTGAGTTGAGTTTCCGGCCTACTGCCCTGAGCAAAGGCTGCTGCTTACAATGCCTGCCAGAGCAGTTGGACCCACACTCTCAACAGCAGCCACATGCTCTTTCCCTGCTGTTGTTTGTCCTGGGACTTGCCAAGGAAGCGTAAGTGTCAACTCCGGTGTTGCTCTGGGAAAAACAGTAATAGGATGCTCAGCACCCACCAACAGACCCGTGGCTCAGCGATCCCCCCACACCTTGAAATATTTTCTAAGTGTAGACATGGCCTGGCACATCTCCCAGCTGGGCAAAATCAGACTGGAGGGTGGCCA
Organism: Pelodiscus sinensis; assembly: GCF_049634645.1. Taxonomy (NCBI): domain Eukaryota; kingdom Metazoa; phylum Chordata; order Testudines; family Trionychidae; genus Pelodiscus; species Pelodiscus sinensis. The sequence goes on along the minus strand of NC_134716.1, from coordinate 104,501,956 downwards.
GAGGGACAGGAAAAAACAGGCCTCTACAGGAAGAGGTTGGAAGGAGAAAAGTGGGCACTCTTCTGCTGCCCCTCCACTCCCTCAGAGCCTAGAGCCCTCAGTAATAGTGTGTGGGCCAGAGACCATTTACAATACATGCTCTGTTGAGGACACTTGATTTGGGAATGCAATTTATTTCCTTCCTGAGTGTGGGGAAGGGAGGGGGGAAGGCATAGTGAGCCACAAATGTCTGCTGAATGAGCATCAGGGCTCAGAAAGAGGGAGGAGGAGAAGGCTGTAAACACTGACTACTTAAAAAAAAAAAGACGTCAGGAGCGTTTTACCCCCTACGGTCTCTCTTTCAGCTAGGAACTACTTTCCGTTGCAAGAAGATAAATTGAATATGAAAAGAAAGTCATAAGTAGTCAGAAAGGGGTGGCAGGAGTGAGGGCATGGATAAGCATTAGAGGCCTGTCTTGACTGTTTTCCACAGCCTTGGATACAAAACAGCTCTATTATTTTGCACAGCAGTGTATCCAGGCTGCCAGGCTTGGCTTAGTGTCAGTGAATAGTGGCTGTCCGTGGAGTAAAGAAGCTGAATCAGTTCACTGTATTTTCCTGCCAACTTGCTGATAATTCTCCTTCATTTCTCCAGCTGTTACAGAAGCCATTGAAATTCCACAGTTTATTGGCCGTAGTTACCTCACATATGATAACCCGGATATCCTCAAAAGGTAATTAATTCACTGACCCTGATCCTAAATGAGTGTGCTTGTCTTTTACCATTGAACTGTAAAAGCTGTTGTGTAAGTATCAGTTAGTCCTGCTAAGCCACATTGTGGCATCTGAGTGCCTCTCAGAATTTCATGAGATTATCCCCTTAATACCTCCACGAGGTAGCGAAGCACTGTCTCCCTGGTCTACAGATCAGGACCTGTGAGCCAGACTTAAGCACCTAACTGCTCCTTTAGGTACCTAAATCTCAAAATCAGGTCCAAATGGGAGTCACAAAGCCCTTGCTAAGTTGTCTCTGAATCACATAGTACCAAAACTTGCTAAGCATCAAAGTTTTTGCAATTAAAATTCCCTAGGTTCCTATTTCTGCTTGGCTGTGTCTAGACTGGCCATTTTTTCTGGAAAATCAGCCACTTTCCTGGAAAAACTTGCCAGCTGTCTACACTGGCTGCTTGAATTTCCTCAAAAGCACTGACTTCCTACTGTAAGAAATCAGTGCTTCCTGCGGAAATACTATTTTGCACCCGTTCAGGCAAAAGTCCCTTTTGCGCAACAGGGCCAGTGTAGACAGCTCAGATTTGTTTTCCGCAGAAAAGCCCCGATCGCAAAAATGGCGATCGGGGATTTTTTGTGGAAAAGCGCGTCTAGATTGGCATGGACGCTTTACCACAAAAAGTGCTTTTGCGGAAAAGCGTCAGTGCCAATCTAGACGCTCTGTTCCAAAAATGCTTTTAACGGAAAACTTTTCCGTTAAAAGCATTTCCGGAAAATCATGCCAATCTAGACGCAGCCCTTCTGAATATGCCCCCTGCCAGGCATCTAAGCTCCAGAGCAGTACCTGGAGCAGGAAACAATGCTCAACTTGCTTTCTGGAGTAAGTATGCTCAGAGCTTGCCTGCCTACCAAATCAGGCCTGCAAAAGCAAAATAAATTTGAAATCTCTAGGACAGTGTTTCTCAAACTGGGGCTCTGTGAGACATCTCCAGGATGCAATCAGTGGATCAGTGGCGCTGGGGCGCCGCATACATTTTTATGCATGTAAAGGGCTCCGGAACTCAAAAAGTTTGAGAACCGCTGCTCTAGGATATGCCCTCACCAAGGAAAGTCACTGTATAATCTCTTCCTATTACCCTGCCCTCCCTCCATTGTTTGTAATCATTCCTCACCTCATTCGTGTACATGGGGCCTGGCCCCATCAACACTTGATAGTGGCACTGACACTGAAGGGGATAGGTGCACAACCAGCATTTTCTTAAGGTGGGGGCCCAGTATGATTTCACTCAGCCCACTCGTCTTCTTCAGAGCAGCAGAGTTGGGAGTGAAAGCATAAGGAGATAGCGGCACGGGGTTCTGGTATGTAGGGTGCCCCAGCCAGGAACCCCAGGAGAAGCAGCCACTCTTGCTCCAGGACAGCATCAATTGGTCTCATCTGGGCCAGTCCTGGGAGATGCAATTATACCTCTCAGCATCCCACATGACCAGAATTATGTACAAGAGGGGTGTGTGGTGGGGAGGCTCTCTCTTCCTGGAGCTCTGGCCCAGGGTGCAATTTCAGGTGGATTAGTGAATGAAATTTATGATTTTTTTTTTGGATGTTAAAATGAAAGAATCAGTCTGTTTCAGAAACAATTGTGTTTATTTCCTGCGGGCATGTCTACACTAGGAAGTTATTTCAGAATAACTGATTTGAAAATAATAACTCCTGAAATAACTACTTAGAAATAGCGTGTCCACACTACAGGGAAACCTCAACATTTATCGGAGGCGGGCTCCCTTCATGTGGACACACTCCTGCGATGTAGAGCCCAGGCAGCACTGGGGAGTAATTACTCTGAGTGACTCTGGGCATAGTTATTTCGAAATAGTTATAGACCACTGGGGCTTTAGAGGCACCATCAGCCGTCAGCCCAATCTGACACCCTAGACATGAAGGGGCAGACAGGTGGAGGCAATGCCTCCCCCGCTCAAGAGCAGCTGTTTCATGGCCCTTGCATGCAACAAGGGCTACAAGGAAGGGATTATCTGGGGGGCTTCCATGCCCAATCCACAGATCACCTGGGTCAGTGCTTCTGGACAAAGGCAGCCAAGTGCATGTGGGAGAGGTGTCAACAAGAGGCACTGCTCCTCCCACCCCCAAGCTGCAGTGACTGATACAGACCAGTCATGGCTGTCCTGTGCAGGCTTGGCTCTATGAGGTATCCCGGTGATGGTGGTTGGAGCACCACTTGGTGCACCAGCTGCAGCCCATCTTCCGTGCTCAGGTATGCTCCCTGGGATCAGGGGCAAGCAGACAGCTGCCCCCTGGCTATACCTACATAGCCCCTGGGTCCATCCCTGGCTCCTTGCTTCCCAGAATCTTTGAAAGACCAGGGTTGGCTGGGATTGGGGTGGGGGGAATTTACACCCAGTGGGATGGGATGACTTGCCGCAGCAGGCACTTCCTGATAATGCTTATGGGCCTGTAGGCCACATTCTCTGGTGCTGAGCCCATTTATTAAGAGCCAAATAACAAAGTAGCAGACATTAGCAGTCACCCTTCACTGTACCCTCAGCCCTTGGGCTATGCTAAATTGCATGACTATGATAGCTCCTGCCAGTGCACCTCATAGAACCAACAATTCCAACATCGCAGCAGCATTCCCAGGAATTTTGCTCTGAGAAGAGGCTGTTTAATTATGATCAGCGTAAAATATGTTTTACAGTATCAAATCATGCCTTACTGAGGGCTAGAGTGCCCCACCAATAGGTCCCTAAAGAGCCTTGTATTGAAGGGTACAGTGATAACGTTCAAAGGGGAAAAAATCTAATAACTTTTCTATGTGATTTTTTTCCTCCTAATTAAACAGAGTCTCAGGATCACGGTCAAATGTGTTCATGAGGTTTAAGACTACCCTGAAGGATGGTCTGCTGATGTGGAGGGGAGACAGCCCCATGCGTCCCAACAGTGATTTCATTTCTTTAGGACTTCAAGAAGGAGCATTAGTATTCAGGTAATTGGTAACTGGTTTAATTATTTTCATAGTGTGCACAAATCACCATGCTATACAATAATGTTATTACCCTTCAGCATGGAGCAAGGACCCCTGGGATTATAACTTCATGGTCTTGTGCATTGACCATGTATGTTTGGTCCCTTGGGCTCGTGCCTGGGTATTTGAAATGTACCCTGCTACTTGATTTTACATTTTTCCCCTGAGTCAAGCAGCAGATTTTGTTCAACTTGAAATAATCTTACTGCCCAAATCCAAAATATAAAACTATGAAGTATCTGACAACACAGCAAAAGTCAAGTGCTCTCATGGGATTTTTTTTATCTTATTGTAGGTGTTCAGACAGCTCTTCTGTGGCTTTCCCCAGAGTGCCTTGGTGGGATATTTATTGGTGAAATGTGTCTTTCTGTATTATAATTTATTTTCAAATTAAGGCAAACACTAAACTGGAAGAGGTCACCTGTAAATATTATTATAGCTGTTCACATTTGTGAACAATGAAAGAGCTTTAAAAAAACATGAACATCTAAACTATATTATCAACATTTTGGTTTTATCTGTTTGTGGCTGAATCTTACAGATACAAATAGTGTTTCACATTCCAAAGCTTATCTTGTAATAGTTGCTACAAAGGCATTTTCCTGTGGTTTCCTGTGGTTAACCTTGCAAAAATCTGAGCTGTCTCAGTGTACACAAAACAGGGAACTGAAACAGTAGATGAAACAGTTCAGGGGTTTCGTTGCTATCATTAGGACAGCCGCTGCTTCCAAATAATTACATATTCTTTGAAGCAGGGACTGAACAAAGAGGAGATAGGGAATGCAACCCACCATAGACTGTGCAGTAGTCTGTTTTATGCTTTGTAGTTGTAGCCATGTTGTCCTCAGGATATTAGAGATAAGGTGTGTGAGGCTGTATCTTTTATCGGTTCACATTCTGTTGGTAAGAACACATGTCTCTCTCACCAATAGAAATGTGTCCAATAAAAGAATCCTCACACACCTTATCTCTCCAACAGCCTGCTGGCTAGGACACTCACCTGGGATGTGGAAGACCTAGTTCTGTGCTCCATAGCAGGCATGCGGTATTACTATACCAGCAGAAAAAACTCCTTGTCTATGTCTACACTCGCGGCTTCTTGTGCGAGTAATATGCAAATGAGGCTAAGCGTGGAATATTGCCGTGCCTCATTTGCATACCTAATGAGCCACCATTTTTTTCAGAAGAGGCTCTTGCGCAAGGAGGAGCGTCTACACTTCCCCTTCTTGCACAAGAAAAACCCTCTTGCGCAATGCCGTTCTTCCTGAAAAATAATAGCTGTAACGGCATTGCGCAAGAGGGTTTTTCTTGCACAAGAGGGGACAATGTAGATGCTCCTTCTTGCGCAAGAGCCTCTTCTGAAAAAAATGGTGGCTCATTAGGTATGCAAATGAGGCTCAGCAATATTCCACGCTTAGCCTCATTTGCATATTACTCGCACAAGAAGCCGCGAGTGTAGACATAGCCCTTCTGTCTACAGACCTCTGTCAGTATAGCTGTGAGGACAGAGTCTGCATATTGTAGACATGTGGTTCTCAAACTGTGGGTTGAGATGAGACCCCATTTTGGCAGGGTTGCCAGGGCTTGCTGGGGCTTGGCAGGGTGGGGGAGTGGTAGGGCTTAGGTTACAGGTCCTCTGCCTGAGACTGAAGCCTTTGGGCTTCAGTTTTTGCTCCCCTACACAGGGCAGTGGGGCTTGGGCTTTGTTCCCCCGACCCATCCTGAACCATAGGACGTGAGGGGGCTCAGGTTTCAGTTCCCCCTTCTGGCATATGCACTGCAATGAAGTTTGACAGTCCTAGCTGTAGATGAACCCAGGGACAGTGACATTGAAATGGGGGAGTTCTTTGCCCTGTGCTCCGAGCACAGGGCCACACCTCTCACTGACATCCTAAGGTATTGTTCTCCCCTAAATACAAATGATTCCTGTGTGTGTTTCAGATTGTTTCAGTCATGCCTATAATACGTGACCCTAACAAGCTATTCCTGAGCTGTTTAGTCATACAGGAGCTCCCGCTGTTGTTGCTGGTCTCACTTGCTGGCCTAGCAGTGCTGTGGAAACAGCACCCTCTAGCCCTTGGAGAGTAAAGAAGTGTCATATGGTACCCTGCACTTTCCCTCCATCCAAGAAAAGTGCAGCATTGGTACCTTCAAAGGGAGACCCAGCCCTCCCCCGTGGATCGTGCTGCACAGTGGAGCTGAGATGGTCAAATCAAAGCTGTGGGTGAGGCTCCCTGGACAATATGTTAGGGATTCAGGGTCCTATAATGGCAGTAAATAATGTCTACTTGTTTTTAACATTGTAGCTACAATCTGGGCAGTGGTCTTGCTTCCATTATGGTGAATGGCTCTTTCAACGATGGCAGGTGGCACAGAGTAAAGGCAGTTCGGTAAGTCCAGCTTCATATTAACAATAAAGCCTCACTTATCTAGAAGCCATGTTGGAGATTGCATCAGAGAGGTGACCAGCTAAGAAACTTAGAACAGAAGAAAATGGTAAGATCCAGCTCTTCAAAGCCTAGCCGCCCCACTGCCACTTCAAGAGGTTAAATGTCTGAGTCAGAAGGGCCTGGTGAAATACAGGCTAGAATAGTTAAGACACTGGCTGAAGAGCTCTCTCTTGGAGAACTCATGGAGCATGGGAGAGATACCAAAGGCTGAAAAAGGCCAGGGTGGTGGGTATAATAGGCCAGGGGAGGCACTGCCTCCCTTGGCACTTGCCACTGGCTACCCAGTGGCACATTTGGCGGGGGAAAGTTTTTCTTGTATTATGCCCCAGGCAGGCTCTGGGGTAACTGAGGTGGCAGTATGCACCCTTCAGATTCCTGGGTTCATTAGTAAGCTCCCTGGACTCCAGAGAGAAGCTGAGTAGTGGTCACTACCTCTTCAGATGCTTCAGCATGTGCACGGGGCATATGACAAGCTCAGGTTCTTCTTTGGGAAGAGATGCTGTCACACTGTGGCTTTTGCTGGGCGGCTTGGGATCTCAGGAGGGAAGGTGCAGCTGCATCTGGTCTGGGGTTCCTGTGGGTAGATGGAGGCTGGAGGGACTAATCTCTGGACAAAGGGGGTGGGCCTGGGGCTTCTTCAAGAAGGTCTGGATTGGGGCTCCAAGCTTAGGCCAACCCAGGGGGGCAGAGGGTCTCGGGGCTGTGACTTTGGAGGGGGGTTCACAGACTGTGGGGGGGCTCTCAGGCAGATTGAGAAGTAGAGGCAGGGGCTGGTCTCTCTGAAGGGGGGAATCTGCCTGCTGCCTGTGGGAAAAGGCGAAAACCAGGATGTCAGCTATTTTTATTTCTCTCTTCCAGTACTCAAATCAACAGGCTGAGGACTTCTGAGGTCTAATTGGTAGAAGGGGCAGTTAAAGTTTTTGTCCAATGATGGCCCACTTAATATTTGATATTCCTACATGGAGGGGTGGAAAAGAAGCACTTTCACCCTCTGTGTTCACAAAGTTCAGAGCAGGCACTGTTACAAAACAAACATATTTTACCTGTAGCAAGGCATGTAGACAAATGAGATTAATGCATGCAGCTATTTATAGGGTCTAAAGACTGAACATATTTTTGTAATACTTCTGGGAGAATTCTGCGCCAAAAAATTGAAAAGTCCACACACGATATTTTAAAATTCTGCATATTTTATTTGTTAACTCAATACCAAACAATCATGCCAGTTTCTATTATTTTGGTAAATACTTATTAGCAACTGTGTCTGTGACAATAGAGAGACAAAAAATTTCCCTCAGGAATAGAGAGTTAAGGAAACCACATACAACAATCTAGTTCCTTTCCCCTCCACCCTCCTTCCCCAGAACGCAGAATGCTCCCCCCAGAGCCTAACTGCAGCTCCCTCCGGGCATCCACACCCTCTACCTCCCCCAGAGCCCTGCCGCGTGGTGCCCTCCCAGGTAGGGTAACCAGGTAGACCCTCCCCAAATACCAGACACACTTGATCCTGGGCGGTGGGGAAGGGACCGGCCTGGAGGAAGGGAGGGGAGACTGGCGGGGGGGGGGGGCCACGGGGATGGCCGGGAGGAAGGGGGGTGGAGCTGGCAGGGGGTATGTGTCAGGGGCTGGCCTGGAGGAAGGGGGGGGGTCGGGAAGCAGAGCTGGGGGGCGGGGATCAGGGGCTGGACGGGGGGATTGGAGAAAGGGGGGCAGGAAGCAGAGCTGGGGGGAGAGATCGGAGGCCGGGGGGGCTGGACTGGAGGAAGGGGGACCCGGAGGAAGGGGGTGGGAAGCAGAGCTGGGGAGAGAGATCAGAGGCCAGGGGGGCTCGACTGGAGGAGGGGGACCCGCAGGAAGGAGGTGGGAAGCAGAGCTGGGGGGAGAGATCAGAGGCCAGGGGGGCTGGACTGGAGGAGGGGGACCCGGAGAAAGGGGGTGGGAAGCAGAGCTGGCGGGGCAGGGGGGCCACAGCTGGAGTCCAACAGGCCACGCCCCGGCAGGCACTCCCTCTACTTGCTAGTAGAGGCCAGGCAAAGGCACCCGCCCTGCCTGGCTTTTGCATGCAACCACAGGGCTCCCAGCCTCAGTCGTGGCCCCTCCTCCCAGTCGCTGCCCCACCCCCACCAGGCTTTCGTCCGGCGCCCAGCCGGAAATTCAGAAAATATCCGACATTGCACATGTCTGGTATTTTCTGAATTTTTCTATCGGACAGAGGGCACGAATACCAGACTGTCCCGTAGAAACCGGTCACCTGGCAACCCTACATCCCAGGCCAGACATCTATACGCTCTACTCCTCCCAGCTCATTCACATGCAGTCCCCAGCCCGAACACCCACATCTCCCTTGCACCTCCCAGCCCAGGGATTCAGAGAGAGAAACTGCCTGATGCTGGCTGCTGGACTTGTATATTTCCTGCCCACAGCCCCCTTCATTGAGGGCATTCTGGTAACACTCCAACTCCTTCCTGCTTCCCCAGTAGTGTTGTCTGTTCACCAGCTGGGCTCTGCTGGGTTCAGTACCCAGTAGTGATGGCCAGCATCAGCCCATTTCTGTGGGGAGAACAGGAAATTCAGCACATACCAATTTCTGTGCAAATTCTGCATTGTGCAATGGCACAGAATTCCCACAGGAGAATTATAAGACTAGTATCTAATTTGAACAAATCTAACAGACAGTTGAGCTGCTTTAGTTTCCAGCTATGAGCTTGTCATTTCTAGCTAAGGCCTGTGGCCTTGGCCAGAGTTGGCACTTAAATTACCAACATCACAGATATTGCTAATAATTGTAACCATTTAGCACTTTTACTAATTGCTTGTTTTTCCTTAATTGAAGCCTTACATAATGTTTATAATTAATAGTTTCACTTTGTTTCACTTGTGAGAGTTCAAATTATTAAGTGTAGTAGCCATTACCTTTATGTGGGCATCCCCTTATCTCACTGGGGCTATGTCTACACTACAGAATTTTTGCACAAAACTTACGGAGCATCCACACCTCACAAGCACTTTTGTGCAAGAAAATTTACAGTAAAATGTCAGAACAGAGGGCTTTTTGTGGTGTAGGTATACCTCTTTCTACAAGGAATAAACTCCTTTTTGCACAAGAGTTCTTGCTCAAAAAGTTGTGTGTGGATGTTCAACAGGGATTTCTTGTGCAAAAAGAGCCTATCAGAAAAAGCACAGATGCTCTGATGGCCATTCTATGAATGGCAATCAAAACTTTCTTGCACAAGAGTGTCCATGCAGCGTGGACGCTCTCTTGTGCAAAAGCACATTGCTTTTGCGATGCGCTTTTGAGGTGTGGACACACTTTTGTGCAAGAAGTTTTGGTGGAAGATCTCTTCCTCAAAAAGCTTCTTGTGCAAAAACCCTGTACTGTAGAGAAAGCCAGGAGGTGCTGCCAAGTAGCTGTATTTGTTAGCACACGAGGAGGAGAACACCTACCAGCAGCACTGTGCAATGAGCTCAAGTGATACAAACTTTGACACCATATAAAGACTACATCATTCTGGCTCTAAGCTGGCGCTGAAAGGAAGTTAGAGTTATGTAGACGCTCATCCTCAGCAACAGTGATATCCATGAAATGTGGCAAAAAATGCAATACATCCACATTGACCTGACTAACAAAAACAGGATGCAAACAGATGTCACAAAGGTCAAGCCGTAGAGGGAATAAATAAATTATCTAGGTTTGTGTATATGCAACTAAAGACATTGGAAGACTAAAAATGGCTCACTCAGCCATGACCTTGCATAAGACTTTGGGAAAACTGGCATCTTACAAAGGTTTGCTTGATGAAAAGTAATTTTTTCATAGTGACTTACAGAAGTGAGCCATGGGAAATTAGTACTGCTGACAAGAAAAATGGAAGCTTCTGAAAGATGGTGGAACCTCTGGCATACATGATGGACAGAAAAGAAGATGTTTATATTTATGTTTATATTATCAATATTATTGGAAATAAGCAGACCCTGCTGTTGAAAATCAGCTGATGCAAACTTACGTACTTTGGTCTCATCGGACTAGAATTGGAAATAACATTGAAAAAGTCATCATGGAATGAATGGTGGCAAGTTATCATAGTAAAGGCTGGTCAGCAATGTGATGGATAGATTGTGTGCAGCTCTGAAGGTGATTAGCTGCTGAGTGTGCAAAGCTAGCAGTGGCTCCTGAAGGCTTCCTAAATTTCTGCTCTGATGTCACCAACATTCCTTTTTTTTTGTAATCAGCAGCAAATATTTGTTTTCAGTTTTCCTCTTTCAACTCATTTCTTTTCTCCCACCTCCTCTGAATCCTTTACTTACCCAATGACACTGTAGTGTTTCAGTGGAATAACACCGCAAGGAGCCTTCCCCAAATCAAGATTAAGCCTTCGCAATAAAAGCATCTTGCTCAGTAATGACGGGTCTTCTGAGTTGTACATGCATGTGCAGGAAGAGCTGCTGCTGCTGCTTGATTGTTTACTGTATGTAATGGAGGAATCAGTTGCTAGAGTAAATCTAAATCTGGATTTTGTTTTCCATTTCAGGGATGGGCAGTCTGGAAAGGTAACTGTGGATGATTATGGTGCCAGAACTGGTAAATCACCTGGAATGATGAGACAATTAAATATCAATGGAGATCTGTATGTAGGTAAGTGACCAACATTGTCTGTACTGGTCCACTGAGAACCATACATGAGAAGTGGTTAAAGGAAGTAACTCAGATGCTTCACTCTAGTTTCCTTTTTGCATTGAGTTGTGGTGGAAGGGATTAGCTTCCCAATTTACTCTCTCAGGCCCATCACATTTGTATTTTTGAGTGCCTATGAAAATATATATAAAAAGAAGCAAAAACCTCACTGAAAACCTGCTGCTGTATCAGAGCCGATGTTTCTTTTTGTTAGAATGGGAATCTAGGGCTGTCATGTGGTTTACATTGGTTTAAATGGAAAAAAAGGAAGTACGTGTACCTCTAGTAGTTTCTTGGTCTCTTTCTCACACCCTGTCTCTCCTAGGTGGCATGAAGGAAATAGCACTGCACACAAACCGACAGTACATGAGGGGTCTGGTGGGGTGTATCTCACACTTCACACTGTCGACAGATTACCACATTTCACTGGTTGAAGATGCCACAGATGGGAAGAACATTAACACCTGTGGGACAAAGTGACAAGAGAAGATGCTCCACACGGAGGGACCATTGTGCGGATGTGTATGTGGCTGAGACCAAAATGACTGGCACTGCACTCTAAGGTCAATGCTTTGAGTTGGCCATGGATAAAAAACCAAACTGAAGGGAAATCATACAAAGGGAGACCATTTTCCATTCTCCTCTTTTTGATGCTCAGTGACAAAACCAAACTGAGTATTTTGTGTAGGAACTGTCACTTTTACCCATTAAATGTTTAGTGAACACTGAAGATCACACATCAGTGCAAATTACAAAGAACGGTGTGATGTAATGACTGTGTTGTGATTCCATAGAGATTTTTTTTACATGTCCAAACAAACAGTATTGAAACATTTGTATTCTTTCCAGCTTACAACGGCACAAAGACTATCATCCAATGAACATTTTCAGACTCTGTATCTATGCATTTAAATTTCTACCCTCCGAATAAGCAGTTGTTCTTAGCATTCACTGCAATATTCAAGGTTATGTTCCCTCCTATATAAACAACAAAAACGTACATCTCTTGCTTCCAAAACAATGTTGTTTGCTGAAGAGGATAATTCTTAATATTGAAGTTTACTTTTTTATTACCAGCAGCAAAATCAACAAACCAATTTTGTAGAAGTAATTTTGTACTTGTATATTTTTATAGCTGCAGCAAAAGAACTGATCATATAGTATAACTTTTGAAGTGTAGGTGTAATACACTTAGCTCTTTGCACATTTTCCTAAAAACAACAAAACTGTGTTTTTAATTTGTTATATAAAGAAGTTTAATGTCTGTATTATACATTGTCAGTGGAGATATTTGTGAATTATAATCAGTTTGAAATCTGACTTCTTTTTTTTGTAAATTTTGACAGTTAAAATTGTACATTCATGAAGCTTTCCTGGCTTACACCGATTAAAAAGGTGTAAAAATCTTTTGCTTCTGTGATATTTCAGTATTTTTGTATCTCACACAAAGATCAGACTTTGTGTAAGCAAGAGGACCTAGGCCACTTAAACAGCTTATTTTCCATGCATCAGATCAAAATCTATTCCACAGTATGTGTCAAACTGGCATTTGCAGGACCAGCAGAACAGACAGAAAATGCTGCAGGGAGAGTTGGAATTTCAGAGTTTGGAGATTTGGCATTTTCATTATGCTGTGGTCATATAAAAGTAGAATAGTGGAAACAAACTAAAATGTAAGAGGTAACATGCCACCATATCATGGTCACTCAAGAACCCCACTGCTGCTGCCAGAACCAGTCTCATAGGTGCAGTTACAGAATACTATTCAGCTATTGGGGTTCTGCCATTGGAAAGGTGCTGGATACATTGGCTGGAAGAGAAAGATAGATTTATGATTATTCCCAAAAGATAGTACAATATATGGCGCACTGACACGGGTGGATTTCTGGCCTGGGTAGCTGAACTTTTACTATAGGGCGAGTGCTGCTGAAAGACCTAATGAAGAGAGAATCATAGAATCATAGAATAATCATAGAATAATAGGACTGAAAGGGACCTCGAGAGGTCATCGAGTCCAGCCCCCCACCCTCAAGGCAGGACCAAGCTCCGTCTACACCATCCCTGACAGATGTCTATCTAACCTGTTCTTAAATATCTCCAGAGAGGGAGATTCCACCACCTCCCTTGGCAATTTATTCCAATATTTGACCACCCTGACAGTTAGGAATTTTTTCCTAATGTCCAATCTAAACCTCCCCTGCTGCACTTTAAGCCCATTACTCCTTGTCCTGTCCTCAGTAACCAAGAGGAACAAATTTTCTCCTTCCTCCTTGTGACACCCTTTTAATTATTTGAAAACCGCTATCATGTCCCCCCTTAATCTTCTTTTTTCCAAACTAAACAAGCCCAGTTCATGAAGCCTGGCTTCATAGGTCATGTTCTCTAGACATTTAATCATTCTTGTCGCTGTTCTCTGTACCCTTTCCAATTTCTCCACATCTTTCTTGAAATGTGGCACCCAGAACTGGACACAGTACTCCAGCTGAGGCCTAACTAGTGCAGAGTAGAGCGGCAGAATGACTTCACGAGTTTTGCTTACAACACACCTGTTGATACAACCTAGAATCATATTTGCTTTTTTTGCAACAGCATCACACTGTTGACTCATATTCAACTTGTGGTCCACTATGACCCCTAGATCCCTTTCCGCCATGCTCCTTCCTAGACAGTCGCTTCCCATCTTGTATGTATGGAACTGATTTTTCCTTCCTAAGTGGAGCACTTTGCATTTCTCTTTATTAAACCTCATCCTGTTTACCTCTGACCATTTCTCTAACTTGCTAAGGTCATTTTGAATTATGTCCCTATCCTCCAAAGAAGTTGCAACCCCATCCAGTTTGGTATCATCTGCAAACTTAATAAGCGTACTCTCTATCCCAATATCTACATCATTGATGAAGATATTGAACAGTACGGGTCCCAAAACAGACCCTTGAGGAACTACACTTGTTATCCCTTTCCAGCGGGATTTAGAACCGTTAACAACAATTATGCACCCACCTTATCGTGGCCCTATCTAAGTTATATTTGCCTAGTTTATCAAAATAAAGAAGATAAAATAGAAAATCGTGCTGCTAAAGTACTAGATTAGCTAAATGAAGACATCTTGTAAGACAATGTACCTTCAGGGGATACTTGTATAGAAGATGCAGAAACAGGCATTTAAGCAAGTTTATGCTGCATTTTATTGTGAACATGGAGATGGCAATTGAATTGGAGCCTTGTATTCCCATTCTTTAAGCATGTGGGGCCATTTATTAAGAGTGACTTAGTTGTACTATGCGTAGTGTCTGTGAGGCACATCTATTTGGTAAGTACTGCATGATGTTTTCAGCATATTTACTTTTACTTTCTCCCATCTGGTTGCTTCCTGTGCCCTTGCAACTCTTGTCACCAAATCTGGAGCCCAATTCAAAAATCAGCATCTGGCAGGAGATGACTCTGTATGTAAAGAAAGTTAATTACAGAAAAAGTCACCTCAGGATAGGGAGCTATGTTGGTGGAACAGGAGCTGGTCTTTCAAAGTGCAGGATTGATTTTTAAGAAGCTTCGTGCTATTAACTTCATGTTTTTAAGAAACTTCGTGTTCGGTGTGAGAGGCCAATAAAGGCACACCACAAACAAACCCACACTCCTAACTCAGATTACCTCACTTGCTATGTCAGCCTCATCCATCCAGCTGAGCAAATAAGGCATAATAAGTAACACTGCTGCATTGACAGATGTGGTGTACTGTAATACTTGACTCTTTCAAAACACATTTCTTTTGGGCAGTTTTAATTTTAAAGACCGCCTCACTCTCCTCTTAAAGAACAGGGCTGAGAAGCCAAAGGCACCTTCACTGCAGAGTGATACCACCATTAAAGCTTCCAGCTTTTTGACTTGTCACACATTCTTCTTGGAATTCCAGCAGCAGTGATATACCCTGCCCTGTGTAGAGGAGGAGATGCCACATGTTGCTCAACACTGCCCCCTATGCTTGTTTAAGGAATGACACTGGCAGTCTGAAAGGAAGTAGTGGAGTCCTTAGCTAACAATAAAGTGAGAGGAACACACAGATGCTGTGAGAGTAGAATAAAAAGGGAGGATTATTTGGGCTCTAACTTTCACGTCACAGGCTGGGAAAGAAGAACTTGTATATTACAAAGCAGTCAGTCATTCCCCAAAAGAAAACCTGACACACATGTGCTCAGTATTCGTGGTTGAGTTAGTTTAATAAACAAGCCAGCAACTATCTGGCACAAGATACAAAACAGGGAGGCTTTGCGTAGTTAGGGCAAACTGTGAGTAGTACGCTCCCAATTAACCAGAAACTCTGTTGCTGCCTTTTCTTTACAAAATTACTAGGCACATTGGCACCTCTTTTTCTTCCTTAAAGTTTTAGGACTTGACAATGTAATCGGTTCACTTCACGAACAGCCTAGTATAATGAGTACAGCAGGATAAGATTAACCAAATTTTTCATGACTGCTTTCAACAGCCCTTTGGTTTACAGCAACACATTTCACTTGCATCTGAAACACACAGAATCATTGCAGAATATTATGCAATATTACCACAGTCTTAAATGAAATACTGCACTTCTTATCTTTGGGGCCAGTGAGTGAGCCTTCTTGAGTTTGAATATAGGCACAATACTTTCAATCATCGCCGTGCAGTGGGAGCTGGTTGCTCTCCAGACCTCATATGCTATGCCGGTGATATAAAGGGGTTTAGATCACAGTCCATACTTGAAGCCTATATCTTGACAAAAACAGAGCAAGTCCCTTGGGCATAGATGTACAGAAAGACTAACATGCCTAAGTCCAATGTTTAGGAGTCACTATGATGTTTCATTCACAGCAGGTGCTTTCATTTCCACCCAAAGTCCTGCCACTGCTCCACAATTAATGAGTTGCTTGGAGCCCTCGCTGACACCTGAGCCTTGGCAAGATTATCAAAATAGGCTTTTGCCTGCCTGTCTTGTCAGCAGGGCCCAATGCAGCAGGAGTTTCTAGAGCACAGGTAAAAGACAGTTGGGGGTGGGTGTTTGTTTGTGTGGGGGGGGATTTTTGTGGCCGCTTTGCAGTTGTGTTTCCCAGATTATCTATTCCCTAGCCCTGTGGGAGAGTCAGGCTCAAGTCTTTTCTCCTATCAGTCTTTATTTAAACCAAGTGAAATAGCTCCAACAGGAACAACAGAGAACCCCCACCCCCAGAAAGAACATGGCAGTCAAGGCACTCACATAGGATGCAGCAACGTGGGTTAAAGGCCCTCTTCCAAATTGGGTAATGCAGGGATTTGGAAACAGGTATTCCACATCGCAAGTGAGCGCCCTAACCAGTGGCTATACTGGAGTGGGTGATAGGGTTCCTGCTTTCCCTATCCCCCTCCAAATAAAGTTGACCTGACAGACATTGATAGCCAGGAAGTGGGGGGAGGGAAATCATAGCTTAGAATTCCAAGTAGTGGGATGCACCTGCTGCCAGCTACCTAAATCCCAGCTTCCCAGACATTATGTGCCTGAAGAGCTTGGCCTGACACCTCATTCTTTTCATGGGCCTAACATTTCACCTCTCAATCACCCCACTGCAACCAGTGGAGTAGCCTCCTGCGGTTTGATCCTGCCTTTTCCTATGGACATTTCATACCAGTTCACCTCTGCCTTAGCCTTAAGTATACACCAGTCCTTGCCATGCATGAGTAGCCAATAAATAGTAGACTGGTGACTTCAGGAACACAGGCAAAGGCAGGCCCTCAAGAAAGAGGTACATGTTTTAGAAGAGGACTGCATAGGGAATTACAGAACTTGTTCCGCTATCGAATTGCTACTTACCTGTCCTCCCAAAAGCCAAAAATTATTTCCCTTCATAGAACAACCTCCCTCATTGGCACCCAGCACCAACTCCATTTCCAGTTGCTTCGTTTGGGGGGGAACTCTCACAGAACGGCACACGCACTAAGCAACAAAGATGAATTTCAGGCCGGACAAAAAGAGAAGAAAACAAAACCCAGAAGGTGGGGGGAACCCTCAACACATCTTGTGAGTGCACCTTATTGCTTCAGTCAGCTCACCTGCCTGCCTAAAAGGGAATGATGGCATCCTACTGTGTGGTGCTGTCACAAAAACATTAAAGATGGCTGCAAAAAGGCAAGAGGGGGACCTTATGGCAAACAGCTGTTGGGACAAAGTTGCTTCTGTTAAATTAGCTTGCCACAAATTATTTTTTTTCTTTAAAAAACACTTAATTTTGGTAAAAATTTACATTTGGTTAAAAAAACAATACATTAGGCTGTCCATGAATACACAGAGCCCTGCTGCAGGAGCTCTCTGCTAGCTATATTGATTACAGAAAAGAGACTGATGCATCACTTGTTTCCTTAGGCTGCAAGGCTCTGGCAATCTATATAACATACCAATTGCTGCAGCATTTTTCTGGGGCAAGCAAGTGCAAACAAGCCACAGCATGAATATCATCTGCCATTTATGTGTCAGGGGAATCTAGTGGGCTTTTCCTCGCTAAATTGTAGTTATTCCTTGGTCTTTCTACTTAAAACATTCCCAGTGCCAGTAAGTGTAGTCCTCCCACCCTCTATATTGTTTCTGGGGGTTGATCATTTTCTATATACTTTGTATTGGAACAGGGCAACATTCATCTCCCTGCAGAGTCATACTCATGCTGGGATACTTATCCCCTTCGCACAAGACTTTCACAAATGAGCATCAGCTCTTTATTGACATCCCTGTTTGGCATAGCTCCCAAAAGGCCTTAGCTTTATGGTGAAATCAGCATCACATGGCTGTCATTAGAATAGCAGCAATGGCAAGTGGCTTGCATCGTTATGTCCTAGTTAAACTATAAAGATGCCGAGAGTAGGAGCCAATTTTTTACTTGCATTCAGTGCTACACACTGAGGTTTTTAAGCTGCTCACCCGCCAGCTATTCCTTACAAGAATTTCTGTGTCAGCATCATCTGCTTGAGCTGCTGGTTAAAGGAAAGCACATCATTCAGCTAAATGTCACAGAGAGCAAAAATCAGGCTCAGCTGCTCGAGCTCATGAAACTCATGGGCTCACATCTGTATAAGGGCAGGGCCATCCTTAGTCATTTGCAGCTGCAGTGCTCCATATTTAGTAGTTCTCTATTCTGTGGATGTCTAGGGCCACCACCGGCCTCTGGTGGTCTCAATGCTCCAGCCTCCTGCCCCGTGCTCTGCCTAACAGCCCCATCAGCACCAGTCCCCTATCCCTGCCCCCCACCTCCTGGCCCCTTTGGCCCCAGTCCCTGCTCCAGCCCTAATGCCCTCACCCTCTCCACCTCCACCTCCCCGTTGACTCTAGTCCCCTCTCCTCCTCCAGCTCCCAACTCTGTCTGCCCCAACCCCCCACTCCCTGCTCCCCTCCACTCTGCCAATGAACCCCATCAGACCCAGTCCCCAAGCCTCCACTCTACCCCCTCCCACTCTGCCTCTCAGTCCTGTTGGACCCAGTCCTCCAGACCCCTGGTTTCCTCATCTCCTAACCCCATCAGACCCAACCCTCCAGAGCCACCTCCACACCTGCCAGCCCTCAGTTCCACTCCCCTTCTGTCTGCGCCACCTCCTGGCCTGCAGCTCCAGCTGGCTGTGCCACTCAGTCTGCCTGCTCCCTCACCAGCCTCCCTACCCCTCCTCAACCCCTCCCCCCAGTTCCTGCTCCCACAGCTTTGAGTACAGTCCTGCCCCTTGGAGCAGCTACTCGTCCCCTGCCCCATAGTGCTTGGACTGCATGGGGCACTAAAAATGGTAAGGAAGTCCCTGTGTAAGGGGAACCGTGGCACAATCAGTGGAAAGCTAATATTCAGCCTATATCTGCCCACAATTCCAAGATGACTACTGATTCCCCCATGCAATCCACTACCTTGTGTTGCAAGGCCATGGTAATGCCATTCATTCCAGCCCAGCACAGCACAGAGCTGACTGGGCCAGGGGTGGCAGGTGTGTATAATTTTTGGTGGTGCCCCATTAGCCACACCCCTGAATCCTGGTAACCACATCCCCTGATCCCCATTAACCAGGCCTCTGGAGGTAACACACTCGGGGCAAGATGGACACATGACCACAAGTAAAAGGTGTCATGTCACCCCTCTCAAATGCCATTTCCCATCATCCTCCTACCAACAAGGATTAGTTCGGCCCCCACCAAACCTCTCCTCATGCAACTATCCTGCAATTACTTTAACCCAATGTGTCTGACATTAACTCGGGGGCAGAGAGGCTGGGGGAAGTGTTCCCTCTAAGGCTATGACTACACGCGCGGCTTCTTATGCAAGTACAGCCATTCTTGTGCAAGAACCCACAGAGCATCCACACTGCACGCCTGCTCTTGTGCAAGGAAATTTACAGTACGGTGTGGGAAGAGGGCATCTTGCGTAAGCGCTACGCTCTTTTCTAACAGGTGTAAGCTGTGGATGCGTGGCAGGGATGTCTTGCTCAAGAAACCCATATGGCTAAAATGGCCATTGGAGCTTTCTTGCGCAAGAGAGCATCCACACTGCCATGGATGCTCTTGTGCAAATGCACAGTTCGCACATGGAAGTGTGGACGTGTTCTTGTGCAAGAAGCCGCCAGTGCAGGCATAGCCTAAGAGTTTCCTCCCATGAGCAGAATGAATTTTGTGTTGTGCACCAGTACTGAGTTCATGTGGCTTGTTTGGATGTCCCACTGTGGCACCCAAGTTATTAATAAATATTTTATAAACCTTTATCTTTTCTCTCTGATGCCATGTCTCCTTCTCTTGCTCCATCAGCTCCCCTGGTGCCTTCTGCCCCCCAACTCCTTACTCTCCTCTGCTGTCCTGACTCCTGCCCTTCTTACTGCCCTCAGCCCTCCTGAGACCTGCCCCCCTCCACCAACCCTTCTCTCCCCCTTGTGCTCACTCCTTCAGTAGCTCCACTCTGATCATGTGAACTATCCCATTCTTATCCCTTCTTCTAATACCTCCCTCTACACACCTGCCCTGCCTCTCTCCTCTGGTGCTGGTCCCGCCCCTGCAGGTGTCTGCTCTTCTGCTTCACCCCCAGAATCCCCTGGCACCTGCACCCTCTCGGTGCCTCCCTCTTCCCTCACTGCCCCTGCCCCCTTTGCCCTTTTTCCCTGATGCCCACCCCATCACCACTTTCCAACCCCACCTTTCTCATGCCCACCCCTTCTTTCAAGACTTCTCCCAGCATCTTCCCCTCCTCCCTTTAGCCCCCAATGCCCTTACTCTTCTCCTCTCCCAGCATCACCCTGTCCTCCCCCCCCCCCCACCTGACAGCTCCCCTCCTGCTTTTCTCCTCATTGTCTGCACTTGGACCCCTGGCATTTGTGTCTCCTCCACCCTTCCCCTTGGTACTTTCCCCTTTCTTCCCCCTTCCCCTCTGCACAAGCCTCTTCCTCTCCCACCCCTTCCTCCCCCTCCACGCAAGCCCCTTCCTCTCCCACCCTTCCCCTTTCTTCCCTCTCCTCATAAGCCTCTTCCTCCCCTCCCTTCTACCTTGCGGGGCTGGAGTCCGTGCTCGGGCCCCAGAAGTCCCCGGACTTCAAACCCGGAGCTATGCCGCACGGTGAAACACCGTGCCAAGCAGTTTTAAAGTTCCGGGCCAGGACATCATACCCAGGTGTCTCCTTGTTCACCTGCAAATGCCGTGCATGGCAGCAGCTGGAAAGGGAGAGCCGGACTGAAAGCTGCGCATGGCAGGGACGGGGCGGGGCCAGGGGAGGTACTCTGGGGCTGGGGTGGGAGGACACGGGGGGGGGGGGGGGGGGCAGCAAGTGGGGACCGGGGAGAGGCCCAGCTCCAAATATTGCTGGAGCAGGGCCCCCAGCTCTGAATATTACTGGAGTAGGGGCACCATGAACCCATATAACTCGCCGCCCATGGACTGGGCACCTATAGCGTATTGTACTAAAAAGCTTTCATGTGCCAAGACCAGGCAAACAGAAAGAATATGTGGGCAGCGGTTGGGCATGCAGAAGTGTCACAAAGTAACTGCCATAGGGAGTCCTGTGGTACCTTAAAAGCTAACAAATTTACTTAGGCATAAACTTTCCTGGGCTGGAAATTTAATTGAGTGCAGCTAGGGGAGTCCTAGTGGTTGTCTCTCTGAGCCTTATTGGTCAGCCCCAGCCACCAGAGGCTTAGGCTGCTCTAAAACTGGCAGCTGTCACTTTGCAGAGCCATGCTAATCTTGCCCCAGGAAATGAAAGAGATTAAAAATAACCACTTATGCTGGACCCTGTTTTGAGCCCTGGGTGGTCCCAGCTACATACGAGGAGGCCCCCTTCAGCCTGAGATGTCAGTGCAACGCCCAGATAACCCTCCACTGGGAAAGTCGAAAAGCAGTGACGGACGTGTCCCTGCAACAGATTAATCTGACACAATAGAAATGACCCTATCTGCCCAGTCAGCAAGAATTTGTAGAGTGCTTTTCTGCAGATCGTGACCTAGTGCTGGCACTCTTTATTGCTGAGGCACCTGAGACACATCCATAACCCTGATGGAGAATTGCTAAATGACTGCAGCCAGCTTCCAATGTGCCTAATTTAGTATGCCAGCTGGAGCCTACAGCTGTGAAATCCAGTACCCTCATCTCTTAGTCTCTCCCCTTCTGGTCCATGTGCACAATTACAGGTTCTGTCACTTGAACTTGGAGGCAGTATCTTAACTGAACATTCCTTTTTCTGGCAGAATTTGAGAACTACACGGGTAGAGCACCCACCGAAGTTTTACACACTGTATCTACCTACTAATTACCCTCCTCCCAGTTTCTCCTGCTGTTCAGATTCCTCCCGTGATGTCTGACCGTGAACCAAGGCACCCCTGAATTAACATGCCATTGCAGTATTTGTACAAAACAGACCTTGCAAGGGGTCATAAAAGCTAGCCACACCTTGGTCATCAATACAATTGTAAAATGCATGTGTTGATGTTATATGGGAATTCCCTCTGTAATGTTACTAGTGTGTGCACTGAACATGGTAAAAACAAAACAGCATAGCTTAGGTAATGGTGATAAACAGGTTCATCCTAGGCAAAGGAACATGGGTTTACCTCATCTTACATATTAGCAGTAAACAAAGCCATCAAGCTAAGCCTGCAGAGATTATCCGGATTCTTAACTAGAGACACAGAATTAACCTGACTCCTGTCTCCGCAGGGGGAGACAGAAGACTGAATCCTTGAAGGGGTGTGGGGTTTTCTGTCTTTTCAGACAAAAACAACCACTTTAGAGATAGTGAGACTCCATTTTTTATCCTTCCCCTTGGGAGAGAGAGAAATACAGCCACCTGATCTCTGTGAGGGGGTCCTAGCCAGGCTGGCCAGTAAAAGCCTGGGAACTGGGTGAAAGAAATCATCTTGAACAAAGACTGTATTGTGCTAGATCATATTAAACTTTTAGATGCATGTTTTCACTGTTACTAGTTTGTAGTCATCTCTACCTTTAACCCTGTTACTTGGTGTCATTGAAAACATGCTCTCTTCACTAAACTTGCTTTGCTTTCATTGTAAATCATCAGTGTTATGTATGTTCAGTAAAATGTGTACTTCTAAACAGCAGGATGGAGTGTTTTACTGTCTCTGTAAAGGCAGCAAATGAAACATTTTCCCTGCAAGAGTCCAAGGAGAGGGTCTGATCCTTGAACTAGGATGATTTTTAAGATGAATCTAGAGCTGGAAGAGTATTAAAGTCACCCAGCAAAGAGCAGCCTGGTTGGGCAAAACTAGGATGAAGCTCTGCGCTGCTGGCGGGGGGTGGGGGTGGGGGTAAGAGGAGGCTGTTGGGATGAGAGCACTGGACCAAAGCTGCACCGCTACAAGACATCTGCCATTTCCAGGCAGTAACCAACCACCTTACTAGCCTAG
Organism: Pelodiscus sinensis; assembly: GCF_049634645.1. Classification (NCBI taxonomy): domain Eukaryota; kingdom Metazoa; phylum Chordata; order Testudines; family Trionychidae; genus Pelodiscus; species Pelodiscus sinensis. Next base: position 104,479,225 of record NC_134716.1, on the reverse strand, counting down.
GTAAACCTGAGAACATCACACTGAATATTTATGCTTTTGGCATCAGTTAACTTTTTTCCCCCTGGGGATTAGGTGCAATAAACGCTCCTAGCAATTAGGGTATGTCTACACTACAAAGTTAGTTTGAACTAACGTCCGTTAGTTCGAACTAATGGAGCGCTTAGTTCGAACTAGGAAAACCTCATTTTATGAGGATTAAGCCTAGTTCGAACTAGCTAGTTCCCAACACCAGGGAAACTCGTCTACCCCCCTCCCGGCCCCAGACCCCTTAAAGGGGCACGGGCTGGCTACGGTGCCCGTGCCAGGTGCAAGCCTGCCAGCACCCAGCCAGCAGACCCTGCACCTGGCACGGATCAAGCCACCCACCCGATGCCCCCCAGCCCTCCCCCTCTTCCCGGGACCAGGCTAGCGGCTCCCGGGAGCTTGCCTGGGACCGCAAGAGGCGGGCACCCGCCTGGGCTAGTGCGGACATCGTGGACCTTGTCCACGATCTCCGCAGTAGGCACAGGAAAGTGGCCGTCTAGGGCAGGAGAGCTGCCAGCCTGGCCACCCAGGTGCAGGTGTGCAAGAGAATCAAGGGGGTCCACTGAGACCCCCCGACCCTGAGCTCTGAGCTTACAATGGCCGTACTGGGTCAGACCAAAGGTCCATCTAGCCCAGTAGCCTGTCTGCCGACAGTGGCCAACCCTAGGGGCCCTGGAGGGGATGGACTGAAGACAGTGACCAAGCCATTTGTCTCGTGCCATCCCTCTCCAGCCTTCCACAAACCTTGGGCAGGGACACCACTCCTACCCCCTGGCTAATACCACTCCATGGACCCAGCCTCCATGACTTGATCTCACTTCCCTTTAAACTCTGTTCTAGTTGTAGCCTTCACAGCCTCCTGCAGCAAGGAGTTCCACAGGTTGACTCTTTGCTTTGTGAAGAACAATCTGTTACTAGTTTGAAGCCTGCTACCCATTCCTTTCCTTTGGTGTCCTCTAGTCCTTCTTTATGGGAACTCAGGAAGAACTTTTCTGTATGCATCCTCTCCACCCAACCCCTGCTTTTAGAGACCTCTATCCTGTCCCCCCTCCGTCTCCTCTTTTCTAAGCTGAAAAGTCCCAGTCTCTTTAGCCTCTCTTCATATGGGACATGTTCCCAACCCCTGATCATTTTAGTTGCCCTCCCCTCTCCCACCTCCTTTTCGCAGTCTCCCCCAGTTTTGTTCAATAAAGACAGATTCCATTTTGGAAGACACGTTATCTTTATTTTGTACATCAAGAAGAGGGGCTAGGGAAGGGTAAGTGGAAGGAGGTGAAGGAGGAATGGGGCACGAGCCCCCGATTGGGAGGACTGGGCTGGCTCTGCGGGCTTTTGGGGTGGAAGCTCTCCTGCAGCCCCCCAATTGCCCCCTCTCCCCAGATGGCAGCCTGCGGCAAGTGCAGCCGGGCTGATGGCCGAGTGCTGTGATGTGCCCAGTGTGGGTAGTCCGGGCAATCCAAGCCTGGACTGCTTTGCAAGCGGGACACCCTTGAGAACTGTCTGTCCGGGGTGGGGGTCGGGACCCTTTAAGCACAGCCCTCGGCTAGCCTGAGAAAGCATCTCCACGCTCTAAGTCCTCCTCTGATGCCCTGCCAGCACTGCTTCCGGCCATCCTTAAGCCCGGTTCAGGGTCCATTTAATGTGGACATGCTAGTTCAAAATAGCAAAACGCTAATTCGAACTAGTTTTTTAGTCTGGATCCGTTAGTTCGAATTAACGTTGTAGTGTAGACATACCCTTAGGTTGGAAATCTGTCATAAAAACTAATCGTCCATATGATTCCGAATTTTCTAACTCCCTGAAACTAGGTTTAGTTGAGTCTTTAAAAATCAGTATGTGGCAGGAGTCAGGAATTACTTTAGGAGCTTGTTTCTAAACTTCATCATATAAAGTAGGTGCTTTCGAGGATCTCTACATTCCTAACAGCCAGTAGAGCAGGAAACCAGAAATGTGAACTGAACAGATATAAGCCATGTAATGATGGAGCACACTGTCAGTAGCAGATTAAACTCTGGACCAATTCAGTTTTTTAAACTCGTGTATAGCTGCAGTAACTCAGTTTACATCAAACAGCAGCACTTGTCTCTCACAATTAAAAAAAATACATAAGCAAATAATGTCCAAATTGATAATAGCGTAAGAAAATATATTTATTAAATTCTATGGCAATACTATGGCAAAATTGTTAAATACATGCATATTTTTAACCAGACATAAGCAATTTGTCAAGTTACACAGCCAAGCAAACTAGCTTAAAATGTATGCAAAAGTTGGTATCTTAGTACTAGGTTATTTATAAACGTAGCATATCATACTGTCATCATCTTTCCCAACTTGATGCTACACTTGTCTTTCCACGCATGCATTTGTTTAGAAGCTCATTCAATAAAACTGTCTGCTGATACATTTTCTTGAATCAACGTTTTGTTTACTTGGTATATTTCAACATTATTTATTAAAGTGCCTTGTGATAATTCTGTTTAAATTGTGAACAAAATGTTTTAAACACATAGCAGATTTGGAAATATATGCCAATTTCACCAAAAAAAGGAGGGAAAAACCCCTGTAAAGGCCAATTTCTAAATCTGAAGTAATATAAAGGGAATAGTGTTAAACTGACTAGCTTTTTGCCAGTCTTCTTTTTCACCTTCATTTATTCTCCAAACTAACTTTATACTTTACAATTTGAAATTAGTGGACAACGCTTTCATTCATGTTATAAACTGATTCCATTGAAATACATGTAAAAAACATAAAACACTTCTAAACAAAATATTTAGGCTGTAAAAAAAATTGGTAAAAAGGGACCTAAAAACCCACTAAATCCATTCACAGTATGTTTTTAAACAGCATTTTAGTACAACACAATTTTTTCTCTCATCACCTGAAGGATTCTACCAAAACTTTTAATCTGTGCACCACAAAAGGACAAAGTTAAGACTTACAATTGCATTGCATTATGGAGGGATTTTAGGTAAGATCTGAATTGAAATAAGTAAAAGTGAAAGCCTACTTGCTTTGTAAGCATTCCAGGAGCTCGATGAAATATAGTGCTGGATAGCATCATTCACTTTTTACTACTATATAAAGAGACACTGCCAGATTTAAAACAATGTATTCTTATTAAAATCCTTACAATTGTTACAAACTCTTTAATAAGCTGAATTAAAAAACCTTTCTCTAATTCAACTTTTCACTGGTTAAACTGATTACTTTTTGACTTTTTTTTAAGCTTGAATGATGAAAATAAATTAGCAAGTTTCACTTTCGTTTATTGTCAAATTCTAATCAATGATATTCTCTAGTTCTCATGGCTTTAGTGAAATGCAGTAATGTGAGATGCTGACTTAAATGTATGATTTAAAAAATGTTGCAATTAGAATTGATTAAATCATGAAATAATTTCTGTTGTGTTAGTTTTTTATTATCTTTCTTATTACACAGAACCTAACTCTGCGCCAAACTTTACCTAGCAGTGTCTCCTTAAGTGGCATATGATAAAAATGAGACTGTCCAATAATTTAGGCTTAAAATTTAGTCTGCCATAGTTTGAAAGTCACATGGGTGTTCATCTCCATTCTGCAGAGAAAACAGCTACCATTTTGTGGGCAAAATTATGGTGATACTTACTGAGAAAACTTCTAAAGCTGCAAAAGATCTTACAGCGTCATTTGATACTTGTTTGCTTCCCATGAAAAAATGGCCACAGACAGAGCCTATGTTACAAACACTGGGGGAAACTAAGACTTAGATAACTGGACAAGAAAACATTATGATGAAAGGAACTGGTTTCCAGCTGCCATGAGGACATTTAAAATAACAGATGAACCCAAGCTTCAGAATGTGGAGCTAGATCTTTAAACAGCCCAAAGTTTGGAGCTGCATCTGGACCTGGATTAAAAAAAACCCCAAAGTCTGTTTGTGTTTGGAGTTGGAGTTCTTGTTGCTCTCTAAAGAGCTGAGAGTTACGGAAACTAAAACTAAAAGCATCTAAAGAACTACTGACAGCATCCTTTTAAATGTGCATTTCACAAGTCAATATTTTATATGTAATAACATGAATCACAATGTAATCATATGGGAAATGCAAGCAGCATTGTCCTTTCTAGCATTTTAAAAAATCTTCTACCTCTAATAAAAGGTCATATGGCAGAGGGGAGCTCTCTGATAAAACATCCTGGGAATTTCTAGATGACTTCTTATACAATATTGAAATACAGTAAAAGTACAAGTATATATTTGCATAAATAATTTAGGACCTTTTAAAAAATTAGAAATGATATTATAAAATAATTTGAACTAAAGTTCTCACTAAATTCTTCTACTCTGGAACTGAATACTATTTTATTTACATGAGAAGCTCAGATATGCTAGCTGTTTATTAGAGTAAAACACAGCCATTTAATTCTTCCAGTCTAATCAATATTCATGTTTTTTCTCTTATATTTCCAATATAGCTTTTGAATTAGTCACATCTATTACTGTAGTGTATTTAATATGTACAATAACAAAGAAATATAATTAAATTGATTAAAATATATCACTGAGGATCTTGTTATATTTCTTTCTGGGACTATCTTGCGCCCTTCATCATATACAATTTCTTTTGATGCCATAATTATGCTCCCTCCATGAGCAATTTCACATTCAGTCAGAGGGGCAGTCTCAGGGGATCACGCAATCTATACCTGCATCAATTGGATGAAGGTCCAAACTCACCCTACTTGGGTGAATTTAGTTCACCTGTTCTCCCCCCCTCCTCCCCCCACTTTTCAGAGTAACCCAGGTTTCTATTTCCAGAAGGAAAGATGTACCTTTTCCCACTTCTTTACTTTATATGGTGGTATTAGGATGTTAGTTTCACAAGGGATACATCTACACTTCGAGCTGGATGTAAGATTCCCATTGTGAGGAGACATTAGCCAGCAAAAGTATTCTGAGCTGGCAATTAAACTGCTAACTCGAAACACAGACATACTCTAAAAAAGAAATAAACTGAATCTGCCAAGTGACTTCAATCTGAGCGACAATACCGCAAACAGTTTCTACCACTATAATGCTCGTTACTATATGTCTTCTCATTACTTCAAAGGATGAGTTACCATAGTGAGGCCTACATGGTAGTAAGTGTTTGCAGGATCAGGTCCTAAGCCTACATATTCAGAGAACACATGCTAGAAGATATAATTCACTGATTAGCTGTAACATTAGCTTACTACATCTGATGATATATTAACCAGCTTTGTGAGGTATATCATGTATAGACTATTCAAATTTACAACCCTAATTAAAATGTCATGTCAGTTAATATTCCAAGTCCCCATGTATCAGTCAATACAACACAAATAATGAACACAGAATAGCAAGTACACACAAATAAATCAAATGCTACTGATGCTCAAGAACAGAGAGAATACAAAAATCCTAGCCACAAAACAGACACATACAAACCAAATATGGCTCAAAATTAAAAAGCAGCATAAATTACTTGTTCCACAATTAAACTGCCTGACATTTAAAAAAAATAACATCTGTTAGGGTATGTCTACACAGCAACATTATTTCAAAACAACTAGTATTATTTCAACACTTATTCTGTGTCTACACAGCAGGCAGTTATTTTGAAATAATGTCAAAATACTGTCAAGCTGGAGGACTTCTTACTCCAACTCCTGTAACCCTCATTGTATAAGTAAGGGAAGTCAGAGGAAGAGTGCTCCATTTTGAAATAAGTGCTGCGTAAACGCTCTCAATTTCAAAATAAGGTATTTCGAAATAAGCTACACAACTGATGTAGCTCAATTTGCATAGCTTATTTTGAGTTAAATCCTGCTGTGTAGCTGCACCCTCAGATGCCCACACAGTATTAAAAGTGAAACTACCTATGTTCTAAAAAAGAGCATCAATGTGCGTTGACAGAATTCCGCTGATTAAATTCAACGCCCTTTTGGACGCAACATTTATCTCTCCGTTCCCTGACTACAAAATAAAAATCTATAGGTATTTAATAAATCCAAAGGCTCAGATATAGAGAGAGAAATGTGCTGGAAATGCAAAGTTTTCTATTATATCAGAGGCTTTTCACAAACAGGAAAAGCAAACCTATTTTAAAAGAATTTCATTGGGAAACTACAAGGCATCAATTAAGGAGCCTAATTTGAAGCATGTGGCTTTTCCCTTACAACTCCCATTAATGTTTATGGAAGTTAAACAGCACCATGCATAGAGAGTAGCCTTGTTATGGAAGACTAGTTACTCCTCTACTTTTTTCTTCAAGGCGCTTCAGCAATTATTGTACATTTGCACAGGTTTGAAAAGGAACTCAGTCATCTAACAAGACTAGTCATTCAGGCACAAAGGTTGGCTGACATCTTTGCTAATTTGGTATGCCTCTTCCTGAAGATTTTACTGAACATTCTGGTATTTACACTGATTTAAAATGACAATCTTTATTTTAATATCAGGTATATGAAGTAGCTTTCAAAATAGTCCACTATATCAGTGAAATTGCATACAGCTGAACTGCACTGCTAGGCAGGGCTCACTTTTAATGAAGACAGCTGTTAACTAGTTTGTAACACACTGAATATGATGTATGTCTATTTGGCATATAGATACATACCCGTCTGTCTCACTTACTAGTCTCATTTCCATTACAGTGGCATTGTGTGAAGAGGTATTCAGGCCCTAGCATTCAGAATAGGCGTTTTCAACTATAAATAGAGCCCTGCAAATCTGCAGATATTCTTATATCCACATGTATCAGCATTATTGATCTCTGTGGCTCATTTTTGTGGATGCGGATACAAAATTTTGTATCAGCGCTTGGATATAGCCATAAACCCTAAGAGCAGAAAGTTCTCCAGAAAGCCAGTGCAAGCGATGTAACAATCACATTTTTACAAAGTAAAGTAGCATAGCTGGTGAAAAAGAAGAAATACCTGCACTTTGAGTGTTTAGGTCACAGTACAGATGCCCTACACTCTGAAAAAATTGAATGCTCCCTCATCATTCAGAAATCAGATTATTTCAAATATTGTTGCCTTTACTGTCAATAAATGGTGAAACAAAGTATAACCTGAGAGCAGGTGCAGTATACAGTTTGGCTATGTCTACACCATCCCCCCTTGCGCAAAAATATATGCGCATGAGGAGAAGCGTGGAATATCTGTGCCTCATTTGCATAATTAATGCGGCTCTGTTTTTGCACAAAAACGAACTGTCTACACAGTTCCTTTTTGCACTAAAGCCTCTTGCGTAAAAACGGAGCCTAATTAATTATGCTAATGAGGCATGGTGCTATTCCATGCTTCACCTCATTTGCATATTTTTTGTGCAAGAGGGGGCAGTGTAGACATAGCCTATGTGTTATTCATTTAACTGAACTTCTGTTCAGTTATTCTTTCTACTATACTACAGAAGCAAAATGGGGCAATTACATAAGTACTAGATATTACCAAATGTTATATCCAAGTAAGTGAAGTAAAATATAATATAATATAATGGTACTTTGCATAGATGAAAGCTTAACATTTGTCTTTGTATAAATATTTATAGCAAATAAAACTACATATTTTCCTTAAAATAAAACTAATCTGCATTACAAATCTAATAGCAAAATACTAATTATTTTAGGCAACAGTGTGACTGAGTTGAATCTAATTGTTATTCCCAGAGTCAAAAGCTATCAGCCAGTGATTTATCCCTTAGTTAAGTCTCAAGGCATTTGTAAGTCTGCCCTATAGTTTACGGAATCTCTCCTTGGTGTTGCTGATCTGGTGTAAAGTTTTCCTGGACGTTAAGACATCACTTTGTCATAGCAGTGATGGAGGCTTTGTCAGTAGATTGCATATTGAAGATAAACTTTTTGCTCATCACAGAACATGTAATAAAGGGTTAAACAGTCAGTTGCCAAGTAGGTATCTATGAAATGGGAAAGCAATGCCTCAAACTGGCATTTCTAATAGCAGCTCTGTAAATAATGTGACATGGAAAATGATCTGAAAATCCCATTCAGACCATCTGTGTTATATATCTGAAATAATTTTTGTTAAAATGGTATCATCTACCTAGTGCAAAGCATGGTGCATGCTTGCGAGTGTTGAAATCACTATTTGCAAAGGGCTTTTTCTATTGTTAATTCTTAAAAGGGATTTTTAAGATCTGAAGTTCAGGAGATGCAAGTATGTGCCCCCCCCCCCAAGGCCTTTCATTTCTTAACAAAAATTATGCAGTAGTGAGAAGAGTTTGAGGAAGGATATCACAAGAGTTTCTTCAAACAGCTATTCCTAAATTGTGGAATTCACCATTTAATTACCATGTATAGCCATGGTGTCCTACACGCTAGCCGCTAGCCAGATGTGGCTATTTGGCCAGTTGAGAGTGGCAAGTTGGCTAGGACAATTATTCATTATTTCAGGATAATGTGGTTAGTTTGCTACAGCAGTAGCCACTACAGTGGCTACCAATTCAAAACTGGTTAGATACCATGGAGGAAGTAAGTTACTTGTAGGTATGTACAGAAATCTCTATAAAGATTAAATTTAATTCTGAGCAGTTCAAAAAAGTCAGTTGCATTATGACTCAGAATAAGTATCTCCAAGAATCTACTGTCTTTTTATAACCTATCTTTTTGAAGTTACCTTCTTCACATCCTGAAAGAAAAACACACATCTGAGAGTCAACAAGAATTTTGTTAATAGTCCAAGGTCTGGAATTGCTTTTCCCTTCCATATTGGCAGAGTGGTTCCCAGGACAGGATGTTCTCTTATCGCCTGATGGACAAGAGAAATCAGATTTGAAGAGGCTAATACCCTTTTTGCCCCTGCCTTTTAAACCTCATCAAGCTGATTATCAATATTCTTTTATGTCACTTAAAAATCAACACCTGATCCACCCAGTGTTTTTGTTTGTCTGTTTAAAAAAGAATAGGGAATACTTGGAGAAAGACATTCATTTTTAGCCAAGCGACTCATGCAAGCACAGATTGTGGTAAATTATGCCACCTTTGAAGTATCCAAAGAGTGGGTACACATACAGAATTTTAGCATTTACTGCTGAGATCAGTTTAAGGCCATTTTTTTCTCATGGGCAGCCAGTTCACAGTTCTATATGCAATGAACATGTTTGTTTTTGCAGATCTATCTTCCTGATCTGCTCTAATTCCTTCAGAGCTATAGATCTGATATCAAATTCAGCAGGACTGGCTGTCTCGGTGCTTGATATAGAAAGCTATTTCTGCAATTAAATTATTTCAGGAACCACAGATTAATGCTTGAAATCAAGACCTTAAAAGGATTCAGCTAAGAGCTTAAAGACACACTGTTTTACAGCAATGTTATGCCACATGACCCTACATTATCCTTTCAATAATTAGAAACAGATTTAAGCTATAAAGCATTTAAAAACAAAGTCAATGAAGCAATGGCTTGGTTCTAGCGATGCATTTGTCATAATCTAATGTTTATACTGTGAAGTGTTACATTTAGAGCGGTCTATAGCAGGCTTAAATGATGTAGGAGTGAAAGCAGAGGTAAATCAAAGATGATGATGTTTAACATTTCTGTAAAATACGCTGCCATTAGAGCATTACTTCAGGTGACTAGTGGCGGGGAACTCGCTATTAAAAATCATTAGTGGCATTAGTTTACCTAGGATCCTTCTTGCCTGCAGAGAAATTCTATTGTATGTTTCCACCTTGGATTTGGAAGGAGTGCTCTGGTTGGTAGATACTCTTTCTGGAGATTAGCCACAAAGAGACTTACTGGCTGGTGGGGACTATTATAATTGAAGACAAACCTTTCTCACTGGTGGAACAAATCTGCCTGGGCAGCTAGTGCTACTAAATGCAATCCATGGGGCAGTCTCTACTGATCAGTTAGGACAACCAACAACTCTGGAAGAATAAGACTAGTCACTTGGGTGGTCTGCTCATGGCACTTTAGTTCTGGACTAATAATGACCTCAATTAAAGTTTCTAGAAGAAAAAGATGCTTAACCTCTTTGAGGTAACAGATCAAAGATGCTTAACCTCTTTGAGGAAGTGCAATATGTTAAGAAATACTACTTCCTTAACCAAAAGAGAAAACAGCGTTTTTAAAGTTTAAAAAAAATTAATGCTGAAGTTTAAACATTTTGCAGTTCTTGTTTAGTTTAAGTCAGTGTTACACACATTTTCCATGTTTGTACCCCTGAGTCAGATACTGAATAAACATTGTACAGTAGGTACAGAAACTAGTGTTCTGGTTATCAAACAACAAACATGAATAGACATTCTTTAAAGTGTTAAAATACGATGATATTTTTAACAATGGGACTTAAACTAAGATTAAAGTGCTAATTTTAATGTCTAGGTAACAGATTTAATTAACATTTGCAACTGTTAGGCTGAAAGTTTCCCTATCACCAACACCCCCCATTTAGACAGTCTATAAACTACTTTAGTCATTCTGAATATTCATAAGAACCAATGAACTACAGAAGCAGAACACCTTTAAAGTAACAAGCTGCATGATCTTGAAGGACAACTTGAAAACAGACAGTTTTTTGGCTAGGATTATGAGATCTAACCTCAAAACCCCTGTATCTTACTACTGTAATAACTGAATTTCTATAAAGTTGGAGTTTTAGTCTGTATTAAAATGGAACATTAACACTTTAACTATAACTTACACATGATAATATTTAGCTCATAAAAAAATGCTGCTGACTGTCTCCAAGGATAACCCATGCTGTTATGACAACACTAGGGACAAGAACTTATTGAGTGGCAGGTTCAGATGAAATGATGATTACTGTGATTATTAATCATTTGGTTTGTTCTGAAAAAAATTTGTAAAGGACCATCCTGTGTTGTTAGAGGTGGAAGCGTCTTCATAATCCTTTGGGGGGATCAAAAATTGCCGAGAATTAATGGAACACGGACTTCCAAAAGATCCATTTTCATTGTTACTTTCAATGGATACAGGAGAGTCTGGAGAGTCTAACTTCCAGGCATTAGTGTTTGCTTGAGGTCTGTAGCCCGCAGTTTTATCTATGTCCTCTTCTGCGGGTGAGTGACTCTCCATTTTCATAGCATTAATTGGCAGTTGCATTTGTGGCTTATAGCCTGCTGTAGTGACAAAGTTAATATCTGTCTCTTCCTCTAGACTAACTTGAGGCTGATACATTGACTGAATGTCAATATAAATGACTTGAGAAGATCCCACAGGTTCATCTATTGGTGGACTGGAGATCTCCTCCTCAATGATTGCTGGGCAGTATGACAGCACCACATGGCTTCCTGTTTCTAGGTCAGATCCATCTTCAGGAAGCTCGCTCTCTGCTACTGGGGACATAATTTCTGTGTCTTCTATTTTAGGGACTATGGATCGCGTTTCCACCACTTCCACACTATTTGGAGTGCAAGGATTCATTTCCAAGGTTTTAAGAGCTGTGTTCCCCTAAACAGAAAACACAAAAAAATGAGGACAATCAAAAATAATTGGATATTAAGAAAAGTGAAGAGATGATCAGGTGCTTCAGTTTCCCCTTCCACACACCATTGTGCACCTGTTACACTCTTGCTGCTGTGCCCTTTTCTAAGCCAGTTAATAGGTTTAGTTCATATAGATAATGTATTGCACTATGTACAATGGTTTGCTAAGTTAAATTGAGAGACATGCCACCATCTGTACACTGCAACAGAGCAATTCTTTACTGTTTAAAAAACTATTTGACTTTTTCTCCCCCGGTCCCTTCCCAATATATTTGGTGCTCAACTCATTTTAAAATATTTTAACAAGTTCAGCTTCACAATTATTCCTAAATTTTGCCAAAAACTATTTAGCATATAAAACCCACCACTATTTCCCTGTTATTTCTCTCATGTAATGTACTCTGAAAGCAATAGTTTGCCTTTCCATTAACTTCCAATTACAAACTGTTACTAATGAGCATGAAAGGGAGCTGGAGAGAATACTCTCGCTTCTCACTGCTGCCAATGCAAGGAGGAAGGAAATTGACAGCTGGAGACAAACCAGATCATATAATCACTTCTACAGACTCTTGCATCAAGAAGATATGTCCAACTGTACATTTCAGATCAATGGGCCCCAAAAAATTTCTCTCTACTTTACCAATATCAAATAACAGAATGTGTCCTCAGCACTCCCCTTTCCCGCCAGGGATCAGAGTTGCAGCTACTTGTGGAGGCTGGACTGGGCTGCATACTTTGGGGACCACTGTTTTACATGTTTAAAAATGGTATTAAAAATGAAGGTTACCTCACATATATTCTTCTGAAACTGCAAAGCCTTACTGTTCTCAGGGTTTGGAATGTCCGGGTAAAACGTTTCATTAATCCTTTAGAGAGAAAAGTTAAGCAGTTTTCAAAATTACCAGCAAAAATTCAACATGTGAAAATAAAAATACTTTAGTCCAGCAGACCTGACTGGTTCTGGATGAGGATTTTGCCAGACCAGGAGAGGTTATATTTGCCACTCTGCTACCATCCCCCCACAGCCTTGGACTGGCCTCCTGGTCATCTTCCTCCCCCACCAGCCACGCTGTCCTGCCCATCCCCTTCTTCCCTGCTAAGCCAGGCACCCTAACTCCCAGCACACTGGGCTCCTGGACACATATGGCAGCCCCGCTGAAGTGTGCTGTTCTCCTGGCGTGCTGGGCTCCTGGCCTTGCTGGGCAGACTCACTGGGCTCCTGGATACGCCACACAGCCCTGCTGCAGGCACACCAGGCTCCTGAACATGACAGGCAGCTGTGGGGAGCTGAGCTGAGCTCCTGGACATGGTGGGCTGCTCTGTTGGGTTGTGCCTAGCATCCCAGTTGTGGCACACCAGGCAGCCCAGCACACAGGAAACCAAACAACTGGGGAGGCTGCCAGCCTTCCATTGGGACACTGTGGTCCTGGAGCATCCATCGTCTTACTGGACTACGGATGCCGGACCAGGGGCCCCGGTTAACAGAGCTTCAACCTGTACAAGAAACAGCCCCAAGGGACCAGAACCCCAGATAAATCTGTTTAACTCTCTGTAAACTTTATACAGAGTAAGCTCACAAATTGTTCACCTCTTTCATCAATGAGAGAGAGATATGCACAGCTGTTAACCCCCCCCACCCGTTAACAATTGTTTACTCTGAGTTTATTTATGAACAAAAGTCATTTTATTAAGTATAAAAGTAGGATTTAAGTGGTTGCAAGTAATAGCAGATAAATCAAAGAGAGCAAAGTAAAACAAAAACACACCAGCTAAGCTCAATACTCTAAGGATATCTCTACACTGCCACCCTAGTTCGAACTAGGGTGGCTAATGTAGGTATTCGAACTTGCAAATGAAGCCCGGGATTTAAATATCCTGGGCTTCATTTGCATGTTCCCACGTGCCGCCATTTTTAAATGCCCCATAGTTCGAACTACCTACCCGCGGCTATACGCGGCACAGACTAGGTAGTTTGAATTAAAGCTACTAATTCGAACTACTGTTATTCCTCCTGCAAGGAGGTTTAACGGTAGTTCAAATTAGAAGCTTTAATTTAAACAATCTTAAGGGTATGTCTAACACTAGCCCCTTAGTTCCAACTAGGGAGGCTAATGTAGGCATTTGAAGTTGCAAATGAAGCCCGGGATTTAAATATCCCGGGCGCCGCCATTTTTAAATGTCCCTTAGTCCGAACTCCGTGCCCGCAGATACACGTGGCACGGAGTAGGTAGTTCGAATTAGGATCTCTACGAGGTACCAGTAGAGGAGTAACACCAAAATCAAAATAGCTATTTCAAATTAAGTGCTGTGTAGACACTTAATTCTAAATAGGGGGCCTCTAGCCCTTCCCAGGGAGTCCTGGTGGCCGCTCTGGGCACAACTAGGAAAACTTACTCACCTCTCCCCCAGCCCTGGAGCCATTAAAGGGGTAGACCCTGGCCACAGTGCCTGTGCCAGCTCCAAGCCTGCCAGCCCAGAGCCAGCTGTGGCTACTGGGGCCCCTGGCCCAGTGGCCCCAAAACATGAGCCAGCAAGCCACTGGCAGCCAGCCCTCCACCACTCCCCAGGAGCAGTCTGCCAGCTCCCAGGAGCCTGACAGGGGCTGGAGAAGGCAGGCACCTTCCTGTTCCAGGGTGGAGATCATGGACCTTATTCAGGTTTGGGGGAGATGCCCTCAACGTCCATGATCTCTGCACTAGATGGAGGAACACGGCCATCTATGGCAGGATAGCTGCCAGCCTGACCACGAAAGACCACATGCGAACCCAGGAGGAGATTAGCATGAAAGTCAAGTTGGTCTGGCGAGACCCCCAACCCTGAGCTTCCCCTCCCACTCTTCCACTTGCTTCCCTCTTCCAGCTCCCTCCTCCCAGGTTTCCCCTTCCCCTCTTCCACCTTCTCTCTTTCCCTCTCCCACCTCCTTTTCCCAGTCTTCCCAGAGGTACATCGCCCACCCAGTTTTGTTCAATAAACCCAGTTTCTATTTTTGAACGTACGTGTCTTTTTTTTGACATCAGGAAGGGGGGTTAGGGTGGGGTAAGTGGGAGGACGTGAGGGAGAAATGGGGCACAAGCCCCAAGTGGGGATGACCGGGGAGGTTCTGAGGGCTTCTCGGGGTGGACGCTCTCCCTCAGGGCCTCCGGGATCCTGACAGCCCCCTGATGGACTCCCTGGATGGCAGGCTGCAGTAAGTGTAGTCGGGCTGATGGCAATGACCCCACAAGATGCACCAGTGTGCCCAGGGGCAGCTACATGTGGCCAAGTGCTGTGGTGTCCCGAGTGCGGGCACTCAGGGCACTCCAATACAGGACTGCTTTGCTGTCCCTCATCGAGTTAGACAAGCAAGCGGGGAACCCTGAGTATTGTCTGTCCGGGGTGGGGTTAGGGCCCCTTTAAGCACGGAGTGCAGTTAGTCTCTGGCAGCAGCCCCACACACTAAGTCCTAACCTGATGCGCTGCCGGCACTGTTTCCAGACAGACTTAACTTCAGTTCAGGGTCCACTCAGTGTGGACATGCTATTTCAAAATAGAAAAATGCTATTTTGAAATAGTTAATTCGAATTAAGCTAATTCAAAATAACGCATCTATACACAAAAACTATTTCAAATTAAGTTAATTCGAAATAGCAGTGTAGGGTAGACATACCCTAAGACTATTCATAGATCACTGTCCTGAGCATTGGGCCATCAAGTTTCTTGAGTACTACTAATGGCCCTCACTTAGCACATCTAGATTAGTAAAGGGATTTACAGGCAGTCCCCGGGTTACATGGATCCGACTTACATCGGATCCCTACTTACAAACGGGGTGAGGCAACCCCGCACTAGCTGCTTCCCCCCAGCAGACCAGGAAGACGCAAAGCTAGCGCCCCCCCCTCCCCAGCAGACTAGGGAGACGCGGAGCGGCTTTTCTCAGCAGACACCTCACCTTGAGAATAAAGGACTGAGGGAAGTGAGGTGTGGGAGAATAAAACTGAGCTCTGGAGAAATGTTTGGCTAGAGTTTCCCCTACAATATGTACCAGTTCCGACTTACATACAAATTCAACTTAAGAACAAACCTACAGTGCCTATCTTGTACGTAACCTGGGGACTGCCTGTATACATCATATTGCATACTTCAAATACAGGAATAATACATGCACACAAACAGAATATATACATTCAGCAGATTATACTCTTACCAATGATATTTACAAGATGTATTTAGCATAAAGCATCTTCCAGCTATGCATATTCATATTCATAAAAATATGGGATGTAACATCTTACCTCTTCCCTGATATTACTGACAAATGGTTGGACACTGTGAATGCAGTATGCCTAAAATTTCTGTTTAGTATTTGTTACACATACACCCAGTGTCATTAAATCTTGGTATGTCATTCAGAGGTGATTTTTTCCATAGTTCTGAATTTCTGTCCCTTTGGTGGAGTGTAGAGCTGCCCCCTGAATGCAGAGAGCAAGTTCTTTAAAAAAATGTAAGGTGTCTTGGCATTTCTCCATGAATGCCATGAGTCAGTGTGCCTCAGTTTCCTCTTCCACACCCCATTGTGCACCTGTTACACTCTTGCTGCTGTGCCCTTTTCTAAGCCAGTTGACAGGTATTAGTGCAGAAGCTGCTCATTCATGGGACACTCTTGCTCCTATCCCTTGCAATGTATCAATTCCTTTGTTTTTGACCCATAGATGTGCGTTTTTCTACAACTAGCAATTTTATGAGACAGTGGCATTTCCAAGTATGATTACCCTACCACACCTTTTGTTTAAACCATTTGGGTTGTTTAGTATTCATTGGACCATGCAATACCTCCATACTCCAAAGTGAGCATTTAGCTACAGTTTCCTTTTCTTTTAGTAAAGGTTTTCAGTTCGTGTATGTTTCTATGGTTTAGGGGAGGAAAGGGTTTCCAATTGAGCTGTACCTCCTCCTGCTCATGGCTGAACTCATGCAAAATATTTACTCAGACTACAGAAGATCCTTTGTAAGCCTTATTATTTGCGTTAGACTTTTCACGCCCCCTCTCCAGGTGACTCATTAACGTTTTCACAGACACTCACTGTCTGTAGGATTTTTATATCCCTGTCCCAGAGAGGCAATGTTCGCTTTTTATATGTGTAGCAGGAACACTATCTGGCAATGGTGTGTTCTGGATTAGTGGGGTTCCATCTGCTGCCCCAGTATCGGTTCTCAACTCAGTCAGTTTCACGGCTCCCAGGAGTTCACAATTCCCCCTTAAAACCTAAGGACATGTGAGCAGCCTGGGATTACGGATGCAGAGTCAGCACTCTCCTCCCAGGCAAATGCCTCCTCCCTGCAATAGGTGAGGAGACCTTCCTGCATTCACCCTTCTGGACCTGTTCCAGCCAAGACAGATCCTTCCCTGGTAAGCCTTGTTCCCTTCTCACCCTTGGGCTGAACCCCAGTTATCAAGCCTATGGAATCCACAGTGGCTTCTCCGATTTCCACTTCTTCCTGAAGGCCTCTCTCCATACATCTCTGTGCATCCTATGGCTGGACCTGTCCCCTGCTGATCTGCCATCCTTGGGCACTTAGCAGCCTGGATAGCCTCCCAGCTTCTAGGTCAAAACACCTTCGTCCCCCCGGGCAGAGGGACAAAAGACAGGAGCTGGCTTCATCCACCCCCACCCTTTGTGGTCAATTGCTTTGCCCTCCTGGAGAGGAAATAAAGAAACTCTCTAAACTCCTCAACAGCTTCTGTGGCTTTGTCCTCCCCAGCATAAGGTCCTTCTTGCCGCTAACAATCCTTGGGACAGTCAGAGCCATATCAAAACAGTCAATTCCCACAATAAACCATTTACATTTCATGGCACAGCAGCAAGTCAGGCAAGCCTGCTTCTGTTCAGTTTACACCTCTCCTTTAGCCAAATGCATAAGGATTTTATTAAATCCAACCAATTCTGCCATTTTCCCAGGGAGAATATTCTCCTCATTAATTAGGTCCCTCTTGACAAAGAAATTTCCGCCCCAGTATCCCTCCATGTAGGGATGACTTGGCCATTTACGCTGACAGCCTTCATGTCTTCGCTGCTTCGGTATAAGGTAACAGGTTTTACAAATGCTGTAGGTGACCATTGCCCGAGATGCCTCTGTCCTCTGGGCAGCAGCATTGCCATGAGTTACCTACTGCTTGTTCTAGTCAGCATGGGGCATTTGTTCCTCGGGTGCTCAGTGGAATTACACCAATAGCACCTTTTGGGCTTGTCTGTATAGGAGACTTGGGAGGAACAACAAGGGAGTGAACTTGGGTAGGAAAACACCCAGCCTCCCAGATCCACCCTTCTTCTTCTGAGGACTAAAGCGGGGACCTTCTCTTCCAACAAATTTAAACTTCTCTGCCTGTAATTTACCCCTACCAAATATTTGTGACTGCTCAAAGTGATCAGCACTGGAAGCAAGAGCTTCTGCTGATTCCACTTTATCCCATGAACACTGGTTTATATCATTGCTAGTAACTGTTCCCGAACAACCAAATCACACATCCCTTCAAAGCCTCCAATACCTTTCCCTTTGACCCATTTATCTAGCAGACCTCTCATTTGGTTCACATAAGCAACATTACTTAACCCAGACCCTCCCCACTTCAAATTTTACCCTGATGGTTTCCGTGTAATCTGAAACCGTTTTAAAATCAAATCCTTAAATGTCCCATAGTTTGAAGCATCACTAATAAACATCTTATTCAATATGTCCAGAGCTTTCCTACTCAATTTTGCAACCAGAATGGTCATCTTCTGATCCTCAGATTTGAATGGATGATGTACAGTCTCTCAAGGTGCTGAAGTATTTGGTGATGTCCTCAGACTCACCATATGATGAGCACAACTGCTCCCACTTGTGGATTTTTGGAGAGGTAGATTGTGCTATACTGGGATGTGGTCTCTTCCAGACCAGTACAGCCAGTTGACTTTCTCTTGCCCTCCTCTTGAGCAGCTGTTTGGGCATCCTTTTCCTTCTAGGACAGCATTTGGGGCTTCAAATTTTGTCTGTGTAAAGTTCTTTCCATTCCAGGGCTCTTATGAGCAGCCTTTTGAACTTTTTTTAAAGTTGTTTCCATTCCCGGGCTAACTTCTGGGTTTCCAATTCATTTCTCCTTCACTGTTAAGGCTTGCTCACAAGGAGCTTTTTCCCTGGCACTTTGCAATTCAATATCCAATTTTCTTAATTCTGTCTTTTTATTTTCATTCTCCCTTTCAGGAGCTTGGACCCCGCAGAATTCTAATTTGGCGATTGTTTCACCATTGCCACTCATTTTGCTGACTTTCCTGTCCCTATGTCCCTTACCCAAAATAAGCAAACAGAAAATAAAGCAGAAACCAGTTTGTGTGTTCTCCAGCCACTACACTTAGAACTCACTTAAAATCAACATTAGCAGTTCAGGGCAACAAGCTGTGCAAAAGATCCTGCTTGGCTATGCCACTGTGATGGGTTTGGTCATGGAGACCCCCTTGAGACTGTCTCTTGATTTCTCTATCTGAGCGTCCTGCTGAGCCAGATTCTCTGGTCTCCTCCAGTGATGGCACAGATTTCCTATCACAGCCCACAGCAGAGCAACACAATCATTGAAATCAGCTCAGCTCTGGGAAGGCTCAGTGACAGGGACTTGACACAGCAGCCAGGTGCACAACACCAATGGGTTGCAACATCACAGACGCTCCTAAGAGACCTTTTACTATTCCCTACACACACAGTATAATGGTTAAATGCATTGGATAATGAGCAGAAGATTTAGGTTTTTCTGACTGTCACTGACTTACTGGCCAGTTTGCTACTTTTCTGAGCATCACTTGTGTCTTATCCCTCCCAACTATAAAATGGGAATACTAGTACCCTCATGCAAAAGTCTTGTGTAAAGCCCACTGAAATGCTTGGGTGTTTTGGGTAGTGTGGCAGGGTATACTAGACTTTCTGAAGCCCCCACCCTGAAGACTTCACAGTCCTACCACACCTTGCCTCAGGACAGGAGCAGTGAAGGTGGGTCCTCCAGGCCTGCCTAGAAAGGTTGTAGGGAAGCAAACAATCAGAGCCCAACAGGCTCAGTTAATATGAGCTCCAGATCAATCACTGGCGAGGACCAGAAGGGTAAGGAAAGGCTAGAAGGTTGTAAAACTCTTCAGAGAAGGAGGCCTGGGAGAGATGTTGCTCAAGCAGGTATAAGGCAGAGGGAAACCAAAGACTGTAACACTAAGGTAACAGGTGAAGGTGATGAGACTGAGTGGGAGGTAGCCCAGGGAATGCAGCAGTAACTAGGAAAGCAGCACGTAGCAGCTGTTTATGGTGTGCTTGGGTTGGGACCCAGAATAGCAGGTGAGCAAGGGTCAACCTCCCTCTCCACCAACCAGTAGAGAAGTGGCCTTAACCCTGGAGACTCTTGACTAAAATCCCAAGACCGAAAGCTAGATTTAAAGGGGCTCTACTGGGACTGGAGAAAGAAGGAACCATCAAGAAGAATGGGCTGAGACCAGCTTCATCCAGAGAACTGTAAGACTTTTGTTTGCACTTGTTTTGGACTTGAATACCCCGGAATGGGTTCATGTATTTTATATTTTGTATGATTTGCCTGGAAACCTGCCTTGCGAGATCAGCAGCCTTTTGGAGGGTGACAGGTGAAACAGAAGATTGCAGCACCACACCAGGACAACGGGAGGCACTCATGACAGGTGAGTGCACCCCCACAGAGGAAGGCAAAAAATTACTCAACAAAAAACAAATAAAAGAATGTAACTGCAAATGAGAGTTTACCATTCCCTCTTTTGGTAGCAAAGGACGCTGGTCACCACTCCAAGCACAACAGCCACTGCCACTGGGATTAGAATGGCAATGATCAACCCCATGGCTAGGGTGGAAAAAAAGAAAAACAGTAAGTGATATTCAAAAGTGATCAACCGAGTTTATGGCTCACATTCTTTTCTAACATTCCCAAAAATTACAAGTTACTTTTCTAGATTACTAAAAGCTCCTCAAGCGTTATCTGCCTATAATAATGACCTACAACACCTCCTTCTAGGGATGTTAAATACTGGTTAACTGAATAGTCGATTAACTTCATGAATTCTTATCGGTTACTTATCTATTATATAGTCCCCAGGGGCAGGGCTAGCAGCCAGTGTGCTCTCACCCCACTCCAGAGGAGTCCCATGCTTCTGTCTCTGTATCAGACCCTCTATATCCCAGATCCAGTGCAAGTTGGGACTGAGTCATGCTGCTGGCCAGCCTGCTAAAAAATTAACTGGTGGGCGTGGGGAAGGGAAATGTGTGTGGTCTATAGCATTAACCTATAAGCTTTTGCTTATTGGTTAAACAGCTACACTATTACTTGCTTACATCGTTCATTGAAAAAAACCCTCCCTTAATGTAGTTGGTCAATTGTAAAATGTTGTGTAGAATTTCTGTTTGGTCCCCAAATGGTACAAAGCTTCACATCCATGACAGTAAGACTGATTGCAGATTTTATCCCAGACTGCATAAGTCCTGGTGTTTATTGAATTATTTTTAAAATTATCAAATTATTTGTCTATTCTCTGAAAATGATTTCTAAAGGTTAATTTCATGTTCCACACGTGCATTCTCTTTTACCTAGTTTAGAATTTGTATTCCGATCACTGAGAATCCTCTCTCTAACAAACTGCCTATTTAGTTTTCTGGGTAGTCTCATTTCATGCACTTTAATCACACTCCCCTTTTGCTCCTCTTTCCAAACATAGTAAACCTCATTTTTCTATTTTTTCCCTCCTCAGATGGCTGGAGTAATTTTCAATGTTTTGAGAGGTTATGAGTAAGGCTACAATTTAGTCACTGGTATTTTTAGGAAAAGTCATGGACAGGTCACTGGCAGGAAACAAAAAATATTGGCTGTGACCTTTCCATGACTTATGCCATAAATACCCCAGATTGAATCTTTGGGAGAGGTTGTGGGTGAGGGAACAACACCAGCTGCAGGAGAGGGAGGGACTGTGATGGTGGGGGGAACCCTGAGGGAACCCACTGCTGCTCTAGATGTCACTGGTGGGGCGGGTATGTCCTGGGAACCTAACTGCAGCTCCAGTCGCTGCTGGAGAAGGGTAAACACTGGGGGATTTCCAATGCCACTCCAGCTGCCAACAGGGATAAGGGCCGTGACCCCTGCTGTTGGGAGCTACCAAATTGCGGCTGCTCCTATTGTCTCTGGTCCCCTAGGCCAGCTGCCAGGGGTGCCAGAGCAGTGGTTGGTGCAGCTGCTCTGGGGCAGCTCTAGCTCCCAAAGCCAGCTGCGTGGGTGGCCCCAGTGTCACACTGGCCATTGCATAAGTCATGGAAGTCACGGCATTCATGATTTCCACGACTAGCATCACAGACCCAAAGCCCTAGTTATGCGTTCAGAACCCATTCATACGTATGAATAGTGGAAGTTCCTAAACAAGCATTATTTAGGCTGAGCTTTGTATCTGTAACAGGATGGTTAATTTGCCTCCCCGCCCCCAAACTCTGCTATTTAAAAATATGGATAGTAGGTCTAGGGAAAGCTGAACAGGAAAAGATATTCAATGAATCAAAGATAAAGATCATGGTACTCCTTTGACTCAAGCATTGCCACGCTAGAAGTATTAGCATACAGGAAAGTTCAACTCACAGTTCTCCTTTGTCACCACATAAAGGTCTCTTGATGGGCCTAGTCCACCATCAGTATAGGCTCGTAAGTCCAGTCGGTAACTTGTTTTGCCTTGAAGATCAAGGATTCTCAAAGACTTTTTTGATAGGTCAGTAATATTCTTAACTGATAGCTCAGGAGATCCTGTGTTGTTTTGTTAAAAATAAGGAACATTCATCACATTAGAATATGTTCACAAAAAAACCCTCAGCATTCAAAAAACTCAAACTTCATATTAAACTAGAAAACAATCTTTTTCATTGAGAGAAGTCACGAGTACAGAATTATGCTGCCAAAAATCCAGGGCTGCATAGTGTAACTGTGTTAAGTAAGTAAGTAGCATAAGGGGTGCGTCTTCAGTTCAAAAGTAACTCTCATTACATTCACTTGAGTTACTCCTCTTAAGTCAGCCCAGCTTGAGAGAAAACAGCTATGCTATGAAGTAATACTCAAGCTGCTGCGTCCTCACTGATGCAGCACTGAGACTTCTGATGACATATCTTATCAGAGTGCTAAGAACTGGAGGATGAGTCACCTTATTAATTCCAGTGAATTGTGGGAGAATTTGTCTGCCACATAGGAAAGAACTGTGAGAAGGCCTTGGAAGATTTATACAACCGGATTTGCTCCAATCCCACTGACAGAGACAAACACCTACAGGATCTATATAGAGCATTCTTAAAACTGAAATACCCACCCGGAGAAGTGAAAAAAGATCGACAGAGCCAAAAGGTACCCAGACATGAACTACTTCAAGACAGGCCCAAAAGAGAAAACAGAATTCCACTTGTCATCACGTAGGGTGTGTCTAGACTACTTTTCGAAAAAAGTGGCCTTTTTTCGAAAAAAAACTTCCCCTGCGTCTAGAATGCCACCACATTCTTTAAAAATTAAATCAAAAGAACACGGTGGTTTTTTCGACCGCAGTAAACCTCATTTTACAAGGAAGAACACCTTTTTTCAAAAGTGCTCTTTCGAGAAAAGGCGTTCTTGAATGCAAACAGGGCTTTTTCGAAAGAGAGCATCCAGACTGCCTGGGTGCTCTCTTTCAAAAAAGCAGCTCGCTTTTTCAAAAGAAGTGGTTGCAGTCTAGATGCTCTCTTTTGAAAGAGGCTTGTAGTCTAGACATAGCCCAACAGTCCACAACTTAAACCCCTCCAACGCATTGTCAACAATCTACAACCTATCCTGGAAAATGACCCCTCGCTCTCAGAGGCCTTGGGAGAAAGGCCAATCCTTGCTTACAGACAACCCCCAAACCTCAAACAAATTCTATCCAGTAACCACGCAACATACCTCCATCATAATCATCCAGGAACCCACCCCTGCAAACAGCCCCAGTGCCAACTGTGGCCACGCATCTACACAAGTGATTTCATCACTGGACGCAACATCATCAGCCACTACATCGGGGCTCATTTAACTGCACATCCACTAATGTGATTTATGCCATCAATTGCCAGCAATTGCCCCACCTGCCATGTATATTGGTCAAACTGGACAACCTCTACGGGAAAGAATTAATGGACACAAATCAGATATCTGTAAAACCAATAAAGTTGGGGGCTAATTTAGCTACAATTAATCAGGAAAGAGATCTTGGAGTCATCGTGGATAGTTCTCTGAAGACGTCCATGCAGTGTGCAGCGGCAGTCAAAAAAGCAAACAGGCTGTTAGAAATCATTAAAATAGGGATAGAGAGTAAGATGGAGAATATCCTATTGCCCTTATATAAATCCATGGTACGCCCACATCTTGAATACTGCGTGCAGATGTGGTTTCTTCATCTCAAAAAAGATATACTGGTATTAAAAAAAGATTCAGAGAAGGGAAACTAAAATGATTAGGGGTTTGGAATGGGTTCCATATGAGGAAAAGATTAAAGGGACTGGGACTTTTCAGCTTGGAAAAGACGAGACTAAGGGGGATATGACAGAAGTCTATAAAATCATGAGTGGTGTGGAGAAAGTGAATAAAGAAAAGTTATGTACTTGTTCCCATAATATAAGAACTAGGAGCCACCAAATGAAACTAATGGGAAGAAGATTTAAAACAAATAAAAGGAAGTTCTTCTTCACACAGCTCATAGTCAATCTGTGGAACTCCTTGCCTGAGGATATTGTGAAGGCTAGGACTATAACAGGGTTTAAAAGAGAACTAGATAAATTCATGGAGGTTAAGTCCACTAATGGCTATAAGCCAGTACGGGTATGGAATGGTGTCCCTAGCCTCTGTTTGTCAGGGTGGAGATGGATGGCAGGAGAGAGATCGTTTGATCATTACCTGTTCGATTCACTCCCTCTGGGACACCTGGAATTGGCCACTGTCGGCAGACAGGGTACTGGGCTGGATGGACCTTCAGTCTGACCCAGTATGGCCATTTTTATGTTCTTAATTTACAAGTTTAATTCTTATGTGAATGGAATGAACAGAGATATCAGCTGGCTTGCACACTACTTTCCACATCCTAATGACTTAACCAAACAGCCACAAAATGGAAGTGCTAATTGTTCTTATCAGCCTCTTGTTATTACTTGAACCATCTACTCACTGTCTCTTTTTTTCCCTTCTCTCTCTTTTTCCCCTCCTCCCTCTTACGTTTCCTTATTTATTCTTGGATCGGGACTTCTAATACTCCAGTCATCTGAAGAAGTGGGTTTTGCCCACAAAAGCTCATGATACCACCTACTTATTTTGTTAGTCTTTAAGGTGCTACTAGACTATTTGTTGGTTTTTTTACATTTTTCCACGCCACAGTCATTGTGTTAGCAGATAACCAGTACTCCTATATCTTTCAGCCTATACTTCCTGCTGGACAATCCAACTTGACTTCAAACACCACAATACTGCAGTTAAGGCCTGTTCATAATACCAACCTTGAGTTAAGTTTGCAGTGAAGAAAAGGGATTTTGGCAGACTAAACATTAGTAAACTCTAAGCTGAAAATAAAGTGGTCATGAATTGAATTCCACCATATGCTGCAGATTACATATAATTACATTTCAGAACATTCCTGGAAAGTGAAATTAAAGTTTATAAGGTTATTTCATCTATCATTTGCACACCACCACAATTACCAGTTTTTGGAATGAACTGAATGAAAAGTTTCACACTGACAGGGAAAGAAACTGGTCTTCTTTATCCACAGATCAGCCATAACATCAGCCACTGTAATGCAGCATTATCCCAATTACACTGCCAATACACTTTCCACCCAGTTCTGGAGGGTTTGCTATTTTCACACTCTCTTTTCAGTCAGTGTTTTATTCAGAGATTGGATGTTCACTGTTACAGTGGCTTGTGTGAGGTGAATATGCTAGTCAATGAGAAATTACACTCAGATTACCTATTCTTGCCTATATGAGCAACTAGTATTTTAATCTCTTTGCCAATGCTTATACAGGCAGTCCCCGAGTTACATGGATCTGACTTACAAACTGGGTGAGGCAACCCCGCACTAGCTGCTTCCCCCCAGCAGACCAGGGAGACACAAAGCTAGCACGCCCCCCCCCCCCGCAGCAGACCAGGGAGACGCGGAGCGGCTTTTCTCAGCAGACACCTCAGCTTGAGAATAAAGGACTGAGGGAAGTGAGGTGTGGGAGAATAAAACTGAGCTCTGGAGAAATGTTTGGCTAGAGTTTCCCCTACAATATGTACCAGTTCCGACTTACATACAAATTCAACTTAAGAACAAACCTACAGTCCCTATCTTGTACGTAACCTGGGGACTGCCTGTACATAAGGCTTGTTTGTCAACCTGAGAGAGAATTTTGGGTTTGACTTTTTGGTACTCTTATATTTTGCTCTAATATGAGTGAACACAGGGAAAAGACACTGTGCATGTTGCTTCTGCCTAGCCAGATGGGCTTGTTAGTATGATGGGAACAGATAAGAGCAGTTAAAGTGTTACAGGGCATGGTGGGAGTTTAATATATGAGCATACACTAAAAGGCTGCCTGGCTCCTTTCTCAAGCCAAGTCAAGAAACCAGTTAAGAGGAACAAGAGGGGAATGGGGAGGGAGGCATAAGAAACACTAAAAGCTAAAGGAAAACATGGCCTTGGCCAGAACAAAACATCAGTCTCTCCCTTTCCTCATGGGACACAAAAAAACTGGGATAAAGACCCCAGACTTATGACTCTCCAAAATGGAACATGACTACAAGTTGTAAGAGGTATGACAAGGGGCATGTGCTGCAGGCATAGATGGGTTCGCTAAGGGGAAGAGAGGAATGGGAAACAGGGACACAGGCAATGGCTCTGCAGCAACACAGCTGGGAAGGGGTAAAGGCTCTGCAATGTCAGAGGACAGTAAAACACCAGGGAACAGACACTGCTGGCATGTAGAGCTATGGATACGCTTGCTTGGAATTAACCCAGACTTCTGGTCTTCTGCTTTCTGTCTGCATGACAGGAACTGGGGTGTTGTAGCCAGACACAAAACCCCATCTTGTTTTTCCACGAGCCCCATCTTGTTCCCCCCCCCCCAGAGAGCAAGAGAAAGGCAGTCAGCCTTTGATGCCCTGGGAACACAGGTTTGCTGCCTGTCCCTGACTCTACCATAAACAGAAACCAGACAGTAAATGGGCTAGCTGACGACCCGGGGCCTCCCGTCGCCCTGATGGCTAGTACCAGTAATTGACACGCCTGCACTGTCCCAGAGAGGAATCTTCGCCCATCACATACCAGAGGTGCCCATTGTCTGCATTTTCCCAGGTGTGAATTATGCTTTGCACCCTTCATGGGAAACTTGGCATTCAAAGCCATTTTTCCTAATTGGCCACTTGAGCCCAGGAAGAAGCCTACATGACCCAAGGGGTATAAAAGAGGTTCAGCAGCCCACCCCATTTGAGCTCCAATCATCTATACCTGCTGGCAGGTATTGATTGTCTCCCGAGGTCTGTGGGACGCCCAACCTCGCCCTACTTCTTCCCGAGGGATTGAGAGAAAGACGCTGGCCACGCCAAGTCTGGAACGCAGGGGTGAGAATATATACCTGCTATGTGTCTATTTTGCATGCATTTAATAAGAGCTCAGAGAACCAAAGGGTTTCATGGTACCTGTAAGTAACTTATTAGTGTAATTTCTGTCCTGTCCTTTGTAGTGTCTGTGTTATCTGTAACACAGTAGTAGCATTTAACAGCTAAATTTACCCTGTAACAATAAAATAGTAACTGTTTAAGCTTTAACCTGACTCCTTCAGTTGCTGTAACAGAACCAAGCACAATTTAAAAGAACTTCAGCCGGTCATAAGGGACTCACTGCCCTGACCGTCGGCTGACAGGTGTGGTGGAGGGAGAGGAGTGAAGGGAAAGCCCTCTAACAAGACCAATTTAGCTTCCGAACAATGCCAGCAGAACTATAATTAAACAACTATTTTTTAAAGGATTATTTATTAGTGAGTACTGAGAGAGTTCACAGAAAAGTTGAGGACCATAGATTTTATTTACCTTTTTCCATAAAACTAGGCTTTGAAGTACCTTTCTCCCCTTTTGCAAAGCAAAGCATATATCCCTTTAAAAACCCCTGGCAGTCTTCAACAGGAATGTCTTCCCATTTTACTAAGATTGAATCTGAAGAGGTTTCTTCCACAGTAAAATTTGGTGCTACCTTTGGAGCTGTGGAAATAATTTTAAAAAAGCAGTTAAACAATTAGAATACACTGGAATAAGACAAATCTATATTAGTATCACAGCATTATTATTAGGACTGACATGTTGATCACTGCACTGCAAATTTTCTAGATAATTTTTCCCTTTCAAAAGTTACAACTTAATAGAAATGGCTGTACCTTTGCTTTACTTGAAGACATTTTATTTAGCTGCAACAGAGCCTGTATTCTTCACTGAGAAGAAACTGTTCACGCAGTTTAAAAGTTCTGCTTTGTCCCAGGGTCACAAATCTCCATTGCAATACACAGGCTCTAGTGCAGGGATCACAGCAAGGCAAATTCCCTTAACGGGTCTTACCGGGAGGTTCAG
This sequence comes from Pelodiscus sinensis, assembly GCF_049634645.1. Classification (NCBI taxonomy): domain Eukaryota; kingdom Metazoa; phylum Chordata; order Testudines; family Trionychidae; genus Pelodiscus; species Pelodiscus sinensis. The sequence continues at coordinate 104,451,098 of NC_134716.1, read as the reverse complement.
GTTAAATTCGAAAAGCTAACTATTTCCTTGCAAAATAGGATTATATCACAATTTCTGTTTTGAAAAATACAACAATCAACTTAACCCAACTCGATTTTAAAGAGAGTTGTAAACGGTTGAAAACAAGAATAAACATATCATTTCATCTTCCATCACAGTATTAAGCACCACGCAATGGTCCCTACAAAGCATTACCGTGGCTCAGACTATGTGATTGAAATTTCCAATAAAATTAGTCCAAGCACCTGGCAAAAGATACCTTAATGTTCAAAATGAAATGGGTCATATTAGCTACACAATGCCTTTATTTATCCTTCATTCTCCTAGCTGTTCAGTATAAAGAGGAATTTGGACTTTCAGGAATAGAGAAAAAGGGAGTGGAGGGGTGGTCCTTAAATATCTAAGGTATTCCAAGTCAACACTAGATAAAAAAAACCAATAGCAGTAGCTACGGAAACTCTGGAATTGAAATTAAGGAGGTGATTTATACATTCATATTTTTAAAATATAGTTTTACTCAGAAACTGTTTTAGATAAAAAGAACATTATACCTATATAATGAATTCTAATTAAATACTAGAAGACTTACCCGGCATGGCCCGGGTTTGGCGCAGGGATGGGGGGCGGGCCATGTAGGCCTCTCACTAACACTCCCGGCTGGCCCGGTGATAAGGGGTTGGGGAGGCTACACAAATCATGTATCTTATTTCTATTCTATTTTGAAATAGCTTATTTTGAAATTTGGCACATCTACACAATGCCAAATTTCAAAATAACACACGTTTTCAAGACATCCCTTAATCCTTGTGGAACAAGGGTTACAGGGATGCCAAAACAGCATGCCCGTTATTTTCAAAATATTTCAAAATAACAGGCAGCTTGTTAAGATGCAGGGTAGCTATTTTGGGATACCTCTGGTATCCCGAAATAGCCATGCAGTATAGACATATCCTTATCTGGGCTAGTGGCCAGCAATATGTCCCCAGTCCCCAGCTGGCCACACCCATCCTGGTGTGACTGCCCTCAGTGGTCCCTCTGCAATATAATGTCCCTTCTCTCTGCACCCCCCCAGTTCTATTTTATGGAAAACAATTGAATTCCAGGCACATCCCATTTTCCTGGCACAACCAAACCCTGATCTTGCTTTAAGTTAGGTTAAGAGGAAGCTGCATACTAAATCTGGTGGTCCTAGCTGGTACCTTTTAGCAGGAACTCTTGAACAAACGGACTCACAGACCGATGTAGAATCTCTAATATATATTTTGAAATATATATTTTACATGCAAAGAAAATGAGTGCCATGAACTCACTTCGGCTTTAACAGTCAGAGTAGTGTAAATAACTTATTTTTCAGTTCAGTAGTCAAATACCAGGTAAATCTTAACTGTTTTGCATCAAACCAGAGACAATATTATTTAATGTTCCGCTGACCCAAAGTAGTAAAGAAAATGTACATTTCAGGTTGAAAATATATTTTTATTTGAGTGAAAACAAACAAAAAAATAGGTAAAATTTCTTCAAAATTGGACTAAAAACATATTAGAACAAAAAGAAGCTATGCTTTTTAGAAAAAAATCATTGAGATATTGTAGAAAAACACTGAGGTGAAACGTATTTAATTTTTCCAGAACTTTCTTTGGTTTTGTTTTCCAACCAAAATTATGTAGAGACTTCAACCTGAATTCACAAACCATTTCTGTCAACTTGAAACTAATTCTTTGGGAGAAAAGTTTTGCTGTCATTTATTTTTGCCCAGATTTAGTCAGGATTCATTTCACACTGGAGAAGGCCCATAAAAATGATTCATTGGAATCCAAATTATACTTCAGCTTTACCTGCACAACCACAACTTCTCAGTGTCCCCTCTGTAACCTGATTTGCTCTAAATGGGCCTGAACAGATGTCAAACAACATAATCTGAAGACAATGAAGTTACAGGAGCACAATAAAGCCAATGTATTTGGATGCAGAACCTCTACTGTTGATCACATTTATTACAGAAGTTAGTAAGAGGAGGAAGATTGAACTTCAGCTAACTATATATTTTAGAAATGTGTGTCTGTCTCTATGCTCATCCATGAATCCACTTGTTCAAGAACTCCTAAATCTTAAGAGCTAGGACCATCACTCTTGGTATGCAACTTTTTCTTATCACAACTTAAAGCAAGATAAGGGTTTGTTTGTGCCCATGAATGACCACAAAGGAGAAGCAAGGGAGCTGAGATGGGGACTGGGACAGCTATAATTCCATTGGTCCAGCAGTGAGTAGGAGCAGAGAAAGAGACAGCTATTTACTATATTTTTCAGAGAGTTTGTCTGTCTATGTCTCTGTCTGTCCCACAGTCAGGAGACAGGCACCCCTTCCCCAGAAGGCACTTCTAACCTGGCCCCAACTTGCTACAGTGAGAGAGGGCTGGTGTTGCCAACTCTCCCAGGGCAGCCTGCATACTGAATCACTCATCCCCAGGCCCACCCCAAAACAATTATTTAAATGAAGAAAAACAAAAAAATTATTTGGGTTAAGGCCCCAAGCAACGCCAGGTCAATCTTCTAGTATTGCCATATACACAAAAGTTTTAGGGCTGAATCCCCATTTTAAATTCTGTATCCACTTTCACATTAAATATTGCAATAATTTTAATCTGACTTTCAGACAACAGAGTAAGAACCAGAGTAAGAATACAGACAGTGGAAATTCACTGAATTAGTCAATACATTAAAAATCTGTGTTACTGAACTCTACAGGCTGGTCGCACCAAAAGAGATAAAGAAAATATTCAGAAATACGGAGATTCTGCTCTCAGACTTTTCCTAACATATATAGTAAAGACTAGTACAGGTTAGTCATTGACCCTCTCATGTTTCTAAACGATAACAATAAAATGCACTTACGCAATTCTTTCATATATCCAGTTATATTCTGTAATAACTGATATCCATTATGTTTGCAGCCATATAGTGAAAAATTGTATCGCACACCAGGTTGAAACACATCTGCAAAACAACAGCACAGGTAAGCAAAATCTTTTTTAGCAAGAGTTATATTTTAACTTTTACATGCACATTTTGATACAAAAACATTTAAAGTAACAGCACAAATAATTAAACCAGCAGGGGTCTGTGTACGGGGCCACAAATAGATTTAGGGGGTCTGCCACTCCTGATGCCCTGGTGTCTGGGGCTGAGGCTGAATATGGAAACAGCAGAAAACTACTGTATTTTTGCATATAAAAGCCTGAGCAACTGACCTTCGTGAGTGGGGGGGAGGGGAGGGAGACACACAAACCAGTCCTACTTGTTACCAGACCTCGCTGGTAGAAAACCAGTTGTTGTGACACAGGTGGGCCTTGGAAAGAAAAAGTTTGAGAACCTCCAAATTAGACCATATGGTATTTACATATAAATATTTCCCCTATTTAATCCTTATAATATTTATACACAATAGGATGTGCCATTAGACACACAGTTCAGAGTCAGTAAATAATTTTGACCCTTCAAAGAAATCTAAAAAAAAAGTCTTAAAAAATGTCATTAAGAAAATGTAAGAAGCAGTACAGATTGATGCTTTCTATTCTGAATCACATACTTGTAAACCAGCTCCCCTCGAGAACCAGCTCCTGACTGCCTCCCCACGCTGCTGCATCTGTGACTGAGACAGCAGTGCAGGGTGCTCTCCAGGAGTGGGGCTGTGAGAGCACTGACTGCCGTCTCCGTCCCTGGGGGGAGCATTTTAGTAACCGTGTAACTGCTAAGAATTGTTGCAGTTACACGATTACAAAAATAAATGATTTCTAACATCCCTGGTATTAAGAGAAGTGCCATCAGTCACAAGTAAGAAATGTCTCGCTCTACTTTGCATGTGACCTCAGCTGGAGTACCGAGTTCAATTCTTGGTGCCACATTTTAGGAAAGAAGTGAACAAACTGGAGAGAGTCCAGAGGAGAACAAAAAATTAATAAACAACATGTTTAGAAAACCTGACCTATGAGGAAAGGTCAAAAAATGGCCATGCTTAGTCTTGAAAAAAAAAAGATGAATGATTGCGGACCAGATAAGATTTTTCACAACTTATTAAAGGGTGTTATAAAGAGGTTATAAGAGCTCTTCATTTCTACTGAAGGTAGGAAAGACATAATGGGCTTAATTTGCAGCAAGAGAGGTTTAGGTGAGATAAGAAGATTATCCCATTGGGGATAAAAAGGGTTAATCGGTTACCCAGTAAGCATTAGCCATAGTGGCATGCTTACCAGGTAAACAGTTAACTGGCAGGGTGGGGAGAGCAGCCCCGCACCTGTGGTGGGGTATGCTGGGACCAGAGCCCAGTTAAGTGGTTAAACTATTGCAATGAAATCGTTTCACCGGTTAAATTTTCCTGCATATTTATTTTCCTAATCCCCATCACTGGAGGCTTTTAAGAACAGGTTGCATAAACAAAAGACTCTGAAGTCCTCTAAAGTGCTACATACCCTCCACACTCTGTGAAATTGCAGGAGATGCTCTGAGGTAACCTTAGGGCAATCACATTTAGCATACAATTTGATGCACATTGATAGATCCATATGAATGCTGGGAATGTCCATGCCATCATTTGGGCTCCAGACAAGTGCAGGTGTCTGACAACAATAATGTCATTGTAGTTTTGAGGCTCCTGGTGACTAAGTCTTAAATGACAGTTCTAGAACAGTGGTCACCAACCTGTAGATCGGGTCTACGTGTAGACCTTGGAGCCTTTGACAGGTGATCCTGACTGGTTTGGCCAGAAGGCTGTCAAGTGCCGGCACTTCATCTGCCACTCTCAGCACTGCCGTGCTGGTCCTGCGCTATGCCTTGGAGGTGCCCCTCACCCCTGGGAGTCTCCTGCTTGCTGTGCAGGGCATGGGAAGAAGAGGAAGGGGAGGTGCTGATGTCAGGGTGCCCCTCCCTCCACCCTGTACCACATCTTCACAGAGCAGAGGGGGGCAGGTATGGAGAGAGTTTGCTGGCTGCTTTAGGGAGTAGTGCAAAGCCAGAGGAGGGGTGAGCCTGCCTTAGCCCCCTGCGCCACCACCTAGAAGCCACTTGTGGTAAGTGGTGCCCAGCTGGAGCCCATATCCAAACCCTGCCCAATCCTGAATCCCTTCTGCACCCCAAACCCCTGCCGCTAGCCTGATAAAAGTGAATGAGGATTGGGGAGGGAGGATGGAGTGAGCAGGGGCAGGACGTTGGAGAAGAGGCGGGAAGGAGTCAGGACAAGGACGTTGGGGTTTGAGGCAGATCTTGGATTGCACTTAAATTCAAAAAGTGATCTCATGCTTAAAAAGGTTGGAGATCACTGCTCTAGAAGGTACATTTATATTTAATGTATTATGTTCTAGTCTTTGTAGCGACTTCTTGGAAGACCGGATATATGCCTCTTTCCCTGCTTGTTTCTTTTTCTTATTCCCACCATTCCTGCCTTCCCCCTCCTCCCCGCCTGGCCTGCCCACCTCTAGATACTGGAATGTGCCTCGTTCCAGGAAATGTCAATTGTCTGTCTACTGCAAGCCAGAGTGAGTTCACACTTTCTCATGCTAAAAAACCAGTGCATTCTTCCCCCCCCCCTGCCCTCAGGTGTCCAAAATGATACATCTGGAATCCAAAGGATATACCCTCGATTTCAACAATTTCACAGGATGCTAAAATTTAAGCTTCAGCTACATTTCTTTCAGTAGCTTCTGGAAAGTGCAAAGAAAATAACAGTTAAATCAAGAATTAAGATAAAGAGACAGCTGAGGAGAGTGATAAAGAAATAATAATGCAAAGAAGGTATTTGAAAACAGTACTTTTTATATTTTCCTCTGTTAATTTTCTGCATTCACTTTCAAAGACCGAATAATATGCAAACTTTGAACTGGAAAGTTCAATGTAAACAATGACTTTCCCTTACCAGATTTAATCACAGCATCTGTTGCATCTGAAGGAAATGTTTTCCAATCCACAGTACAGGGTTCAGGTCCAGATGAACAACACCATTTCACCGTGTAGCCACAGGTCACATTGGGGTCGGAATGCCAAGAAATGTAAATTCCATTTCCAGTTGCAATTGCCTGCTCTGTTTTGACATTGTCTATAATAAAGATAATATATAAAAAACTCCAGAGCCTATATCTTTAGTTCAAAGGTCTTTCTTGAAGCCTGAACTACAGTTTTTAGAAAACTGGTGTCATGAGAACACACATACAATGTGTCCATGCTAGCGAAGTGGACTACACCAATAAGTAAATTATATTGTACTTTTTGAAGCACTGTAAATCAAACTTAAGTCTATAGTGAAATTTGTAGGAACAGTACAGATAGAATAAGTTAATCAGGTCCTCAAGTTTGGATACAAATCATTTTCTCTGGATAAGTTTCTATTACGGGGATTTTGGTTTAATTCCAATTGACACAAGTTTGATAGACCCTGCAGTAATTAACTCCTTCCATTCATCCATCCCAAAAAACACACTCCTGATGACTAGTTCCTACAGAGCCTCCACCTATGGCTAGATGGGAGTCCCCCAAGTCTTAAATATATATTCAGGTGCAACCAAAGTATTTCATCATTCCTCTCACACCTTCAGAACTTCCTGAACTTTTCTTGATTTTTAAAATGTTTTTAGCCTGATCTGTGTTTACTTGGATCATTATATTTTATTAAAACTGTCCAGTCTTTGGAAGACTGAGTTTAAAGGAAAAGGAAAATATCATTTACAAAAAGTTGCAAAGAGTAACACCTTAATTCCTCCATGAGTTGCTCTGAATATTAAAGGACTATATTCATGCTAAGCGTTCCTTCCAATGCATGTTATGTGCTACAAGAACAATTTTTGGAAAGAAAATATCATTGCTGAATTGCCACTTAAGCAAATGTCAATTTCATCTTTTTTCTTAATTCATAGCAACATCAAATGGAGAGAAATAAGGGGTAAATGTATAGAAGGAGCAGGTTCTTAAACTGTTTAAAAAGAACCCAGAAACACTTTTTCTAAAAAACTGAACATTCAAGGAAATCACAAGTTAGAATTCATGTTCATATGGCACTTTCATAGTATTTTATTTCTAGATCTGTGTTAATATGATAGCATTCTCGCAGCAAAAAGCAACACTGGATACTGAAATGCTGCATAGTTGTTTTGCTGCTGCAATCTAAACTAGACTTTCAGTTCACTGCCACGATGAAAGAGGTCTCAAGCATCAGAAACATTTCTCTCTTACTGATGTTACTGCATTAGCAGTCTGTACAGGATGCAGCCAGAAGTGACTGTATAGCAACGTAATCCAGATCATTGGGTGAGTCATGTTCCAAATAACTCCCATGTCAATAGGGAAGACAATTCATTATGCGTATGTGATGGGTGACTCCAAAGGGAAGTTCAGTCTTCCAAATGTTACCTTTCCAGTAGCATGCTATAATAATCACAGAATTCCAACTGTCACCCTTTGTCACATGCTACAGAACTGAATTATCAAGGGAGCCCTACATTGTGTGAGTCAGCTAGCTTTGTTACTCATCATGTGTAATTAGTAACGTGATGCTATTAATTTATCTACCTGGTTTAATTAGTTTTCTTTCATACATGCAGTGATAAATTAACAAGTAGTAGCGCTATTGAGAGCTGAAGGCTATTTAACCTGAGGACAAAACTTGTTCTGGGTAATGGCAGGGGGACCATGTTCCTGATAGTGGAACTATAAACCTCAAATAAAACACATTTCTGCCTAAAAATGTGATTCTCTTTTCAGAACGTCAGACAGGAAGCATACAGCTCTGATCTCTATTACATCTCACAAGGGATGAATGAGTCACATTGTCTTAAACAGCTCACAGTGTAGGATTCAGGGGCTAGGATGCACAGCTTCTGCAGAGCTGCTATTCCCTGCTCCAACATAGCTATGAGAGAGCCAGAAGTGCCTTGACTCTGCCTTCCCATGGTGCTAGCCAATTCATATGAATGGGAATGGATGGGGAAGTGGTCTGCACCAGGTACCAGGCTGGGAAAGATTACTGTGTCCCTGGAGCAAGGGAGACCAGGGACCATGTTTTGACGTACTTGGAGAGCTCCCGGGCAGAACAACTATGTGCTCCCTTTCCCCAGCAGTGTAGCCCAAAGATTTTCCTTCACATATAGGAGGGTAGTCCACTACTATTGAGGTCATTTTTAGTTATCTTAAATGGGAGGCCTCCCTAACCCTGTCTTACACACCTTCAAGCCTCTGCTTTTGACACCATATCATGATTCAGGCACATTACTAGTTAGCTCAAGTAGTATTCTCCCTTCACATGATCAAATACAAATACATTTAGTTGATGTTTGAGCCTGAAAGAGTGGAAAACCTGTTTAACAAGTATGCAGCATCAAGGTTCTACTGTAAGAAAAACTTATTTTGCGACTCTAACATTAAATCACATTCATTTGAGTCAGAAAGATGGCAAAGAAATAAACAAAACCTCCTGAAAGTTGAAGATTTTGTGCCAAAGATTTAGCCTCTTCCTTGTTATTCCTGGGAGGTCTCCAGAAAACTGCAACACAGCAATCTAGCCTGTAATTGCAACCCTCTTTTCAGAAAGAGTATAACTTAAAGCAAAGTAGTAATTGCAGATTGAAAAAAAAACCTCTATTTGCACAGATCAGCTATATTCTCTGAAAAACAATCACCCAGCTGTTCCACAAGCTTTGAATGGTTTAAATCTTTGAATCAAGTACTTACCACTTGGAAGATCTACACTAGTTATCCTAGAAGGTGGAGATGAGCCAGCACGATTTTTGGCTACTACGCTAATTAAGCAATCATTTTCCTCAAGTTTTATTTCAGTGCTATTCAAAGGTACAGGGACGTCACGAGCGTTCAGCATCGTCTCTTGCTGATAACATGACACTTCATGGGAAAGTATTACTCCGTTTGCTTCAGATCTAAGTAATGGCTATTCAACAACAACAACAACAAAGCACAAATCACACAAAAACCAAAACTATCTTTAAAAGTCAGGACAAAAGATTACATGCATCTAAAAGTCAGAGTTGGGATAATCAGGTGAAAAAGTCAGTAAAGCAAGAATGTTTTAGGAGTTAACACATGAACCCTGAAGACAACTCTCAAAGTAATCAATCTAAGGAAATTATTCTGTAGGAATCAATCTAAGGAAAAATCCTACTTAATTCCATGTGCAACTTTTTTTAGTATCCACATTTCTGGGACAATAAGGTTTTAGTTCAGGACACTAATTTTGTGAGTAAAGGCCTATAAAATATTTAAGAACAACACTTAGTTTTACTGGATACAAACCTGGCACATATAGAAAGTATGTAAGAAAAGCAAAGAACACACACAGCTACATACCTTCCAAAAGATTGTTAGAGTTTCTCCGACAGGACTTCTCTCTCTCCAGATATCTGGTCCTCTGACAGGAGCTAAGAAAGAAGATTTTGTTAAGCATGTGGCTTATAAGTTCAATATTTTGACATAAAAGGACAGTTTTATAAACTTACGGGCTTCCAAAGTACTGCAATTTTGTTGCTTACTCCATTTACTCCACCTCCAGAAGTGCTCAGAAGCTGAACAGCGTACTCTAAATGCGTACATGGTAAATGGATGTAACGCGTCCACTCTAGCTCTGTAAATTGAGTTTTCCGCACCAGCCATTGAAACATTCTGCAGTAAGAATAAATAGAATTCTAAATGAAAACGATTCTCTTGTCCTATATCATGCTATCATATCACTACCTGATTTTTTTCAAGTCAACTATAGTATTAAAGTTGTAAAACCAGGGATCTATACAATTATTTAAGAATCTGCTACACAAAGTCCAGTGGGATGTAGTCTCTTCAAAGGGGGGCAATCGGGATGTACCGTATTTTCCGGCGTACAAGGCTACTAGGCGTATAAGACGACCCCCTAATTTTTTAGTTAAAAGATAGGTTTTCGTCTTATACCCCAGCGCCCCTCCGCCTCCCCAGCTTTGCTCCCGGTGTCCCTGGTCTGTTGGAGACGGTCCCCAGCAGACCAGAGGCACCGGGAGCAAAGCCTCAGAAGCGCAGCACCCCGCTGCCGCTTCGGCTTTGCTCCCGGTGCTTCTGGTCTGCTGGGGACCGTCTCCAGCAGACCAGGGACACCGGGAGCAAAGCCTCTGAGGACGCCCCGGTAGCGGGACAGCCCCAGAGCACCTGGGCTGCCCCGCCGCCGGGGCCCCTCCGCGGCTTTGCAAAGCCTCGGGGGAAGCCGGCGGCGGGGCATCCCAGGTGTGCCTTTGCAAAGCCGCGGAGGGGCTCGGGCAGCGGGGCAGCCCAGGCGCGCCTGGGATGCCCCGCTGCCTGTATACCCAGCGTATAAGACGACCCCCGATTTTTGGGGGATTTTTTTTTAGCATCAAAAGTCGTCTTATACGCCGGAAAATATGGTATGCCAGAAAGTTATCAAACCAGAATATATGGGGAAAGAGAGAAAAGTGAAAGAAAATATATAGGGAAAATATTGTACATAAAAATCACCATTTACCAGTGGAAGACTTTCAGGGGCCTTCCATAAGAAGTCACACCTACTATAAAAATTACAATATAGCTTGAACATCTCTAGTCCAGCACTCTCATGGGGCTGAGCAGAGATGAACCAGAGAATTTGCTGAACCACAGGAGGTCAATATTGCCTAGCAGCATTACCAATGCTTCCACTGTTTACTAGGCTCTTACAGGACATTTATAGGTAGTTTAGTCAAACAACAGCCCAGAACACTGAGAACTAGGACTGGTGGCTGTAAATAGTCTTTGTGGGACTGTGGGGATACTCGTTCACACCCCTGATAAGTGGACATCCAGCTAACTAAAATCATGCCAGACCACGGATGTTGCTGGACCAAAGAGTGCCAGACTAGAAAGGTTCAACTTGTACCAATAACTATTTTAAAATACATGTGGGTATTTACTAAAATGTCAACATCAGGCACTGTATCCAATGTGATAATGGGAATAATCCTATAACATAAAGGAAAGTAATCACAATACTAACAATACTCTTTCCACTTTCCCAACCCCTATCATTTGACTCCATGTCACTTTTTGAACCACCAGGAAGGACTGGTGGTCCACTGACCACAATTTCAATACCTTTCTCTTTGAACCTGTTCCGCCAGGCTATATATGACAGCTATTGTCACTCAACACACTTTCTACATGTGCATGAAATATAAAACCCACACTGCTTTCAATGGGACCAGGATTTCATCCATATGCTCATAGTGATGGACATAGCCTGAGAATCTGGCCAGATAAGTAATATTCTTCCTTCCTAAAATGGTGCTTACACAAAGCACAACAGAGAAAAACCATATGACCAACATCCATATCATTCAAATAAAATATATACCAGTAGGAGTGTTACACTGAGTGTTCCTTTTCCTTTGGAAGGAAAACAAATCTAATCCTAATTAGATTTTAACAAACAGCAAATAGCATAGTATTCAGTTTAAAACAGTGCATAGTAGTTGACATGCAAATGCATACTACTATAAATGTGTACAGTGCCTCAGCCCAATGGCTGCTGGGAAAAATCCTGAGCCTGGGAACATTTCTTACTGAATCTACTTATAAATACACACGTATGCTGGCTGCCAAGAACTGGTCTCCAAAGTGAATTTTTATATGAAATTACTTACAATTTTGTTTCTAATCCAAATGACAAATAGACCATGTCAAAAAGCCAGCAACTGAACACATCGGTAGAAAAACTTCTGTTGTGTGTCACCAAAACATCTTCCAGTATCGACAACAATTTCAGTTACTCCTTGATTCCACAATGCCCTGTTCATTTAGAGTGCATCTAGATAGTGGCGCTATTTCAGTATACTTCCGGTATCCCGAAATAGCATTTTCTGCATCTTGACAGCACACCTGTTATTTCGAAATAGCTTTTGAAATAATGGGCATCCTATTCCGATGTTCCTGTAAACCTCGTTCCACAAGGATCATGGGACGTTTTGGAATAGTGCTCTATTCCAAAATCAACTTGAAATGAGCTACGCAATTTAAATAGTTCAAACTGTGTAGATTATTTTGAGCTAAGGGTTCAGTGTAGATGCACCCTTATAGCATAGCATCTGCAGAACAAGATAATAGAGCCACATATTTTGTAAAATTTTGGCTTGTGTTTCAGTTGCACTGTCTTTATCTAAACTTACTCACATCTAAATGTCATTTCTTTCTACTTCCCTCTCAAATCCTCCAGCGGCTTGTGTGGGTTTTTACTTGTGATACCTAACGTACCAGTACTTTTTAGCACATTTTATAATTTTAGTACAAAAAAAATCAAAAATCTCTATTTTGAAGTGCACAGTTCTGAAAGACCAGCTTGACACAGCTTTGAAACAGAAGCCTATCATACTGTATTTAAACCCAGAGACTTCCCAGTGCAGTTCTTTTAAAAAACAAAAACTCAGACATTGCTCCCCCCCCCAAAAAAAAGTGTTTTCCATTGGCTATAGCAGGCTGTGGATAAGGCTCCAGGAGATAACAAAAACTCTTTTTCCATAACACTTTCTGAATTCTCAGGTGTTTCGCAGTGACAGTGTGGTGTGTGTGTGTGTTTGGTGGTTTTGGTTTTTTTTTGCGCAATTGTAGCTTTTAAAGATGAAGAGATAATATTCTTCAACTTTAAAAAGGGTCCAAATAATAAATTTCTTTGTGCTGCCAGCACAAGACAGCAGCTTTGCAAGGGACCGTAAATGTTTCTCTGAAGGCTATAAAACATTTCAAATTAGGGTACACCTATACTTTGAGATGAGAGAGCCTATACTTTGAGATGCGCGAGTCAGTGTGCTAAAAACAGCAGTGTAGGGGACTAACATGGGCAGTGGCTTTGGGTGACTTCTAACCAAGCAGAGAAGGAAAGTCCTTGCATGTGCTACCCCAGCTACAGAGCAGCGAGCTACCTGCTGAGCAGGAAGCTGCTGCTGTCATAGAATCATAGAACTGGAAGGGACCTCCCTGTCACTGAGGGGGAAGTGCCACTCCCCCCAACTAGGCAGCTTCATACGCAGCAGCCTTGAGAGGGGGCTCATTAAGCAGTTGCAGGGCCATGTTGCTCAGCTTAGAGGAACCTTGCTGATGGCCCAGCAGGACATCTATGGCCTGAGCAGTTCCACGACCTGGCCTGCACACCAGTTCCTGTGGCCTGGGTGTATATCTGTACCCTTCCCCCAAACCCAGCCCCTGTTCCAACCCTTCTGCTTTGCCCTAACCCCTCATGGCACTACTTCCTCCAAGTCTCAGCCCCTGAGGGATACAGCCTCAGGATTACTAGGGGGCCTGGTGCAGGATGGCAACAGGGGTTGGGCTCTCTGCACTCACCACAGCAGCAGGAGCCATGGGGAGATGGAACAGAACAGCCACTCTGGGTCAGACCAAGGGTCCATCTAGTCCAGTGGCCCGTCTTCCAACAGTGGCCAATGCCAGATGTCCCAGAGGGAATAAACAGAACAGAACAGATCCATCCTGTCTCCCATTCTCACTTCTGACAGAGGCTAGGAACACCATTCCTGCTTATCCTGGCTAACAGCAGTTGATGGACCTATCTTCCACGAATTATCTAGTTTTTATTTTTTGAACCCTGTGAAAGTCCTGGTCTTCACAGCCTCCTCTGGCAAAGAGTTCCACAGGTTAACTGTGCACAGCAATAAGAAATACTTCCTTTTGTTTTCTGAAACCTGCTGCCTATTAGTTTCACTTGGTGACCCCTAGTTCTTGTGTTATGGAAGGAATAAACAACTCTTCTTTATTCACTTTTCCACACCAAGGAAAAAGTTTGCTCCAACACACTCTCTCAGCCTCTCCCAGTCTCTCTGCTTCCTCACAGCTCCTGCTGCCACAGTGAGCATGGGGGGGGGGGGGGGGGCAAAGGGGACAGCAATCCCTGCTGCCAGGCCAGGCCCAGGCTGCCCAGGGTTCCATGGGCTAACGAGTATGGGGAACCATCCCATGAGTTAAATCACCCAGGGGCAGCAGGAAAGGCCGTGGGATGTGCAGGGGGCCTTTTGAAGTCCTCTGCTCCCCCAAAGCTTTTGCCGGGGGAGAGGGGATGTCCACTAGGAGGATCTGAGGACTAGCACTGGTTCCAAGTAGAGTTTGAGACCCCTGATATAGCAGGTACTTTTTTGTTTTCTCTAAATTACAGATGTAGAAGACTTCAACAGGTATCTATGGACACAAACAGCTCATCACTATCAGTGGGAAAATTCTTCCCCTCTTACAGTTTTAACCTCATCTACAGATTGCAATAGCAAGTTGCTGAAAGAGCTGACAAACACATACAAAGTAAGAAGATTCCACTTACACCAACTCTAACAGTGACTTGGAAATGTCAGGCCTGGAATCTTAAAAACTACCTCAAAGTAAATGGAGTGGAAAAGTATATGATACTGTGTGCATAAGAGCTGCCTAGCTCCCAAAGAGTAGCTCCTGAGAGTAGCAATTAAACAGAGACATCTTCAGAAAAGCAATTGTGAAAAATTATGACAGAACTAAAATATTACGTCTAATTGTAATGCTTTGCAATGTTTCAATACACTACTTTAGTTTTGCCTGTTAGGATTTACCAATATACTCTGGAAGTAAGCAGAATTGGTGCTTCTCTGCATGCTTAGCAGCTAGACTTCTGATATTTAATACAGTATTCAATAAACAGCATAACCTATCAATTTCTCTTTTCTTGGTAAAGAAAATTGTAAAGAAAGGAATTTAAATAAAGCCATTAGCATTTCAGCAGAGCAAAATTACATTAATATAATACTTACCAGTTGTTGTTCTGAATTACTGTTGCTAATTTCAATTTGACACAGAAGTCTTATTTGAATATAGTTGCCAGGTATATACCAAGACAGATGGGCACTTGTTGAACTATTAGTGTTCACGGTGAATTTATCAGGAGTTCCTAGATGAACTGAAAAATTAAATTAATAAAGAAAACCAATTAGAATTTTTTTAAAGGTGATAAAGAATAGGGTTTTTTAAAATTATTTTCAGTTCTGTAAGAAAAATGTTACTTTTAAAGTAGTCAAAAAACAAACAAAAGAATATTCATCATACTGACAAGTATTGTGACAGCTGGGCATTATTAAAAAACCCGAACAATACACATTAGTATCTGGTGATGAAAGCACACCACCAAGTAATTTTTGTCCATACTGAAATTTTGTTTGAGACTCATGGAAATAGTTTTATTCTAGTCAGAAGCCGTAATTGACATAATGGGCCTAAGTGTTAAAGTAAGTTACAGCATAATATTATTTCTGTTAATTGCTACTGCTCTCACTACAAAGTACCTACAATTTCAAAGATCCCAGTGACCATTTCAAAAGATCATATCAGTATTTGATCAAACAGGAAATTAAACAAAACCACCTACACTCTTATTAGCAATTGGAAAATGGGACAAAAATATAGAACATCTATCCTACAAAACTTGGCAGGCAATGTTACATAATGCACCATTTCCTTCCTTAATCTTTGAATACTGGCCACAGATCCTCTCTGCTTCCTGCTGAGAACATTCCCAGTGTTACTCTCAGTGCAGAAAGTAAAGGCCACGCATAGGAACGGTGCAGGTTTGGGTCCTAATAAGTAGCACTTAGTTATTAGAATTGACTAAAAAATTATGTGCCATGTAAATGACAGAAATGTAGCTAGTTACTGGGGCATGCATAAGATTCCTCTCCTAACATGGGGCTAAGGGTACTGGGTATATGGTTGCAGTGCAGAACTGCCATCTCACCACATCCTTACCTGCTTGTCTTCAGCACACATATGGGGGGAAGGGGGGGAAGGGGGAGAATGAGGGGCATTTTTACTTAATTCCAAATACAGATAATCCAAAACAATGAAAAAAATAAAGCAAACATAATTACAAATGCAACATTCCATAATTAGTGCCCAAATAAGCTATCATCTGTTGCATTAACCATCTTGAGCCCCACTTAATGCTCACCTCTTTGATTTACATCAATTAAGAGCGATGATTCTGCTTGACCGAGAGGATTGGAAGCTACTAGTGTGAAACTGTAGATTTTCTGATTGGTATGCACTGGGAAGTCACAGCGATGTTTCTTATTCAATTTTTTGCATGTAACATTTTCTCTGGATATTCTGTGAATTGAAAAAGAGATTAATTTTAATTTCTAAGCCACCTATTCAACAGCACTGAAGCTTCTTAGTATAGACTTCACTGGATACAAGGAATGAAGGGCATGTGACTATTGCATTACTTAGTTAATGCAGTGCCATTATTTGCCTACCCCATGTTGCACTGCAAAGTACACACAATTTAACGCCACAGTGTAGCTTGGACAGGCACTAGTCACAAAATCCATGGCTCCCAGCTCCAAGAGAATATACTTTCCTTCTCCCTAGCACAACCTACTTCATTTATACTTTAATTTTTACTTCCACCCTTACCTCCTCAGAAACCTGGAAAAACAGACAGATTCTGTAGAGAGTCCTTTAAAACTGGGCTTTAGAATCCTGAATAAGGAAAGTATCCATATTCAGCACAACACTTAAGCACTTAACCTTTTATGGGACAGAAGTATTTGCTTAAGTGCTTTCCAGAATCAGGAACTAGCCAACCCAGCAGAGAGAGTAGATTCTAGCGCTAAGGTATTTGCACTAACGATGACCTATCACCAGCCTCTTCCCATCTAAACTATGGTCAGCCACCTTGTGTGCCTCAGTTGACTTTCAGGCACCTCTGAGCCACACAAAGAGTGATGTAATCCATCAGGTAGCCAAGACACAAATTATTTAGATTTTTATATGATAAAAAAACCCTTGAGATGCATCTGAAACAAACAAAGCCAGTGCGAAGCACAGAGTACAGTAGAGAGTGCCCTCTTTAAGCAGCCAACCACTTTCCTCCATACTAATGGAGGCTTTTAGGGGTTGTGACATATATTTGGGACTGCAGAAACTTACTGTGCACTCAGAAGGATGAGAGCTTGGCTTGAGAGTCCTCTACAAATGCTAGGCATTGTGACTATTGGTTTTTGTGTTAACCAGTCCAATCTCATTGTTTCCTTCTGTTCCCACACCTGTTTGTCTTATCTACCTATTGTTCACAGTCTTACACTTAGGTCCTAGGCTTTTTAGGACAGGGATCTTCTTTTGTCATGTCTATATAGAGCCTACTCCAGTTGAATCCTGGACTGAGGATGCTACCATAATAATCTCTCTCTGTATATATAAATTATTTTTCCCTGCAGAATGCCAGAATGACTTCATCACGTCACCAGCATACACGTGCCGCCACCCACCTCAACTCTCAGCTGCTTGCTGTGGCCAGCCTTGGCACCATCACCTCCAGCCATGGGCTGCTCCAGCTCTGGTTCCTACTTCATGCCCTGGGAGACTGCACCGCTGGGGAGGAACTGCTGGGGTTGGGTCCCCTCCGCCATCTGAGCCTGACGTGACCCTCTCAATTCTCCCACCCCTTCCACTGCTCCCTCCCCCCTGGCCAGACACCTATCCCTAGCCCACTCCTGCCCTCTCCCCCTGGCCAGACACCCTGCCCCCAACCTGCTTCTTCCCCCTCCCCTCTAGCCAGACACCTACCCCCCAGAGAGAGGGGGGTTGGCAAGCCTAGTGAGCAGGGGGTGCAGCCCCCTAGTAAGTAATAACAAAACTAAACCCATCAAATGTCTCAAAAGAAATGTGCCCCAATCGTAACTATACAATCACAGAACTATTGCAACACTATATTGCAATCATGTGATTCTGTCTTGAAGTCATTTAAAAATTAGTTCTGTCTTCTTGTATGTATTTAAGTGGAGTGTTTTCATGACTGAAGAGGCCATGCAGCAGTTAGTCAGTATCCTAAAAAGCCATAATGTACCTATTTGTATTTTAACTCTTTAATCCTTCCTAATGAAAGTGATTTACCTTTCAAATAAAATATACTTTGTTTGCCGTTGCCCATAGAGTTCAGTGGGTCTGCCTGGATTCCAGCTACATGTTATATTAATAAAGGTACGTGTTTCACAGTTTAGGTTTTGTGGATTATCAGGGGCATCTGTAGCAGAGAAGGAAAACAAAACAATCACCCTGCATGTTCACAGAGCAGGATATAATATAAAAGATCAGACAATTGCTTGGACATCTATTAACTGATGAAAAGTATTATTTTGTTTCCAGAATATATAGCATAAATATACGGTTACAATTATGCCCCAAATCTGCAAACAATTACACATATGCTTCATTTTAAGCACATTAACAGTCTCCACAGTCTAATGCTTGACTTAGACAGGAGTACTCCTGTGTTTGAAGTTAACCACATGCAGAAGTGTTTGCAGGATCAGGGCACTGAACTATGAGCATTATACTATTCTATAAGACATGTTTCAGAGATCCCGAACTGCACAATTTTGCCTCCAAATAACTTAGGAAGATTATTAGATCGTGTGTCGTGTTTTGGCAGCTGCTGGCCTTGCTGCTGCTTAGGAGTCTTTTAAACAATTCATTCAAACAAGTGAACTACATTAAATATTACATTCTTAGTACATGCACTACACTGTGTTTTATTTTAATACTTTTTTTTAAGACCACCACATGTCATCCTCCTCCAAGATAATTTACAAGTCTTCATCCGCAATTTTCATTTCATCTTGTTCCTCAACTCTACACCCCAGCCCTGCAATGACCATAATCCTTGGCATAGGCATTCTAGACTAGTCACTGCAGAATGACATGTCGTACTCTCCCTAGAAACCAGAAATGGTAGGTAGGCTGAGCAGCTGTGATGGAAATAAGCCAGTTTCTTTCTGGCCACTGTGGGATGGAAGGGCTACACGCAGGATTAGTTTGGTGTGAGTAGTAAGGATATCTCCATTCGGATTATTAGCGATGAGAGCATACCCAATGAATATAGGTCTAATGTGCCAGGGGAAGAGTATTTACCTCACCAGAGGTGTAGGTACTCAAACTAACAGCTCTGAAGCACGTATAAACAGTCCAATATACAGACAGTGAGCTGTTCTACTCCCCTGTTTTCCATCTGGTTTCTTATCTTTTCACTTTCCCCTACATCTCAGTCTTGCTGGACTCACAGAATAGGAAGATGAGAGACAGGAGTTTATAAAATGCTGGGAATGAGGTAGCTTAAATATACTAGATCTTCAAGGACGGACACATCTGCCAACCCTGAGTATGCTGCACTGTCACTGATCCACAGTCAGTATTTCGTGTATCCTTGACTTATATTTACATAGAGAGGTCTCCATTTTAAAAGTTCCATAGGACTTGGACAGTATATTAGATGAATACAAAAAAAGCATTTTAATCACTTAAGATTCAAAATCAGTAACAGAATGTACAGACTGAAGGACTAAAAACACACACCTTTAAAAGCATTTAAAGTCATCTATTTGAACAACTGATTGCCACTCTGCTTACTTGCCAATCTCTAGTTTAAGATGGTGTTTATTTTCCCACACTTTAAACTGGCAAGGAGCTGCACTATGTTATTAGAGATATTAGTGATTACCCGCAGCTACTGGAGGGAAAACAAAGAACTCAAATTGTCTGTTAGAGGAAAAATGAACTAAATATTAGCAATATTTTGTTTTAAGATGTAATTATGTTTGTAGGAGGCTTTTGAACCTTCTGACCCTAAAACAAGGAACAAATGATTTGGTATCGTAAATAGACTGAAGTATTTCCATTCATTTTTCAAAAGAATATTTTCCATGAGAAACTACAAATTTTAAATTTGATTCTTTACCACAAGGCACCCAAAAACTAGTGCACCAGAGAGGGAAGTTCAACAATCAACCTGCCACTTTGAACACATCCCTATGTATATGTGGTAGTTTAACACCAAGTAACATTCAGAAGGAAATGCTGGTAATGTGAGGTTTTACATCTTGGCTTTCTTGCCCCATTATTTACCTTTTCAGAATCAAATCTGAAATTCTAGGGCTTTGCAGTGCAATCCCTAGTTTAAGTGTAATAGCTAATGTTCAAGCAATCGGCTGCCAAGTGACTACTGAATCACAACAGGCAGAAGATAACGCTTTTGGCAATCACAAAAACTTTCTGCTAAGTAACAGCAAATAGTCTGGTAGCACTTTATAGACTAACAAAACATGTAGATCAGTGTTTCTTAAACTTTTTGAGACCATGGAACACCAAACAATATTTTTTATGTGGAACACCTATGAAAATTTTCTACAAAAAAAACCTGTCGTCAGATAAAAAAAAGATAAAAACAAAGAAGAGGTCGCAGCACACCTGCGAGTTGTTGATGGAACGTCAGTGTTCCCTGGAACATAATTAAAAAACACTAATGTAGATGGTATCATGAGATTTTGTGGGCACAGCCCACTTCTTCAGATTTGAAGAAGTAGGCTGTGCCCACAAAAGCTCATGATCCCATCTTCATGTTTTGTTAGTCTATAAAGTGCTACCAGACCATTTGTTGATTTTTAAGTTTATCCTGTACAGACTAACTTTGCTACCCTCTGAAGTTTCTGCTGAGTGTCAGTGTTTTCACTGCTAACATTCTACACTTAAAGCAGGGAATTATGTATATATGATGGGCAGAAGCCTCTAAAATAAGAGTGGTATTAATTTTACTTGTGAATAAATAGTCACTACCTCTTGACAGCCCAAAAAAAAAATCAGGAGAGGGTCTTCTTCTGTCACATGCCAGTCACTGCCCTCTTCAGAGATCAGAGATCAACAAAATGATATAAAATTGCTATTTTGATATACTCACTTGGCTAGCAGGAAGTTGAGAATGGAAATGCTCATCTAACCTCTTGGATAGTGGAGGCTTCGCATATTCTACTCTTGTCCCTCTATGCTCAGTTGGGTGAGGGAGTTCTCAGCAGCTTTCTCTCCTCCCACCCCACATAATCTCATCACAAGTTTGACGGATCTGGGGCATCTCCTCTTGTCCTCCCCATGATCATGAATAATAGTGACATGATGGCTTTGATCCGCCAGGTTCTAGTGGAGATTATCTAATTCTATTCTGTTTATACTGCATCCTTATCACTTTGGCATGGGAGCATTTGGGGAGTTATCTGGGTTATTAGGATTAAAACCAAACAGTTCCTCCAAGCTCCAAAATGTAATCTATCCTTGGAAGCCAGGCAGGCCAAACTAAGCCACTGTTTTAAAGCAAGAGAGCTGGAGTCACAATACCATTAGTTTCCATGTTCTAGTTTGATTTTCTCAATGTGAATAAACCATAGTGAACTTCAGTTCAGTACGGGTATTGTATACTTACGTCCTACAAATAATACTGTTCCTGCTATTTTGTTATCTGGCAGCGAGCACCATACATTTGTCCCACTAGAAATTGAAGCACTGACATTCTGCACTTTGATTGCACTGCTCTGTTTGCTGAGGTGAAGGATTGGATAACTTTCTGATCCATATTTCATGTCTTGTATACTTTCCCCTTCGTTGTATAAACAGCAAAATGTCACATTTGAACCCACTAGTACCACTTTGTCCTGAGGAAAAACCTCAGCGCTATTGGGCTCATTATCTTTTCCTAGAAAGAAGAAAAATAATACATAAACCAAATAACTTTTATAACACAGTAAGATTACTTTCTTATATATTGAGGTAGTCAATGCTTACACAGCTTAGGAGTGCTCAGACTACCGTGTTATGCATAAAAAAACCATGTTGCAAAATGTACAGAAATCTATTTTAAACAATTTTCACCAACTCAAACCATATGACCACACTTTACATATCTTTAAATATGTAACTGAAATAGGCTCACAAGATCCACAATAATCTATCAACTCTTCAAATTAAAAGGTAATATTATTCAATGTTTACTTTGAATTCAGTCCAGTTTTAGAAGTAGCTAAATTCTGGACAACATGCAAGAAAATAAGCATACCAGGAACTGTTTTAACTGGGCTCCATTCACTCCATTCCTTCCTACCATGAAAATACGATTCATTAATATAACATCTAATTTTCACATAGTGTGAAGTACACTCCAAAGGTATATCAGATGTCCATTTCCAAGAAAGAATAGTGTCTTTACCAGTCAATTTCGAATCATAATTCACCTAAAATGAAAAACAACAAAAAGCTCTCACAAAGATAGACATTACAAGCATTTCAACATGCTACATTAGTTAGTATTACAGTAAAACTCCAATTGTCCAGCATCCAGTGGTCCAGCACTCCCGATAGTTCGGCACCAACTGGAACCCGCAGCTGCTTCAAGAAATTGTTAGTCAATTACAGTACTGCTGGGTGGATGCAGATGCAAGCGGAAGCGGCAGAGAGGGGGTGAGAGGCAAGCCTCCCTGAAAAATGACAGAGGGTTCGCCCCTTGCCGCACCGTTCCCTGCCTCCTGGCCCCCGCCGGAGGGAGTAGAGAAAAGATAAATTGCGAGCCTGTCACCTGCGGATCCACACGGCGGTACTGTAATTGACTAACAACTTCTTGAAGCAGATGCCTGCCTCTCGCCCCCTATTCGCCGCCGCCGCTTGCAAGCTTTGCCTCCCTGCAAAATGGCGTAGGGTTCGCTCCTCGCTGCGCCATTCCCTGCTGAGTTCCCACTCCCCTGGATGCAATGCGGGTCCCGGCAGACCCATCACAGCCCCCCGCCAGAGTACCTCCCGATAGTCCGGCATATCCAATAATCCAGCATCACCTGGGTCCCAAAGGTGCCGGATTATCGGAAGTCTACTGTACTTAGAAACTGTGCTTTTCCCTCTGTGAAAATTTTTACCCCAACCCACCACCAAAAGTAATGAAAAAATTGACATCTGCTGAAGTTTTTCAAGTAAATTTCAATGTTTTGGCAAAAGTTTCAACTGAAAACTGTAAAATATGAAATGCTGGCCTAGTCTCTCATGCCCCATTCTACTTCATGTGCCAGGCTCCCTACCTGGATCAATATCTCATGTACCACAGACTCCCTTCTAATTGAGCTGCCACACTGCATCATGGCAGTCTATGGCATCTCTGTATCATGGGAAATGTAGTTCAGCTAGGGAACTGATCCCACAAAGTACAATAGGGTCAAGAAAAACTGATAGCATTTCTGAATACAAACTAACACACACATCCATTTTGCAAGGTGCTATGTGAATTTAAAAAAAAATGTTACCTAGGGTATTCAGATATAAAAAACTTTATCACAAACATTTTGCTTTCTTTTTACATATTCTTTTATTTTTTAAAAGATATTCTTTTTTTAGATATTCACTCTAGAATGAAATGTTTCTATGTTGTAGGTGTCTACTCTACCTTCATAGACATAAAAGACTGAACACAAAGTGGACACAAACATAAAACAGGAAGTATTATTATTCAGTGCTGTTTTCTTTAAGAGAGTATTCTCACTGTTTAAAATTTGTAATATTATATTAAGTTAGCTTTTGTCTTTCTACTTCAACAAACTGAGCTAAGTTTTCCTTATATTACGAAATGTCAATAATGGATGAAATGTAAATCTATGATCACTATTTCTTAAAATTATTATTTCTCTTTTTAAAGTCTTGAATTGCCTGTCATTCCTCCTCCCCAATAGCACTGATGTCTCTCACTTATCAGTGTCCTCCTCAGAACTCTCACTTTTGTTTTGTCACTCCTGTCATGGCATAATATTTGTAATTAGGTTGTGAGCTCTTTAGATGAAATCCAGGTCCAACTGAAGGCAATGGCAAAACTTCCACTGACTTCAAAAGCAGCCAGGATTTCACTCTATGCCATCTTATCTGTGATGTGATGCATCACAAACTTGTGGATTTTCTGAAAAGAATAATATGACAGAATTTTAACATCAGACCACTATGTGAACTAAGTTGGTTTGGTTGTTTTAAAAGAGCAATTAATGATCTGAGTAAGTCCATGCTTACAATCTACAGGCAGTCCCCGGGTTACATACAAGACAGGGACTGTAGGTTTGTTCTTAAGTTGAATTTGTACGTAAGTTGGAACTGGCGTCCAGATTCAGCCCCTGCTGAAACTGACCAGCGGCTGACTCCAGGAAGCCCGAGGCAGATTTTCTCTGCCCTGGGCTTCCTGGAATCAGCCGCTGATCAGTTTCAACAGCAGCTGAATCTGGACACCTGGGACAGAGCAGCTGGGGCGCTGCCGGGTAGGTCCCCGCAGCGCCGCACCTCGGGCTTCCTGGAATCAGCTGCTGGTCAGTTTCAGCAGCAGCTGACTTGGGGATGCCTGGGGCAGAGCAGCTGAGGTGCTGCTGGGTTGGTCCAGTAGCGTCGCTCCTCGGTGCTACTGGACCAACCCAGCAGCACCCCAGCTGCTCTGCCCCAGGCGTCCTGATTCAGCCGCTGCTGAAACTGACCAGCAGCGGCTGAATCAGGACGCCTGGGGCAGAGCAGCTGGGGTGCTGCCGGGTTGGTCCAATAGTGCTGAGGAGCGGTGCTGCTGGACCAACCGGCAGTGCCCCAGCTGCTCTACCAGAGGCGTCCGCGAGAAATGCCTGGTCTGCTGGGGAGGGGGGCGCACTAGCAGACAAGGGAGACGCGAGCGGTGGGACCGAGACACGCCGCGGTCCCGCCGCCTGAGTCCTCCGTGGCTTTGCTCCGCGTCTCCCTGGTCTGCTGGGGATTCCCCCAGCAGACCAGGGAGACGCAGAGCAGCTTTTCTTGCCCCGGAGAACACGGGCGGCGGGACCACGGCGCATCTGGGCGGTCCCGCCGCCCGCGTCCTCCGGGACGAGAAAAGCCCCGTTCATATTTGTGTAACCTGGGGACTGCCTGTATACTGAAATACAAGAAAAGAATGAAGGTAAGCATTTAACACCTATTAATTACGTTGAAAGAATCAAAATTTATGACCAGCTACTGCAAATACTCGCTACTCATTCATTCAGCACCATTAACAGCAACAAGACTCTCTAAAGTAGGACCGTTCATATAAGCAGGAGTTTGCTATAAGAGGTCCTTATGCATTAGTCCAAACTAAATATTGTACCAATGGTTTAATAGTTACAGCATCTAGATACAAGGGCCACAAAGATACCTGACAGGAAATGGACCTGGCAATATAATGTGCCTTTTCTTATCAGTAATTGCAATGATCTACAACCCCTACTGCACATATTTTCAAATTTATTATAGAACAAAGTCACGTGCAGGACTACCATCCTCCAAATGTTTGTTTAATCCATGACATTAAAACAATACTTTATATCTTGCACCATATTTGCAGAGTAGTGCATTAGTTGCCAAGGAAAATAATCAGCCATTTGAAAAACAGAAATCTTTCATATACTACAATACAATATACTTAATTCAGTTTTGAGGAACCTAGGAAATAGCACTAATGAAGAAAGCTTTTATTTCTCTGAAAGGAAAGTTCAGGGGTTTTCACTTGATCTGGAATCTCCTTTTTGAAGATAACAAAAGGAGCACAGAAACTTGACTATTTAATAGCACTCTTAGCACACTTAAGGCAGTGATCAATCAGGAGTAGAAAACAATGAAATACTATATTTATAAGGAAAATGTACACCTGCAGCATAGACTCAAAAAAAAAATAAGACCCACTGGATGTTTTCTTTTTTAAATTAATTCTTTTCCATAATGATGGTAAACTAATTTCTTATGGTCGTTTGTAAGAATCTCAAACACTGCAATTTAGTTAGGGTTGGTCCTGTTTTAAATAGGGGGCTAGATTTGACTTTGTGAGGTCTCTTCCAGCTCTAGGATTCTGTGATTCTAATTGTCATTGTTATGATCCTACCACATTTTATACAAAATATTTTTAAAACGTAAAATTGAACAAAGCAGAATTTAAGGTTATGCAAGTTTCTGAGATGAAAATTTTACAGTATGTTCACTAATGTATTTAGTTTTGGCTTGTTTATAGAAAATTTTACATTTATCATTTAAAACAGAATTGTCAAGCAGTGCTTTGGGTTGCATAGCAATATAGGTCATCCTAAAGAAGATGTTAGGAAGAAAATATTAATCTTTTAAATTAACTGCATGACTGGATAAATGGTTAGCCAAAAGATTTGTTTTGGAGCCTGTTGAGAACTCCCGATTTTGGGTTTCAGGTTCTGTGGCTATTCTGATGATAGGGTAACTAAACTAGAAAAATCTCCCCTCCCAATCATCTTCTCCAGTGACAAGAACCTTAACCCCATTCTACTAACTAACAATCCTGTTAGCACTGAGAAACCACAACCTATTGAGATATTTAAAGAGCACTTTTTATCATGCTATCTCTCTGGTACAGACATGGCAGTCATAGCCAAGTTATGCACATTGAATTTAACTGACAAACCATCCCCGGGCCTAGAGTATGAGAGGGCTCGCCCATGATTCCATGACATCATGCAATGGTTTGCAGTACTCTGAAACCAGAACAGGCAAGCGGAGTAATTAATGGGCATAAGATATCTGCACAACTCTTATGACAACAGGAAAAGGAAACAGTAAAATTCACTTGATTCTAAATGGAGGCTCTAAACAAAAATTGCTGAAGCTGTGAGTGCCATGTAGAAAGTGGAGTAGCTATGCCATGCCTCTATCACTTTCTGTTATTTTAGTGCGATGATGTTTTCAAACACTAATTAAAAATAAGCACCACCTAGATATAACATGATATGCAAGTTCCAAGTCCACATTTTTCTGAACTCTGCTGCTTGTGTGCCCCTTCCAAAATGTGTGTGGGGAGGGATTGCATTTTCATAAAAAAGCTAAAAGAGGACTTACTAGTGTCACTGTCTCCATTGTTTCCTTACGCAGAATCTGAATCTGCCAGTGGGCATCTAATTCATACTGGAAAACTGAGCCACTATCGTTCCACTCCAGATATAATGTGTAAGTTGAAAAGTCAGGACTCAGACTAAGAATTTGGGGGGTGAGAGGAATAAATGCTTGAAAAGAAAGAAAAAAGCATACATTTCAAAATCATTACATAACATGATCAGCCAAAGTGCCTGCAGATGTTCAATAGCTGCAGATATGAACTGGCTCACAGCCATACCAATGTGAAGTATGGTCTCATTAAGTAAGCTGGGTTGAGACTTGCCATTCCTCAGGTGGGAAATTTCCCAAGAACACACATGTCCTCTGAAGTTGTATTGGTTTCTTCTGCTGCATTAGGTGTGACCAGGGCTGGTATCCTACTCTACCAAGCTGCTCTAACACACTCCTCTTTCCCACAGCTTTCTGTCAATGACTGGCTGAGAAAATCTCCTCCCCATCCTAGCCCCTCTTCCTATTGTATCTATATAAATGAGACTGTCAGAGTCTCAAGATCTAAATAATAAATTGTGAATGAAGTAACTATGCTTCCCATGTTCATTAGGAAGTACTGTGCTCTTGTGGAGTGGAACCTCGTCATATGAGATAAAAGAGAGGCCCATTAGCCACTAAGGTCTCATGGTGCTTTTCGTGAAGGGTGACTGCTCTGCACAATTCCACGCTGGGAAAAATACATTCTAATTGCTTCTCCCATCTCTGCTTTAATTAGTGGATCCCCCTCCCAATTCCTATACTAAAAATGGCTATTTATAGCAGTCATTCCCAAGTGACTGTTCCAATGTGGGTACACGTCTAGGGCAGATGACTGAGCAAGAGAAACAGGACCTTGTTCCATGGTCCCACATCAGCAGTAAGTTCAGTCCTATGGCTCTGCTCTCTAGCCATAAACTAGCTCAGCTACTTTCCTCCACAATCAGCCCTAATTGTTGGGCTTATTCCCGTATTAAGTACTACACTCAGCAGAGGTACTGCAAGGTGGAGCTAATTAAACAGGGCTGACCAGCTCAGGGGCTTTACAGGGAAGACCACCCTGTTCTAGAACTTTTTTTTGGTGGTCCTAGTAGCAACAAGAGACACAAAGAAAGATATTGAGTCCCCTAAAATGTTGTGAAAGTGTGGGGATAAATGGTGCTCAAACAGTGGTGGTACAAGGAAATAACTTCAAGGTGAGAATTATCACTGATAGTTTTTTTAGAAAACATAGTTCTCCCACCAGATTCCCAAACAAGTTAGCCTGAGAGAGTAAGTTGTTTTCTATTATGGTATCAAATATCATATTTGGCTACCATATTATGTATTCAGCAAAAAAATGCCTGTGCATGGTGGAGCACAGGGGAGTTCGGCATCTCAACAAAAGCAGCTCTTCATACAGGGAAATGCTGCCAAAGAAAACTATAAAATCATCGTATGCATTTCCAGAATGTTATAGTTAAGTGTTCATATAAAGCCATTAAACATGAACTTGATACTCACAAACATTTTTCTCATGCAATACAACTGTTTCAGTAGCTAAAGTAGTTCCAGAAGCATTTAGTGTGGTTATCTCTAGGGTAGTGGAGCCAATTGTGATGGGAATGTCTACTCTTTTTTCCTCAGTTTCAATACACACTGAAGAGGAGGACTCACTGAAATGATAATAAAGAACAATTAGACAAGTTCTCCGTGAATCAGGAAGTTAGAGAGCTCTCTCCTAAATTTAAAATTGCAAACCTTTAAAGATCCAATTTTTTCTCAGAACAGTAACTGAGAGAGAACAGAATCAAATGTCAGAAGAAGCAAGATTTGGATAGATTTTTGGCTATTTTAGATTGACTGAGCACCCTATTTTCTTTAAAAACAAGTCCCTTCAAGTTGTCTAACACAGGCTGACGAGGTTCCAAATTTGGGTACCAGAGATGGAAGGCATTCCAGGCAAAAGAAAAAAAGTGAAAAATTGTGACATTTTATTATTCAAAAGACTATTCCAACCCCTTACTCGGCTCCAATCAGTGTTTTATCAACCACCACCAAATAGCTTTTATTCGCCTTGCATTCTGTCTTAGTGTTTTTCTTATAACTTTTTGTGGTAGGGATGCGGATGTTTATCCCCATTTGGAGACAGAGCTGATGCTTCCTTTTGAGGCTTAGCCTATAGAGAAATAAGAGGGTAAAACAGAATGTAAGTTATTTGGCACAGGGGATGCACTTTCTGTTGTGTGTACAGAATGCCCAGCAAAATGAAGCCCTGATCTATGACTGGGACACTTTAGCCCCATATAATTAAGGCTACTATCTAGTCAGAGGTCATAGCAGTCACACATCCCATGACTATTGGACCTCTGTGACTTCTAGGGCTTCAGGAGGCAACACTGTGTGTCCCGGCACTGCAACTGGACGTAGCTGGAACCAGGAAGCTGCAGCCCTCCGCCCTGCATCCTCTGCCAGGGGCTGCAGCTGGGGCCATGGGCCTTAGCCCAATGACATTCTGGGCGTGGCAGGGGCTGCATGCCCTAAACCCGCCATGGCAGGCATGGGGATAGGAGGGTGTCACAGCATGTCATTTCCCACTTATGGGACTCCATTTCTTCCCCCTGCCTAACCCTTCTCACTGGTTATTTTCAGTTAAGTTATGATTAGGACATGAACTCTGTGGATTTTTATTTATTGCATGTGACCTGTCTGTGACTTTTACTACAAATAACCATGATATAATCTTAGCCTTATCCATAACTAACCATCATTTTGATAGATAGGATTGGACTTGAGTCCCCACTCTCCTTATCATTTTGTATGTAACTGGAGCGGGGAAAAGCTTGGAAAGTTTCCAGATCTTCCTCTTGGGGGGAGTGGAGAGGGAGGAGAGGAAGAAGTCATAACAATGCCCAACTTCCTGCCAATTAGCTATCACTTGCTTAGATGGGACCCTGGAGCCTTCCCCTTTTGAAGTGGTTTGTGGAGATTGATAAGGCCAATGCACCCGGCTCAGTCTTAAGTGCTTCAGGACGACTAACCCTGCCCACTATGTAGAGATTATTTCCAAAGGGATCTTGGTCACTGAGAGGATCAGGTGAAAGTCTGCTGGATGGGATTTAGCTGTTACTGAGCTCCCTTTCAGTGGCTCCCAAGAATGTCTCCTCACCTTACAGCATTCTGTGCATGCTCACTCCACCAGACAAAGGGGAAAAGGAATAGAGACAGCAGCTTACTGGGTGATCTTGTTCAGGAGACAGAATCCCAGAAAATTTGCTCCTCTAAACAAGATGATGGTGAGGGGATTCAGTGTGCGCGCGCACACACACACACACACACACACACACACACACACACACACACACACACACACACACACACACACACAGAATGTAAGCACATTAAACTGACACTCTCTCTATACCACTATAGCCAAGTGTGAGAGGCAGGGAAGAGATTCAACCAAGCCCCGGAGCTGCATGAACAAGTCTGAGCTATCTTCACTACGCACAGGAGAGAGGCATAGCTCGAATATCAGAACCAGGAAAGAAGTCAGGATCTAGAAAAGTCTTAAAACCTCATCCCTAGTGCATGACCCAAAAAATTGGCAGATTTTCATCCTGGTGAGTTACACATAGAATGCACAAAGGTTCTGCACATGTGGCTGAACCCCCCCCCCCCCCCCCCCCGCAACTTTTTTAGTGTATCTTAAAAATCTAAAATTTACCCCATTTCAAACAAGTTCTTTCAATTTTGTGTTCTCCTCCAAAAGCATTTATCTTCAAATGGATTTAATATTTAAATTGGTTAAAAAAATGGGATTTTACTTAGCTGTAATCTAAGTTCCCTAAAGATATTTTCAGGTTTATTCTTAACACTTAAGGTCCCAAATATTTCAGCACAGAACACATTTCAGTCATTTCCTACACTATGAAGATATCCTTTTTGAAAACAGACAACAAGGGCCAAATGGACACACACAGATCTCAGAAGAAAGAACTCTCAACTCAATGTGAGGGAGTAGCAGGGTGTACTAACAAGAGAATCTTTGGCACACAGAGATCATTTTCTGGGAAACCTACAATTGCCCAATTTAGAACTGAAGACATTCAGAGCAGAAGACACCATCGAGCTGTAACTGATTAGTGGACAGATATGCTCTGAGAAACACAGGATGTTACAAAGGTCATGAATATGAATTGCAGAACAATGATTCCTACATAATTTGATAAGAAGAAACAATTACCTGTCCCAATAACAAATCTTATATGTCAGTCCAAAGTTTCCACTGGAGGCAGCATCCCAGGAACACGTCGTCCTGTTTAAATCATGTGTGATACATTTCAAATTCTGAAGTGCTTCTGAAAAACCTGAAATTGCAACATCTCTTGAGTTTACATAGCAGCAATTTAATGCTCTCAGACTGATGCTACAGATACACACATCTTACTGATTACCTCACACTTATTTACAATACTTTCAAACTTCCATTACATAGTTGAAGATCAAGACATGACCAATGATTTTGAGTGCACAAACAGAAACACCTTACAAAGTACAGGCAGTCCCCGGGTTACGTACAAGATAAGGACTGTAGGTTTGTTCTTAAGTTGAATCTGTATGTAAGTCGGAACTGGCGTCCAGATTCAGCTGCTGCTGAAACTGACCACCAGTTCCGACTTACATACAGAATCAACTTAAGAACCCCAAGCGTCCCAAAGTCAGCTGCTGCTGAAACTGATCAGCGGCTGATTCTAGGAAGCCCGGGGCAGAGCAACTCTGCCTCGGGCTTCCTGTAGTCAGCGCTGGTCAGTTTCAGCAGCAGCTGAGTTGGGGACACCTGGGGCAGAGCAGCTGGGATGCTGCCGGGTTGGTCCAGTAGCGCCCAGAGTGGCGCTGCGGGACCAACCGGCAGCGCCCCAGCTTCTCTGCCACAGGCGACGGAGAAAAGCCTAGTCTGCTGGGGGGGGGGGAGGGTGTACTAGCTGCGCCCCCCCCCCCCAGCAGACCAGGAAGACGCGGGCGGCGGACCGAGACGCACAGCGATCCCACCGCCCGGGTCCTCCGCGGCTTTGCTCCCAGTCTCCCTAGTCTGCTGGAGACCAGCAGACCAGGGAGACGGGGAGCAAAGCCTCTGAGGACGGCGGCAGCGGGACAGCCGCAGCGCCTCTGGGCTGCTCCGCTGCCAGAGCCCCTCCGCGGCTTTGCTCCATGTCTTCCTGGTCTGCAGACCAGGGAGACGCGGAGCAGCTTTTCTTGTCCAGGAGTACACGGGAGGTGGGACCGCACGGTCCCGCAGTCCGTGTTCGTAACTGCGGATCCAACGTAAGTCGGATCCGCGTAAGTCGGGGACTGCCTGTACTCCTCTTGAGGAGGAGGATGGGTTCTCAACACACTCTGAAAAATAAGTCTCTTCCACGGTATCTCAAGTTAGGCACCCAAAAACTGAGGTCACTTTTTGTTTTGAAAATCTTGGACACTGAATAGTTCTGTACACAATTAATCAATGATATTACACTAGAGGAATAAGGGTATCAGAATTTAGCCCTATGTAACGAGCAGACTCCCTTCTGCCGGGATCTGTTCTCTCAGCAGCCTGGCCTCTATGAAGGGAGGCACACAGAAGATTTACGTGCTCAGAGCCATAAACCTGTTAGTATGTTCTCCCCTTCCACTCACAGATGTGAGAAGACTTTCCTTTGTTTCTGTTATTTTAATTTAGTTTAACGCCTGAGTCAACTAAATTCTTACTGTACCATGAAAGGACCCAATCCTAAGAGGTAATGCCAATTCCCCTTAATGTCTGAGGGGTGTCAATGAACATAAGAACAAAAACTATAGTTCATAGCTAGCCACATCACCACTGTTCTAAAAAGAAAATCCGAGTCTCACAGGAAGTTAAACAGCTTGTTAACATGGAGTGTGATGTGTACAATGCAGCCCACCCAGCTTTGACAAGGACAATTCAACTGTTGTAAGTCTGGTGAATTAAACTCATCTGGCTTCATGAGTTCTTAATAATCCAAATACTTCAAATGTACCTACACAGGTTTGTGTAGGAGAACTTGGGAGGAACAGAGAGCAACAGAATCCTATTTGCTATATTAAAGCTGAAGACAGAATACTTAAATAGCAGGTCCAGGGCCTCTCTTATAGCTTATAAGACCTTCTACAATGTGTAACTGTGACCTTCTATGATGGGTTCCTCCCATGTGTGCAGGTGTTTGGCCAATGGAGTTGTATATATCCAGTGTCCAGAGCCCTCAACTCCACCAGTAAACTTACAATACTCTCTCATATAGTCTAGCCTAGCCAGCACTGCTCTATGGTGTTTAGGCCCTATGCATAGCAGAACTGAGTTTCTGTTGCCCTACTCGCTGTATAATCATTAACAACACCAGAACATATAAATTGCCACCATTGTGGAGGCAGGAGCAACCAACTTTGCAATGGTGTTAAAGGCTACACAAGATGCATGAAATATTAGACACAGCATTTCTACTCTTAAGATCT
Source organism: Pelodiscus sinensis (assembly GCF_049634645.1). Taxonomy (NCBI): domain Eukaryota; kingdom Metazoa; phylum Chordata; order Testudines; family Trionychidae; genus Pelodiscus; species Pelodiscus sinensis. The sequence goes on along the minus strand of NC_134716.1, from coordinate 104,417,873 downwards.
TTCATGCCAAGAGGGGCAGCATTATTTGACCCTAAGTATATAATAAATGCAGCACAATTATAGAATATGCGCATCTCATAAAAGCAAGCAATCTAGCAAAATCATCAAACTACACTTACCTGTCTCTTGACTGTAAATTAAACTCAGCAAATATAAGAAAACTATTGCTAGGCGACATCGGAGACTTGGATTATCCCACATTCTTTTACCATTTACTATTTAGGATGGCAGCCTCAAGCAGGAATCAATTTCATTTCCACATAAATTTGCCAGTTCTGAAATCAAAGACAAAACAAATCATCTCTTTAAAATCATTGACACCCACTGCTATGCCACAAAAATATACAAGTTTTCTATAGATGTACAAGACTGAAATGTCCACCGTATTACTTGTACACCTGCATCAGTAATTTCAAAAGGCTTGGATAAAAAGTTAATAAAGAGCAAAAAAAAAATCACTCCAAAAGAAATATGGAACTGGGAGTGAACATTCCAAATGTAAAAAAAAAAATCACAAAAGTAGAGCTAGTCAAAAATGTTACTTTTTCCACGCCTGTGAAAAATTTCAACACAAATGAAAAAAATTTTTTTTTTGAAGAACCAACTATTTATTTTAAAGATTTGAAGTTTTCCATGGAAAGTATACACTTTCAATGGAAACTCTAGTTTTGCTGAAAATCCAAATTTCCACTGAAAAGCAGTTTTGCTTAAAAAAACCCAAACAAACCCTAAATTGCACTACACAGAATCCCTTTGCACAGAAAAAGAACCACTGCAAGAGAGTCCTGACACATCGAATCATTGACAACCTCCCCTTTATCTAGTTAGGATAACTTAAAATTGTTATACAGAGGAATCTTTCTAATAAAATAGCTCATTCTTAACCGATGTCATCAATACTTCTCAAATTAAACTAGACAAGCACTGCAGCAGAACATGCTCATGGACATCCCAGCTCTTCTTATAGACAAATGCAGTCCATATTGAAACATCTAAATACTAGGCTACCAAAAGCACTAGTGATTGGGACTTTTTGTTAATCTAAGAGAAATATGGAACAGGTGAATTACAAGAAAGCCAATGACAAGATGTGGTTCTCCAAAACATAGGTACAAGGTAATGACTCACTTTTTTCATATTCCTCCACCTACCTAAAGTCTTTGCATCAAGATTCAAACTCACTGTTTACTCCTTTTAACATCTCTTGCTCAGTATCTCCTCCTAGTACCTACCTCTCTCTCTGCCTATAAACTTCCCCCAAATCTCTTGCCTAACCACATCTTTTCTTTTCTCCACTTTTCTTCAGTACTGGCCTCAGGCCTTTCTTTGCTTGCCAAGCAGCCTCCATCACCACAATCAACTCCTTCTTAGTATAGTACATATTTCTTTTACGAGGACTTTCAAACATAACCAAGTACTGTGGGAATGTGTAAAATTTGAATTCTATGTATAGTTGTCCAGTGGAGGATTTATGCTGGAATAGGTTTAAATGTAGATTATGTTAGGACTGTCCTGTACAATTTAGACTAAGTACCTGAGGGGCAGAAAACATTTCCCCTTCACACACCCCTTAAAAAAAAAAAAACAAAAAAAACACACACACTGACAAAAGGGAACCAACAGTTGTCACTTCTTAACCAATGTGTTTTTGCAACTTTATGTCAGCCTCCTAAAAGTCAAGACCATCTACATTTTTGGCTATGCAAGTGGACAATATGTTATTTTAAGATTTGTGGGTTGAGGGTTTTACCAAGTTATCTTTTCAATGTTTGGCAGCTTCTATGGAACAAACTTTGTTTGACCTTTAGTCATGTTTAATAATTAGCCTCTGTCAGTTTTTGCTCACAAAGAGGAAGTTGGGCAAAGCTTATCCCCAACACTCATTCTGCCCCTTCTGCACGGACAAATTCACTTTTTTGTCAATGTTGGAAAGATTTGAAAATAAAAAGATTTAATACAATTATAAACAGTATGGTTGCAGTCTAGTAAACGGCCTTATTATATTGAAGAGCCAAAAACATTAGATGAAAAAGACGTAAGCACATACAACTTGCTCCCAATTCATCTCCCTGTAAATCCAGAACAGAACCAGTTCCTTAATTTGTGCGGCATACTTTTAAAGTGTCCCAGGTGACAGAATTTCAAGTCTCACCTTAGAGCTCTATTTCACAAACTATGGCTACGTCTAGACTGCAGGCTTCTTTCAGAAGAAGCTTTTCCAGAAGAGATCTTCTGAAAAAAATCTTTGCTGAAAGAGCGTGTCCACACTGCCAAAGCACATCAAAAAAGTGATCCGCTTTTTCGAAAGATAGCATCCACACTGAATGGATGCTATCTCACATTTAAGCTGTGATTACTATGGACAGAGTGGGCACCAAGGCACCTGTGCTTTTTCCTCTTCTTCCGAAAGAATTCCCGCTTCCCCGTCCACACATGCCTTTTTCCGAAAGAGCTTTCTTGGAAAAAGTCTTCTTCCTTGTAGAAACATGTTTAACAATGTCAGAAAAACCCTCTGTTCTTTTGATTTTTTCCAAAAGAACATGGCTGCAGTGTGGACATATGTGAAGTTTTTTCGGAAAAATGGCTGTTTTCCTGAAAAAACTCTGTTGTGTAGACATAGCCTATGGGTCCTGGAAGAGTTCTAGGTGGGTTGAGGGCCCAGGATGGAAGGGAAACCTCGGGAGGGGTGGGATTGGAGGTACAGAGTAAGCCCATCTACCATTCTTCCCACAGCAATGGTTCCTGTCCCTGCTGAGATAGGAGAGATCCCAGCTCTGGGCATTACAACTGGGTACCCAGGATCTCATATGATGAGTGGCCAGGCCAAAACTGGGTGCCAGGCCACAATGCCACTCAAATTTGGCCCAGCCAACCCTCTGTCATGACAGAATCTAGGCTGATGTGGTGACGCCATGAGATCACAACATCTGAGCACAGCCCCATGGGACAGGAGCTGCCACTAACGGTTGAGCATTGGATAGAGTCACTCTCCAAATATCCCTCCCCTCTGCACCAAGTCAGGAGTAGAGTTTGGTATCAAGGCGAGAGTGCTGCTGCAGGTGGTCGGTGCTGCCTAAGTACACAAGAAGGAGGTGGCAGAGGATGAAATTGGACTATGTCACCCTACTCCTTGTCCCCTGATTTGGACAGTGTGTGTGTTTCAAACAAAAAAAAATACAGTTAGTGAGTTGCCTTAGTAAAAAGTTGAGGAACTTTAGCAGTATCAAAAGGTGAAATTAAGCCAGTGTGGCCCAGTAAGAAAGTGGCCAGCTGGGGATGGGCTGATCCAGCTCCCATACTGTCCTTACTCCCCAAAGCTGAAGTTAGGAGCAAAGTGGGGGTTGCAGTACAACAGGATCTGCAAGTAATTTAAGTTACTTTCACCCCCTGAGTAGTAAATACCTGAATAATATTCATCATCACATATTTTCTGGCAGGTTTCTATGCCCCTTTTAAGGTCTTATGTCCACCCTCTGCTTCTGTTGCCATTCCTTTTGAGATTTGGCACTGTCAGCCATTTTGAAAGAAAATGATTCATTTTTATATTTGGTTTGACACAAGTATAGAGAAAAAGTAGGAAAGAACAGAAGTTATAAAAGATTTTTGGTTAGGTTTAGCTGTTGGCCATTTTGAAAGAAAAGAGTTTATTTTTATGTTTGGAGAGGGGACTGTTTTCAGAGAAGTTTTTTTCTAAAATATGGAACTGAGTCCTTAAATAAAAGAATTTTTAAAAGAGAAAGATGCTTGGCTAGGTTTAGAGAAAAAGTTAAAAATAGAGGAAAGTTCTGTGTTTAGTCATTTAGGGATATGAAAGTGTAACTGTGTGAATTGAATTGAAAAAGAACAAAAACAGAAAAAATTAAAGAAGAGAGAAAAATTCTGTGTTTAGTGACAGTGAAGTTTGTTGTAAAGATGAGTAAGCACAGGGTAAAAAGATCACTACTGAAGCATTTAAAAAACACTTAAAATATTAAATATAAAGGTAGATGATGAAAAACATTCAAAAAAGTGGTTTTAAAATAATAAATAATATAAAGGTAGGTTAAAAGATAAGCATTTAAAATATTAGGTGAAAAAGAGCATTTAAAAGTTACTTTGCAATATTAAAAGGGCACAAGGAAGAAAGAGACATTTAAAATGAGGGAAAGACAGTCCACTGCAAATGGCAAAGATAAGAAGCATACGGCTGAGGTAGAAAAAGCCTAAATAAAGTAAAGAATCAGGGAAGAGAGGTAGGGAGGAAGGGAGAGCTTACCCTTGAGGCTGTTCCTGAAGAAAGAAAGATCTCCCAAGGCTCACAGCTCCGCCCCCCCAAGTTTAGTTATCCCCACCTCTGGGCTAGATCAAGCCAAAGCAGTTCTACAGCGGCATCAATCATGGAATAGAACCAATCCTCTAGACCCAAGATTTTTAAACAAGAGCCAACTAACCCCACCTCCCTTTAGCTGTTTTATTCTTATCTTAAAAACCAGACCCGCAAGCATCTTTTCCACCATTTAATACTTTTACCAATTAGTTTCAATTAAAAAAAAATATGCTGCAGAAACAAACCAAGGTTCAAACATTAGTGACAAACTTAATATAACTACTACTTCTATTTGTTAAGAAGTGACAAAAGAAACTTCTCTCGGATCCACTAGTTTACAGAATGAGGGGAACAAACTAGCTGTTATTGAGTGTCTGTGGTTTTAACTCCGGGATGTTTCCGTGTATTCATTTTTTTAAAATTGAAACACACTTGTAAAAATGTTAAGTGAAAGGATGTATCTTCATATAGGCTTGTCTTTTAAAGTATTTATAAAATATAGCTTAACATTCCAGTAAAATAAATCTTAAAATAGATTTCAGTTGTATTTTTTAAAAAGTGGAGAAAGAAGCATCCTTCATATATCTGATCCACTGGTTCATAGGTGCCTAAAACATAATCCCACATGTGAAAATTCTAAACAAACACATGCTTCTTCAGATAGGCTTGTCTTTTAAAGTGTTTATTTCTTTACAAAACTTAATGCAACCTTCACTTGTATTTCTTAAGAAGTGGGGAAAGAAATCTCTCTTTGATCCAGTGGTGTACAGAATAAGGGGAATATAAACTGGCTGTTATTACCAACTTATGATTTTAAATATGTTAAATAGAGAAATGCTTCTTCAAAAAGGTTTGTCTTTAGGCCTCTTCATAAAATATAGCTTAAATTTCTAGTAATGAAAAATTAATATAACTTTCACCTATATTTGTTAAAAAATGGGAGAAAAAAGCAGCCTTCTTTCTGATCCACACTGGCACTGTTTTTGCTACCATGCTGGTTCAAATTATCCTCCCTAAAATATAAAGACTTTTTTATCCCTATAAATTACTTTTTCATCATTTTAATCCTGTTTCTGCAGGCTAATTTTTTATTGAAATACACATGTAAAAGTGCTAGATGAATGACTTATCTTTAGATAGGCTTGTCTTTTAAAGCATGTATTCCTCTACAAAATGTAATATAATGTTCATGTTATTTCTTAAAAGGTGGGTGAGAAGCCAACTTCTTTATTCTGATACGGTTTTGTGAATTCAATGCTACATCTCAGTATTTCATGTATATTTGCCTTTCAGTGCCTTCACACCAGATTTGTTCATACTGTTTTGTAATTAGAAAGATATTTTAACTACTTCTTTGCAAACTCAACTTAGCACACAGGGCCCATATTTTTTCAATTTCAATTTTATACATGAAAAAACTGCTTACACACTTTGGGAACAAAGTGTACAATCTGCATATCCAACTCACACCTGTGCATATGTAAGTACCACCAGGGAGATTTGAACCTGGGATCTCTGGAGCTTAGTATTGGTGCCTCTACCCTTGAGCTATAAAGCCAGCTGGCTCTCAGCCTAAACTGCCACTATATGGGACAGTAAACCACACTAAGTATGTAGGTTACACATATATAAACTCCAAGATCTCATAATTTGGCTTTTGTTTCCTAAAAAAGAGGAAAAAAAGAAAAAATTAAGTTTGGTATTCAAATTAATTAAGTGTCCTTTCCATTAGCAACACTGAAACTGTAAGAAACACAGTATGCTCCCACCCTCACTGGAATCAGTGAGAGTTTTGCCACTGAAGTCAATAGGATCAAGTTTTGATCCTTTACAACTATAGAATATTGTGCCAAGTCTCTCTGTTTCACTGTGGTAAGGGCTGGAGTTCTGACATAGCTCAGTACTATGACAACAGCATGTTTATGCCTTGGAGAAAACAGGCTTATCCCTGAAGTACTGTTGCTACAAGCAGGTGTAAAACTCATTTACTAAACTGCTCTGCTGTGCAAAGTTACAAAACAACATTTTAGCAGAGACATACTAGAAGTTCAAACAACACTAGACATCCCTAAATCATTTGCCAATACAGTTTGTTTCTGTTTCTAACTCAGTGAGACACTAAAACAATAAATAAGAGAAACATATTTACACATATGCCAGAGTATTAAACGCATATTTTACTAAATATAATCTGCTACACAAAATATAGACTAATTGACTCTTGCTTATTCTCGCCAGTTCTTCAGTGAACTATAAAATGTACTACTAGAAGAGTCACATATTGTAAATAAAATGTCAGGGAGGAAAATTCCAGTTTTATAGGTTTCCATTTCAGCTATAAAGATACAAAATACATGAAGTAAATCTGAAACAGAAAGTTCTTTTTCCTTTTCATAAAAGCTGCCTCCAGTCCCCTAAAGCAAATTCACATGAGAGTTAAAAGATCCTTCATTATCGGAGTGGAATATTATAAATGAACCATACAGCAGATTCTTAAATCTACATAAACCATAAAAGGTTTAGCTTAGCAGTTATATGATATGCATGCACTAGAACACAATATTGTATCCATTTGTTAACTAAAAGCAAAATTTTACGTCACGCTTCTCCAGTTATGTTAGAAGTGACAATGGCTTTAAGTGTAAGGGATCTTTACTGATATATAGTAGATTCATTTTCAAGGGTTTTTAGAAAGCAATCTTTTACTTTAAATGTAAAGAGAAAAAAAGGCTCTGTTAAACAAGACTGTATGCCCAAAGGCATATTTTTTTTTGTAGTCTCTAAAACGATACCATTTCTAGAGTGAGAATGTAACAGCCATTCTTGCAGTATATAAAGGTCCATGTTGTGAAAAGAGCTAAGCTCTTCTCTAGTAACAGTTTTTATTCCATCCACCTAAACAGACACTCACTTTAGCCCTCTCAAAAGCGACATTAATAAAGATCTCCTCAAATGCAAAGATCTTACATATAGAAGGTTCAGTTATTTACCAGCATACCATAATAGACAGACAAGGCAGACCACTTCTGATAGCAGCATGGGTGAAGTTATTACATTGACCTTTAGGGTCTGATCAGTAAAGTAGGAACTGGTCCTTACTAAACAGGGACCATCCTCAAAAGAACTATTAATGATTTAATGAACAGCTGACTAGAGAGGACTAACTTGTACCCATGTTTTGATACATTCAACACAGCTATTTGTGGGAGTACTGGGTAATACGTCAGAGAGAGAAAGGAGGAAAGCATTCCTGGGTGAATACAATACACCTAGTAATAAATGTATGAGAAACTTGTATTGTGCTTTATGACTGTGTACTCTGCTATGAAGGAACAGGTTTTTTTCAATTTCATTTTCTCAGCTTGTCACAAGACCTGTAAACACATGTGCACTGATTAATTGTCAGTATGACCCCACACTCCCATCCCAATCTTGATCCCCATTTTGGAGCCAAAATCTCTCCCACAGCTTGCACCCCAATCCTCCCAAACATAACCCCATACTCCTATCTCCAGCCCAACACCATAGCCCACACCGCTTCCACAGCACTGAACCTCCTCCTGAATCTGTAATTCCTCATCCCAAGCCCCACCCCAGCTGGAGCTAAGGATGTAAAAAAAAAAAATAGATAAAAAACAGTAGCCGTATAACTGATCAAAATTATATTGGTTACACAATTAAAAGTTACCTGGATATTGAGGTAGGGAGAGAAGGAGGTGCAGGAGGGCTTCTGGGCTGCCAACAGCCACCGGCTGCCACCAGCTCCTGCAGGATCCGGGTTGACACCAGCAGGCTCTGGGCTGCTGCCTGCAGAGAGTTAAATTCTTACATCCCAAGCGGACACCTTCACCTCTTCCTGCACCTCACTTCAGCTCCAACTCAGAGCTCCTTCCCACACTTTGAACCAGTTGTATTTTGGCCCCACCCAAAGCCTAGGATTAGCCCTTAAGTTTTTACTGAATGTTTGAGGCACCCAGCTGACTTTTCTGTGGGGCAATGGTCCCTGACACAAGGGAAGTTCCCCACCACTGCACTAGATGATTATAATGGTTCCTTCTGCCTAAAATCTCTAAGTTAGGGTAAACATTTAGAAGCTTACTTTTTATGTTTTATGTCTGAACTAAAATTGTGTTTTCCATAAGCAGATAATGAAGAACAATGAACATCTGCACAGAAACGTTGAAGAAACTTTTTTCTGATTACAGGAAGATGTCACGAGGCCATACAATTGGTGAAGGAGAGGTATCAAATGTTGTATGGAAAATTTGTTCTACAACAACTTACGAAAGTTATTGGAAATTTGTTTCTTTCCCCTAAAGTTTATGTTGAACCGGATTAAATTTACCACCAAGTCAGCCAACTTAAGGTGGAAAATATTATAAGGGAAAATGATTAGATAGAGGGGCAGTGAAAGTCTAAAGGATCATGGAGATTCACAGAGCATTTGACCCAGAGCAGTAGTGAGCAGCCACAACTTCCAACTCAGCCAAAGAGAATTGCAGGTACTTGATAGTCTCAGACCCTTGAAGCCAATAAAGAAAGGTTTGGGGCCCTGGTGAAGGGCAGCAGGGAAATGAAGTAAATGTTCTCTTTTTTTACTTAAATGGAGTTATATGTTTTTGAAAATAAAGGAATTAGCAGCCAAAAGAAGAGAACACCCCCAGAGAAAAGATGCAAGTATCATATTACATTATGTATTGCATAGTACCCTACTACTGCAGAATGCACAGGCAAAACGCCTCCAAAAATTTCCCCTAATTACAAATACATGCCAGAAATGCACATTTCTGGGAAACAAAAACACATTGCCAATACAGCTGACAGTAAAGATAATAGTAATAGAAACAGAAGATGAACTTTTTTTTTTCCTTAAGAATAGGCTTTGCTGACCTTCCGACATTCTGTCCTTGGCTTTCAAATTAATTGATGTGATACAGAATGAAAGTAGAATTAATGATCATGCCAATATTTTTCTTGGCTTTTCTTCAATGGAATGCATTCTTTTCCAAAGAAATTCCCAAACTTAAGACACAAATCTCCCTTTGGTCACCTAAAATGCAGGCTTTCTTTCTGTGTTTTTTTATTATGGCAGTATTCCAGAGCACAAAAAAAAAAAAAAAGGGAGACATGAAACATTAAATGAACAGTTTGTGAAGAAGAAATGAATCCCCGTTGGGGAATCTATTTTCCACCCAATTCCACAGAATCGATTCAGGGACCGGACTGTTTCTCTTTTCTGAGGCAGACAGACTCATAGAATGAAATAATTCTGATCAGAACTTATGTATATACATGTTTCTCAGTCATTTGCAAAGATGGAAAAGGATGTCTTTGTAAAGTCAAGGAAGAGAACAGGACAGTTTGCTCGAATATTGTACTAAAATACAATAGGAGAGTGCTTGGGCAGCTCTTTGAACACTTTGCAGCTAACACTTCTTGTATAAGACAAATACAAGCATCCCAGAGGAGATGAGAGAGGTACCACAGCAGTTTCCTCCAGCTGCAGAGTTGCAGTGGAGAGTCTTTCAAGGATTAGGAGTTACAACTGCATCACATATGCTGCAGTAGCCCGATTGTTCCTGTGACAAGTGATCTGAGAATAGAGCAGAATTCATTCATGTGAAGGACTGAGACTTTCATAAAAAACATTTTGCAAGTGATTTGTCATGAATGCTGTTTACCAATGGACATTTTTCAAACGAGTAACAATCTAATCTCACCTGCAGCACCATTCTGCTGTGGGAATTAAGGATGTTAAGTAGCGAGTAAATGACTAATAACCTACTCGATACAAATTGTGTCCAGTACACGATTAGTCAAAAAGGGGCCAGCTGCCCTCTTGTATGAGTGAATAGAATAAAGCATTTCACATAGGTAAAAGGTTTTGAGTCTTGTTGTGTCGTACAGAAAATCCCCCTTTTTGTTTTCCCTTGCATGCTATCTCTCTATCCATCTGTCCTTAAGGTGTGAGCCCTTATCCTTCAGAAATAAGAAACATATGCAGGAAAAACAGGAACCAAAATTGCTTAATTGAATTGCTGAATACAGTGCTGAAGGCATTTGGGACGAAGACAATGGCAGGAGATTTCCCTTGTTCTAGGGTTGCCAAGTGATTTAAAAAAAAATACTGGAGACACTTGACATTACATCACAATCTATAATACACCTTATTTAGAAAATACCAGACATTTATATTTTCTCAAAATGTTTCCCGAACAGAAAGCTCAAATACAGAACTGTCCAGGTCAAAACCGGACACCTGGCAAACCTATGTTGTTCACGTGTGTGTAACAGGACAGGAAACATAGAAGAAACCTAAAGAGTATAACAATGCTGTAGGAGTCATTCCCAGAGTAAAAGGAGGACACAAAAGTGCAACCAAAAGTTGTACCTAGCAGGTAGGCCAGTAAAAAGGGTACCAAGAAATGAAAAGTTTAGATATAGTGAATAAAAATAAACCTAAGGTGAGCATATGCTAGGATTTTTGGGAAAAAATATTAACTGTCCCACCACTCTATTCTTCATAAATATTGTATTAAGTTAAAACAGATCCCTGATTTGGTTGTAAAACTGACACTGTTCTCATAACATGTTCTAACATTGGAGATAGCAATGGGACCATTAGTGCAGACTGATTGCTAGTATTCTAACCTCTGAGGGTAAGATTTCATAAAATACAAAGAGGACTTTCAATGGGAGTTGATTCTTATTCTTGAATTGAAAATCTCAGCCTGTGCTGTCTAGATTTTCTCCATGCAGGTGGTTAAAATACCAACCCACTCATCATTGCTACATTTTCAAGAGTCGCATCAAGAAAAAAAAAATCTACTATAGACTGGGAATTTCAGGAAGACTCTTCCACAGAAGTGAATCAGCCTTCACATTATCCTATGAGATAAGGATCCTTGGGCAGAAGAACACAGATTCCTCTGCCATAGGGCACATCATTTCCAGAACTGCAGATGCACTGCACCAGTATTAATGAAAACTGAGTTTAAGGGGCTGAAGGTACTCTATCAACTAAGAAAGAACAATTATTTTCATGCCTTATAGCTGAATATATTGCATGATGGAAGCTACTGTAATTGTTGAAAAAGAAGTGACTAGCAATAGGAATTTTAAATGAAATTTTAAATTATTAGAGCCAAAAAACGTGACACCTACTGTAAATGATAACAATAATGTCATCTTATGGTGAAGGACTCTACTCTTATCTTCTGAATCTGAAAAAATTGTGCTTGCTTACTATACTGGAATTCAGTGAGCTCCTACACATCCCTGAATTCTTGAACTGTGCAGCATATTAACTGAACAAGTACACTGACCAAGGACATAAGTTCAGGATTACTTAGGACATCCGAGTACCCACTACACGTTTTCAGCACTTTGGTTTTATACTCTAAAGAACACACACAGAACATTGCAAATTTTTGGGAGGAGATTTTTTTTGAAAATGCGATTCTGGCATTCTGCAACTGTATTCTACTAAATATATCATATTTAATCATTTCATATATCAAACACTCACAAACATGACAAAATATGGTCTGAAATCTCAGCAATATATTTTTGTTAATATTAGAACTCAGTACACTGTCATGACAGCAAAGTTTTCAGAACAGAAAATTATTTACAGGAAAACTGCCACCAGACCCACTGACTGGGGTGGAGGGGGTAGAAGAGGGCAGTTTCTCCAAGACCCGACAATTCCAAGGAGCCTGGGGCTCCAGCCACCACCCCAGGCAAAGTTGCAGCAGCAGCAGCCAGAGTCCTGGGACCTTTAAATTGTTATTTGAGTGCTACACGGCACACTCTGGGCAGCAGTAAGAGTTGCAGGGGCAGGGGATGGGGGGGTGCTGCCACATTTTAGGCAGCAGTTTAGCCCCACTCCTTCTGCCCTCAGCGCCACCCCTTCTTAAAGGTGTGGAACTCTTGCCGATGGGCCAGCAGAGGTTGTTGGCTCAGCTGTTGTCCACTGGGCTCAATAGTTTGTGTACATAGTTACAGAAGGAAGAGAAATGAATCTATGAATCTTGTTTGGTTATTACGCTAGGGTCTTACACAGCCCTCATCTATATGCATGGTTCAGCTGATGCCATGGAGAACCTACCACATGAACCAGCTACTGAATGATCAAGGAGTAAAAGGAGCACTCAAGGAAGATGAAGCTATTGCAGAGTAGCAAACTGAATTCTTGACATCAGTCCTCACTGCATAGGATGTAAGGGAGGTTCCTACACCTGAGCCACCCTGGCAATTGCAGGCCAGTGAGATTATTTTCAGCACGAAACAAATGGGTTGAAACTATAGTAAAAAAAAAGAAAATTAACAAAGAGATGAACACAATAGATTGGAGAAGACTCAGTATGGCTTTTGTAAAGTATAAACACCCATCTATCAAAATGCTTTGAGAATATGAGCAAGTGATCCAGTTGACATTGTGTACTTGGATTTTCAGAAAGCTTTTTGACAAGGTCCATACCAAAGACTCTTAAGCAAAGTAAACAGTCATGTGATCAGAGTAGATGGACCACTGGTTGGATCAAACCTACAATTCTCAATACTGTGGAGTTAAGTTACATGCTTTATTGGAAAATTTAAGCTAAAAAGGAAAAACTTGACTATCAAAAAGCAACACGTCTGTTAAAATAAGCCTTCCAAATGCAAAACAAAAAACTGACCACAGGGGCATCCATAATTAAACATAAGATTATTGGAAAATTTGATTTTCTATTGTGACACAGATAGAGGAATCACATATGGAAATACAGAATCTTTATTATAGTAATAAAATATCAAGAAATATTTTTCTGTACAGATTTCTATCATTAACTCATCTTTCAATGAAGCTTGAGTCTCTCCCATGTCTCCTACAACCAGCCACCAGAGGTCATCGGGTATCCCCACACTTTCCTGGTTCCTACAGAAAGACTTTTTCCTCCTACTGGCAAAAAAGAATTTGCTCCCTCCCCCCCACCACACACTGAAAATTCAGGTACCTGTATTCTCCACCACCACCGAAGACTTTACGGCCAACTAAAGAATTGGCAGGTTTCTAACAGACTCCAGAAATTAAACCTGACAACAGATGAGATGTGATCACTATGGGTGTTTAACTCAAATGAGGGCGCAGGAAGTTTCCAAACCACATCTGTGTCATCTATAACATGACTCCACGAGACAGAAGACAAGACCTGACATTCTGAATATGGAAATTTAAAGAACAAAACAGAATCTTATTTAAACGTTTCCAAATGTCTTTATTCATCCTATGGCAGCCAAGGACCCATCAATAAATTACTTGAAATAAAAAATTGTGTTTGACTTAATTATAAAACAAAATCTGCTTCTTTTGCCTCTAGTATCATAATCAATAGAGCTACTCACAACAGTAAAGTTCAGCAAATGCCTAGTGTTTGCAGGACTGGGGTCTTAGTTCTGATGAAGGCTAAGCTCACATTTCTGGAATTATGATATGTATTTCTATATTTAATTTACTTGTGGGCAAAACTACTAGAAATAATATTTATTCTTTGTATTGCAGTGGGGGGTCTCACTGTGCAGAGTGCTGTACAAAGGGATAGTAAAAAAGAACATGCTTTAAATCACTTTAAAATTCTATTTTTAAAATATGTATGAAAAAATCCTCCTTTTATTTCTTTTACATTTTTTTAAACAAACGACGGGGTGGATAACACTGATTTTTTTAGATAAATTTTTCTATTTAATGTAAATACATTTTTCTTTTAAAAATAAGCAACTTAATTAAATTTTAAATTATGACAACCTTTAGAGACTAAATTTAGGATACTCTATCAAATAATAAACTGAATTAAAAAGTAGTATTTAAGTAGTACATGTTTTTACTGCAGTTTGTAAGTCAAACCACTAAACTTGCAGAAGTCACTGGCTGTGCATCTGGAATCAGAATTTGTTGAAGTACAAAAACAGCTTTTGACTGCAGAAACCTCCTCTATAGATGCAGAGATACTATGTCCTTCATTTCCATTTATTCATTTACTTCAATTCGGTTATTAGTTCATTCAAAGCTGTAGAAATTTCTTAGTACAGTAAAACTCCATTAGTCCGGCATCCAATGCTTCGGGACTCCTGATGGTCCGGCACCATAAGGAACCCGGAAGTGCTGGGGCAGCCGGACAGGCTTCCCCCATTCAGCTGCTGCTGAAACTGACCAGCAGCTGAATTGGGGAAGCCGGGAGCAGAGCAGCTGGGGTGCTGCCGGGTTGGTCTCGTAGCACTGCCCCTCGGGGCTGCGGGACCAACCCGGCAGCACCCCAGCTGCTCTTGGGGACGCCTGGGGCAGAGCAGCTGGAGTGCTGCCGGGTTGGTCCCGCAGCGCCAAAGGATGGCGCTGCAGGACCAACCCGGCAGGACCCCAGCTGCTCTGCCCCAGGGGTCCCCGATTCAGCCGCTGCTGAAACAGATCAGCAGCTGATTCCAGGAAGCCCCGGGCAGAGCAGCTCTGCCCGGGGCTTCCTGGAATCAGCCGCTGATCTGTTTCAGCAGCGGCTGACTTGGGGACCCCTGGGGCAGAGCAGTTGGGGTGCTGCCGGGTTGGTCCCGCAGTGCCGAGGGGCGGCGCTACGGGACCAACCCCGCAGCACCCCAGCTGCTTTGCCCCAGGCATAGGGATTCAGCTGCTGCTGAAATTGACCAGCAGTGTCAGTTTCACCAGCATGCTGAATCCGGAAGCCTGGGGCAGAGCAGCTGGGGTGCTGCCGGGTTGCTCTCATAGCGCCGCCCCTCGGCACTGAGGGACCAACCCGGCAGCACCCCAACTGCTCTGCCCCAGGGGTCCCCAAGTCAGCCACTGCTGAAACAGATCAGCGGCTGATTCCAGGAAGCCCCGGGAAAAGCAGCTCTGCCCCGGGCTTCCTGGAATCAGCCGCTGATCTGTTTCAGCAGCGGCTGAATCGGGGACCCCTGGGGCAGAGCAGCTGGGGTCCTGCCGGGTTGGTCCCGCAGCGCCGTCCTTTGGCGCTGCAGGACCAACCCGGCAGCACTCCAGCTGCTCTGCCCCAGGCGTCCCCAAGAGCAGCTGGAGTGCTGATGGGTTGGTGCTGTAGCGCCGCCCCTCGGCGCTGCGGGACCAACCGGCAGCACCGCAGCTGCTCTATTGCAGGCATCCCCGATTCAGCTGCTGCTGAAACTCACCAGCAGCAGCTGAATCAGGGACTCCTGGGGCACAGCTGGACTATCGTAAGGGGAGGCTATGGGGGGTCTGGGGTTGCATCCTCTCCCACCCCACTCCAGACCCCGCATAGCCCCCCCTTCTGATAGTCCGGCATATCTGATAATCCGGCACCCCCTGGGTCCTAAAGGTGCCGGATTATCGGAAGTTTACTGTAGTTGAAAAAGAAGCAGGAAAACTTGTCCAATTCCCCTCTACAGATAAGAGCTATATGTTCTTAAAATAGTAAAGGACACTGATTACACTTCCTTTAGCTAGTAAACCACTTTTAAATGAAAAACATGTTTTGATAAACTTGAGGAAAAAATACATATCTAACATATCAGGTGATGTTATTCAACTACATTTTAAAATGCTGTGTATGTGCATTTTTAATTTAATTCCAATTTTCATTCAAATGCAGCTTGACACAAATAAGTGGAAAATTAGTCATAACCTAGTTAATAAGAAATGCGTCATTTACCATTTTAACAATAAAAATGTAAAAGTAAAAATCAGAACCGTTTTACGTTAAGTTATATAATTGTTTTAGTAGAGGTGGATAACCTGGCAACCCCCCTACAACTCCTTTTTGAGTTAGGACTCCTACAATTGCAACATAGTGAAATTTCAGATTTAAGTATCAGAAATAACGAAATTTACAATTTATAAAATTCTGTGACTGTGAAATTGGCAAATTTGGCAGGGCTCTAACTAACTGTTTCTATGCATCTCATTATCAAAATGCAAAACTAAATTATATCAACTAATGAAAATCAATCTTTCTTTAGGAAAATAATTAAAAATACAAATGCAAAATAAGAGTATAATGATCACTTATATCAAGGCTTCCTGCTTACCCATTTAAAGCATTATTAAGATCAGTGATTTAAGTCAATCCACCAGAATAATAAATCTCATTCCTTGGCCTCTTCTCTCACACACAAGCACATGCTACACAGTCAATCAATTCGCAATGCTGTGAGGGGAAAAAAGTTCACAGTGGTTTGACTGTAGTGGACTGTAAGTTATCCAGACCTAGTTACATAGTCAATAATCAGCTGAATAGAATGTTGTCTATTTACATTAATTTACTGAAGTGATGAAACTGACACACTGTAGGCAGCTGTCAAGAGCTGAACTACTACATGGCATGCAAGGTTAAGTCACAGGAAATACTAATATAATACTAATTCATCAGAAAGTATGGATCTGTAGTTTCAGGAATATCTTGTTCCCTTGATTACTAGGAAATCAATTTAATTCTCGTAAACTACTCTCATTCTTTAAACATGTCTTAGACATTCATAGCTAAATGGATAATGCATGACCACTACCCACTATTCTGTGTAGGTTTTTAGTCTACTGATACAATAGTCATACATAATCATTGTCATCTTTTGAAGTACACTGAACTCAATACAGACATCACACATTTATTTCTAACATTATTATAAGCTTTCTCTATAGAGATTTTTTCTTCATTGTGTATTTTACAGAGTTCAGCCAGAGAAACAGTGACACTTTATTCACCAAGTCAAGGATGCTCTTCCTACTTTTTGATGTTCGGACATAATTAATACAACTAGTTTGAATTTCATGATGTAACATTTTAAAATAGTCACAACTGACTTTTTGTATGAAATGGTCCCCTTCAGCCAAAAAACTGTGGCTAGCTCACCAGAAAACTGGAGTCATAAACCCATTTAAAACCCAATAACCCTGAAAGCCTTTGGAGAGAGTTATTTTAGTTCTATAACCTTACATACTGAAGATCTTAACTTACGATTCTTGCAATCATTAAACTTTCAAGATTTATTTCAGTTTCAATTATTATATGCATTGAAAATGTTAAAGAGCAGTTATTTGGTAAATCGTGTAGTTGATACAAATTGTACCAACTACACAATTAGTTGATGAGGGGGCCGCTCTGCAGAGCTGCAGCGCAGGTAGCTCCCGGAGTCTGCTCGAACTGGGACTGAGCAGTCCCAGCTCGCACCGGTTCGGGACCACTGCACCTCTGTGCAGCTCTTACTTTATTTAAGATGCAAAGCCTCAGCAGTCCCAGAGCCAGTGTGAGCTGGGACCCCTCAGTCCCAGTTCACGCTGGCTCCAGGAGCCACCTATGCTACGGTTCTGTATTTTAAATGTAGTAAGAGCCACTGGGCAGCTCTTGGTATATTTAAAATGAAGAGGCAGCAGTCCCAGACTGGTGCGAACCAGGACAGCTTGGTCCTGGATTGCGCCAGGTGCAGCAACCCCTGTTCGCTGCGGCCCAGGCCCAGGCTTTTAAGGCAGTTCACCCCCCCAGCACCAGCTCCTGTCCCCACCACCCCCACTGCCTCTCATATAGAGTCAGCAAGGGGAGAGGAGCGAGTAATTGAGTACTCCATTCAACTACCTGATAATCTTATGCTTATCAGGCAGTCGAGTAGTCAGCTACTCGCTTACATCCCTAACATGAACACATAATACAGAACTATGTAGCACTTTAAAGTGCTACATAGTCCTGTATTTTGCTTCAGCTACACCAGACTAACACGGCTACATTTCTATCACTATATGAACACATAAGACTGCTGGCAGTACAATATACAGCATGTGATGACAATATTACATACTAGCAAACTAGGTTGTAAATACTTCTCACTAGATTTGCTGTAGAGAATGTTTAAAGAACATTAGGAACATAAACATAAATTGAGTTCCTTACAAACATTTGCTCTTTGCACCTCTGGTATGGATGTGAACTTCACATCCCTGAAATTTTTTCCCAGTACCTGACATAGAACATTAAATATTCTTTATTTTCAAGTAACTCTTTTTGAAAAAAAAAAAAAAAACCAAATTACCAACAAAAACACAGCACATTGTTGTGGGCCTTCCAAAAAAAATAAGCTTTTTTTTTTTTTTTTTTTTTTTTTTTTAAAGAAAATCACTAGAACAGAGCTACTCAACTTTGGAAGCATCAGGGGCCACGATGATACTCCCAGCACATGACGAGGGCTGCAACTTAAGTGGGGTTGCATATACATGCAAATAGATAGGCAAATAGCTTCTTTCACACTGATGGGCATGAATACAAAGATTAAGGCAAGACTACACAACACAGAGGCCCCATTTAAGTCAGTTCTGCTGATATTAATAAAATGCAATATATATCCAATTTCCATCCATATCACAGCACCTTTAATGAGTAATGACAGTCCAGGAATTTAACTATTAAAACGCATAACATAAGACCATTATATTGACTCACCTTTGAGGAGCATGTTCCCAGCGGAGGCTATGTTCTAAGGATCCCACCCGCAGGCTGCATGCTGAGCCCCACATAAACCCAAACCACAATGCGGTCCACAAACAAACAGGCTATGGGCCGTATGCAGCCCACAGGCCACATGTTGAGTAGCCCGGCATCAGGAGGTTTTCCATACCCAATACTCAGGATTGCATACACAAACTTCAAAGGAAATTAATGAATCATTTCCAGTAATTCGATCTAATTTACAGCCAGCAAGGAAAAGACTAAAAATAGTTTTCATGTGAAAGAATCAAAGATCCGTGCCAATTATTGAAAAGATGAGTGTCTAAAGAGCCTTAGAATGTTGTTTTGCAATTATACCACAGCTGATCTTATATAAATATTGTAAACTTTAGTAACACCCCCCACCCCACACACACACACACACACACACACACACACACACACACACACACACACACACACAGAGTCACACACCTTGTTCACATGTTTACATTTGCAAGACTGGGAGTAATTTTATTCAGATTAATAAATAACATGCTCACAAATTTTGCATTGTAGATAGGGCACGATTGGGCACTAAGAGCAAAACTGAAAGTCTATAGTAGTAAAGGCTAAAGATGTGAAGGTTTTGGTTTTTTTAAATTAGTGGTAGTGGTATATAAATGTTGGTTCCAGCATGTTAGAGAGATAAGATGGATCTTTATTGGACCAATTTCTGTTGGCAAGAGACACAAGCTTACAAACAAAACACTATAAACAAACATCTGTGTATAAATGTACGTATAAAAGGGGAAGTCAACATTATCCTTCAGATAACCACTAAGAAACTGGTCCTGCAAACACTGTGGGGAATACCGTGAATATACCCCATTATTTTCAAGAACATATTTGCAGAAGTAAGTTTTACAAAGTAAATTAAGAATTTATTCTCAAAATACTTAATAGGGAATATTAAGTAACCTTAATAATTATTATATCAAAACACATATGTACATATGGGGACTGGACTTGTTGACCTCTCGAGGTCCCTTCCAGTCCTAGTGTTCTATGATTCAAAGGGTAAGCAAAAAAAAACCCCAAAGGCTTTTTTTAAAAACCTTTAAAAACTCAGCTAAGTTTCCTACATGGGTATTTCCCCAGCGTGTGCCAACAGTGAAAGAAAGCAACAAAAAGAAAAAAATTATTGTTTTCACAGAATTCAGAGAACAAAGCAGCACACATTAACATTAATAACAATGCTTAAATGGATATTTTCAGTATAAAAATCACTTTTAGTATTTTTTTGTTTATAATTGTTACAAAAAGCATTTGTTTAACTGGGAGAACAAAATAAAATTCAGTTTATCTGACAGCACTTTCTTTGAATATAGTAATTTAGATCCTATTAATGCAAATACTTAGTCATGTACATATGTATTTTGCAGACTTGGGGCATAAATCAGTTTTCCCTGTTTGAATGGGCTCTTCAGATAATAACTGAAGCCAAAAAAAAAAAAAAAATCAGAAAATGCATTTCTAAAACCTTAAGAGAACTACAAGAGATGAGTACTTCAAATAAACATTCAAGTTCAAAGTTATTTTCAAGTTCATAAAAACCCACAGAACTCACTCCACCTTTTTTTCAGCTCCCACCTTCTGAAGTCAAACAAAATAAAAATTAAAACCTTAATTCTGCTACTCAAGCTTTCTAAATATCAAAGATGAATTACACAGCAAAGAAACACAGTAATACTATTATTGTGCACATAATATCAGTAATTAAATCTAGTCATGTTTGCAATCAGCAATTTTCTAATACAGACCATTTATATGCAATATCCTTACCCATCTGAAAGCACACATACCACCCTTCCCCCAACTGCTGGTTTATAAAACAAAGAAGCAAGCAAGCATAGCCCAAAGCAGTGTCAACCTTATTACATAATGCCTCCTGCTTTAGAAGTGTTATATTCTTTATAGTACAACAGGGTATTGAGGTAAAATAACTGAAGAGAGCAAATGGTAAATTTACAAATAAGATCAGACAACTGTTTGTAATATGGATATGAGAATACTGTTCTATACAGTATTGAAATCTCATGCAATATTAATAACTGATATGCTTCAAGCAGATCAATTTATATGCCTAGAGCCCTATGCGCCAAGGATTCTCTATAACTCTGCTTTTATTTTCCTGTGGTGGGTGCAAAGCTGGGGAGGACAAGTTGAGGACAATTAGGGCATGTCTACACTAGGAAATTATTTCAAAGTAACTTATTTTGAAATAACAGCCAAAATAACAATTTCAAAGCAGCACAACCACACTAAAGCGAAGCCTCAAAATTACTCCAAGGCAAGCTTCCTTAATGTGGACGTGCTACCTTAACTTAGAGCCCCAGAAAGCACTGAGAATAAATGCTCTGAATGACTCTCGGGAGTAGTTATTTTGAAATAGTTGTGTGTGGATGCTCCATTGTTGATATTTTGAAATAAGCTTTATTCCTTGTGGAAAACAGGACTTATTGTTTTGAAATAACGGGCTGCCTATTTCAAAACAACAGACTTGGTACTGGGGACACTCCGCTCGTTGTTTCAAAATAACTCCCTAGTGTAGACCAGGGCTTTGATGCTTGACGACAGTAAAAAGCTGTTGCCTTCAAAACCTGCAAATTAACCCTCACAGTAGTTTCTTGATGACCATCCAACACTAAGATTTCAAGTCTTTTTTTAAAAACACACACCAATACATAATAAAGTCTTTCGAGGACTAAAACATTAAAAGCTTCTCTCTTTTTCTAGCCCCAGAGTCATTCTAAAACCTCAAAGGTTAAATTTTCATCTTTTTCACAGCAAGCTTTGAGGCTGCTCCAAAACCTGAAATACAGTAAACTTCCGATAATCCGGGACCTTTACGACCCAGAGGGTGCCGGATTATCAGATATTCCGGACTATCGGAAGGGGGGGCTATGAGGGGTCTTGGGTGGGGGGGGAATGCCACCTCAGACCCTCATAGTCCTCTCTTCCGGTAGTCCAGCTCTGCCCCAGGCGTCCCCGATTCAGCCGCTGCTGGTCAGTTTCAGGAGCGGCTGAATCGGGGACGCCTGCAACAGAGCAGCTGGGGTGCTGCCGGGTAGGTCCGGTAGTGCCGCCCCTAGGCACTGCAAGACCAACCTGGCAGCACTCCAGCTGCTCTGTCCTGGGCGTCCCCAAGAGCAGCTGGGGTGCTGCCGGGTTGGTCCCATAGCCCCGAGAGGCAGCGCTACGGGACCAACCCAGCAGCACCCCAGCTGCTCTGCTCCCAGCTTCCCCGATTCAGCTGCTGGTCAGTTGCAGCAGCGGCTGAATCGGGGAAGCCAGGCGCAGAGCAGCTCCAATTGTCTAGCTGTCCGGAGCACTTCCGGGTTCCTGATGGTGCTGGACCATCAGGAGTGCCAGAGCATTGGATGCCGGACCAATGGAGTTTTACTGTACCATGAAAAGATTAGTTTGAACAATTTCTCTGAAAAAGGATGCTTGCAATTACCATCCACCTTTGAGCAGCAGAGTCAAAAGGAAGCCCAGATAATACAAAGCAACATAATTTTCTTCTAAATTTCAGTAGACATAAGCAGTATTTCTGCTCTGCTACTTTAACATCAATTATTATTCAAGAGACATTTTATAAGTCCATATTCAACTATTTTAAAGCCAAATGGTTCAAACAGATTATTCTGACTGTATACCACGTCACAGAATTTCACACTTGTAGTGTGCCCAGTTACCCAAGTTTTAACTAATACCACCAGATGATTTGTCAAGTGTTGACAAAAGTAAGTTGTGTAGGTTTAAAGCACAATAAAGAATCTCAAACAAACCTTTACAATTGAGAAGTAAACAAAAACATTTACCATTTATCTAGTACAGTAAGAACACACTACAAGTTCCTAAAGGCCAATTTATACTAGTGTAGATGTAGATGCCTCCTAGCGGAGATTCAGGCTGCAATAGTTTATACCCTTTCAAATCAATAAAACAAGCTATACTGGTGATAGCACTTTTCTTGCCAGTGCAGCTGCTTCTATGGTAGGGCATTTGCCAGTAGAGAAATGTCATTTAAAAAAAACGCCACCCATATATCCAGTCCTCTAACCAGTATTATTGTACTAGCACACGTTTATAGTGTACACCTACCATAATACTGAACACAAAATCTAGTAAAAAACCTCCTTTAGTTATCTAACTGGTGGCAGTTTCAGACTCCCTATGACTGGGAATGCAGAGGTACAATGCTTGGTGCTGAAGGTATTAGCATCTGCTGTAAGGGGAAAGGAATCCCGAACTTGAGGATTTCCAGGTAAGAACTGTGCCCTTTCTCTCTTAAAATGCAAAACACAAACAACTTCTCCAAGTGAGACATGCAGTTCAAATCCCAGTCACACCCAACACCCCAGTCAGGAAGATTCTTTGGTGGAACCACCTCCTTGGTTTTTGTTGAGAGTGGTGAAAACTTTCTTTCAAGGCAAATTTTACAACAGAAAGGGGGAGGAAGGGGGTAGCTATAGTATTCTCACTGCTCCTGTGGGGTGCATTTTATGAATGAGGCCTAATACATGCCTCTACCCATCCTTGAGAAAAACCACATCCAACGCACCAACAGATCCCACCCAACCTTTGGAAAAAAGAGAGAGCTGTCTCTGCTGCACCATTTCCTCTTGACCTCACCTAAGCCAGTGGTTTTCAAACTTTTTTCCTTATGACCCAATTGAAGAAAAGTGTTGATGCCCGCAACCCAACGTAATTTGACTAGAGTGTAGGCTCCAGGGCAGGGCTGAGGATGAAAGCTTTGGAGTGTAGAAGCGGGCTTTGGCTTTGAGGGAGGATCAGGAATGGGGCAGGAGAGACTTGCCGTCAGCGGCTCCCACTTAGGGTACGTCTAGACTACCTGGTTTTGTCGACAGAAGTTTTGTCGACAGTATCTGTCGACAAAACTTCTGTCAACAAAGAGCATCCAGACACATTGAGTTCTGTCGACAAAGCAAACTGCTTTGTCGACAGAACCCTGTAGTCTAGACGCAACCCTACAGGCAATATCACCTTCTGTCGACAGAACTCTGTCGACAGAAGGTGTTATGCCTCGTAAAATGAGGTTTACCAGCGTCGACAAAACTGCTGAGTTCTGTCGATGTTATGTCGACAGAACTCAGCGGTAGTGTAGACGTTGGTATAGTTTTGTCGACAAAAGTCCACTTTTGTCGACAAAACTCAGTAGTCTAGACACACCCTTAGTAATGCAGCAGAGGGGCTAACACAGGCTTCCTGCCTCTCCTGGCACTGCAGACCATGATTTGCTGGAGAAGCAACCTGCAGAAGGTTCCTGGTCTATGGGAGTGTGAAGCAAGTGCTCTTGGGAGAGGCAGTACAGGGAGCTCTGTGCACTCTCTCCCCACCACACCTAGGAGCCGGGCCTGCTGCTGGGTGCACTTCTGGGGTGCAGCACTATCTGTGGTGCCAAAACATTCAGGTAGCCTGCGTTGGCACCCCTGCTGATCACTTGATCACCATGCAGCAACAAGACCCAGTGCCTGACATTCCACGACCCAGTACTAGGTCACAACCCCAAGTTTGAGAACCACTGACCTAGGCAATAGTTCTGCAATGAGAGTAAGAGAGGAGGGTTGGGGGATGCAGACTCTTCAAGAATATTACAGTCCCAAGCCCTAGAGATTCTCCTACCTCAGTTCCTACTCTTAGGAATAATTTTTAGATTAGATCCAGTTCCCCCTGGGGATGCATCAGAATCCCCAGCTAAGTAGACTTCTAGAGATACTGGCTGGTACAGGAGGCTGACATGAAGCAACCCTGGAGCTGCTGCCAAAAGCGTGAATTCTTGCATTTGCCCTGAAATCCAGGCTGAACTACAGTGATCTGTAAGTGCAGGGGTCTGAATTTTCCAAGTGCTCCACAGGGAAGGAGAACAATGAAAAACAAGAGGAAACTGCACAACAGAAACTTACAGGGGTCCTTTTGCGGACAATCTTGGCTCAGGCAGTGAGAGCCTGAAGTTTGGCTGCTGACCTACAAACAGGCAAGCAGAAGAGCAAGTTGAATATTAAATAGACTGTAAGGTCTTTGACTGTTTGTAAAGCACCTAAAAGAAGAGATATCTGAGTCAACTGGCTTCTTTAGTCACTAATGCAACACAAACAATTATAATTAAAACAACAGGAGCAAAAGTATTCCATACACAATTCCATCATTTGGACTGGAATTTTGGACATTTCTTTGCTCATTTTTATTCTCCCATTGTATGACTATCCCCCAGTTCAGACACATTCGACACAGTGCACAGCAAAAACGAATGGCCAAATAGGGAGCATGTACAAAAAGAAAGAGATAAATCAATGCTCCCATATCATTATTTAATGTACCAAATCAAAGGACCTAGTTCTGCCCTGGTACTACTTATTGTTTAATATTTGTATTACAGTAGTACTTAGGAGCCCCAATTATGGAACAGGACTGCAAAAGGAATTGTATTAATACAAAACAAAGATGGTCCACTCCACGCTTAGTTCCACCTAAGTTACATCACCTTAGTTCTAAGCAAGTTTTCAACATCATTTTCATAATTGTATTTCTTTGTAGTTTATTGTACTTAAATACACCTTCTTCATACTTCAAAACACATTCAAGGTCCAAGACTCCAATGTTAATACATAGCATAGAACAGCTGGCCTAATTTATGTTATTTTAAACACTGTTGCATTGCTTTAAGAAGTTTCCTGTGCCCTCATTTCTTCCTTCCAACATATGACAGCAACGGTTAACATATGCAAGAAACAATCATAGCTTATTTCAAGGTAGCTTTATTTTTTTAAGAGGAAAGTATATAACAAGATTGTTGAAGGAAAACAAAGACAAATATGCCCCAACACGCTACAGCTACACAGAAAGGAGTGGCTATATTTGCCATGCAAATCAGCATTCCTATTCCAAACTTAATACATAAATAAAAGGTTCTTCAATTCTTGAGGGGATGTAATCTACTATATATTTTAGAGAGTTTGTCTGTTTGATCAAGAAGTCCTCCAAATCCTGTATACAGCTTCCTCTTACCATACTTTAAGGCAGCGTTTCAACTCCAGTTTCTTTACTTACCAAATCCACAGCCATAGAGTCTTGTAGCTCCCTTTGGCTGTGGTTCATCATTTATAGCCAAGGGGAGCCACAGGAAGCAGCAGACTGGGCTACATCACTTCCTGCAGCTCCCTTTAGCTGCAAGCAGCGAGCAGGAGCCAATGGGAGCCATGAGGCTCCATGGCTGCAGAGCCATTAAGTAAACAAACTCAAGCGGCCTTCTAGCAGTTCTCTCAAGCGGCCTTCTAGCAGTTTCTAGCAGTTGGGCAGGGCCCAACACTGCCTTGAAGCAATGTACGGGTTTCATTGTGCCAGGAAAATGGAATGTGCTTGGAATTGGTTTTATGAGAAGCAATTCCAACAGAAAAAAGACAGATTCACCATATCTAGTACAGTCCTCAAAACTGCCATAACTGAGCAAATTTTGAAAGAGACTGAACCAAGATGAGCCAGAAAAATAGGACAAACCTGCAACAGAATTGTTTCTCAATAATCCTTGCCAGACGATGTTGTGAAGACCAGAACTTTAACAGGGCTCAAGAAAGACCTAGATAAATTCAGGGGGGTTAGGTCTATCAATACTTATTAGCCAGGATGGGTAGGAATGATGTCCCTAGCCTCTGTTTGTCAGAGGCTGGAACTGGATGACAGTAGAGGGATCACTTGATTACCTGTTCTGTTCACTCTGGGGCATCTGGCATTGGCCACAATTGGAAGACAGGAAGACAAAGGCTAGATGGACCTTTGATCTTATGTAACCTTCCAGAAAAAGTATAAAATGGAGAAATGTGGACTAGTGCTCTGTTTTGGCACAGCTAACAGTTTGAAAATTAGAAGATAATGTTATTGGAAACCCAACTGACTATAGCCCCTTTTTTTTGTTAAAACACAGCAAATGATAAGAGTGTATAAAGATGAAAAAAAATACATTTCCTGGAATTCCTACTTTTAAAAAATTCCAAACAATTAAATGGACAAATTTTAACAATCACTTTTTTTAAGAAATCTGAAATCAATCTCCTAGTACAAATACAAATGATACAATAGTGAAAAAACCTATGTATCTAAACAGATCATCTACTGAGTCATCTGTATGAAAACCTAATCCAGTTGCATCAACCTTGCAATACTTTAAGTCTACATCACAGATTCAGAATAAAAGACTACCATTTCATTAACTTGACCCCACATCAAAAAAACAAGAACTATCTATTGAGCCACTGGTTTATTTTTAATGGGAAATTTCACAGTCTTGTTTTTATACAAATCCTGTTAAAGTGTATGAAACAATATTATATTAGTCATCTCTGCAATAAGACAAGTTAATGTTCTAACAGGACTATTACTGACAGATTTACAGAGTCATAATCTAGAAGTGTATACAGAGATTTACATATTCAGATACCTTTGTGCATCAGTAAGGCTGTCTTATAAGAAATGCAAACCATACACTGTCTGAAAACAGATCTCACTTTATTGCAGCAGTTCTCATTTTACAACAGACCCTCTACAAATATGCAGAACCCTTAGTTTCTGCTTTAAAGTCACCATAGCTCCTCTATGATAATAAATATGCAAGTTCATTCCTGGGTATATTTACACGGCTCTTGCAAAGAGAAGGTAAAACCTAGAGAAGATAAACACCCAAATGTTTGGTCACAGTTCCACACCATTTGAAGAGGGTAGCAGTACAGCTTCCTTGTGCTCTGCACCGCCTGGGGGGACCAGAGGAAATCTCTCCTTTTCCTTGTGCATCAGCAAAGAGACAACATACACTATTTTGTAAGAGCCAGACTGTCTAGTTCAGGTCACTATATCAGATTAAAGATACTGTTAAAAACTGGAGATAATGCAATGCAGATTTATCAAAGGTGACTCATCTAAGACGATGAAAAGATTAAATGGTGATAAGGAAGGATTTACAAAAGACCCATGTAACCAACAAGAAACAAGCAGAGCCAGGTAACTCAAATAATCTGATCTCTGTATGAAACCTATACTCCCTCAATAGTTGCATTTCTAGCTAAATAATCAGAGGTAGCTGAATCTGGTTTATCATGGTCTTCACCAACCATGACTGTAGTCAATAATATTCAGACTGTGAAATTTCATAGACTTGCCCTTTACATTTACTGCTGCCTTTCCCCACCATCTCACTTGTTCTTGGTTTATGCTAGGCCTTGATCCTGAAGATACTTATACACATACTTAACTTTCCTACTGTGAGCAGTCCCATTGAAATTCAGGGTGGTAAAGATAAGCACATGCATATCCTGTTTGCAGAATAATGGCTTATACTGTAAGATCCTTGGGGCAGATATTGTCTTAATCTTCCTTTGAAAAAACATGCACACCTGCGGTCCAGCATAAATTATAACAACACTGGAGACTGGTTCAATTAGATTGGTTAAATCTGGACAAAAATGACTGAGTGTGACAGGACTTAACATTTCACCTACCTCCGAGGTACTAAACCATCAAAATCTGAGGTTCTGTTCAAGATCATTCAGTAGGCCAGCACAGCTGTAAGATTTGAAGAGTAGGGATGTAAAACCCCTTTTAATTAGTTAACCCGTTAAACGTGAAGTTTAACCAGTTAACAGATTAAATGGGGCAGGCAGGGAGACCCCCAACTTGCTGCTGGACTGGAGTGCCACCGCCCACAGTGGGCCCTGCAGGGCTGGAGCAGACTCCTGCCTATAGTGAGTGGAGCTCCAGTTCCCACTAGGGATGTAATAGTGTAGTCGATTCACTGATTAACCAATAAGCAAACGTTTATAGGTTAATACTATAGACTACACACATTCCCCTACTCCCCATAGGTAAATTTTTTAGCAGGCTAGCCAGCAGCCCAGCTCATTCCCAGCTTGCGTCAAGTCCGGGATCTACCAATGCTGCAGCTCTGGATTTAAAGTGTATTAGGAGTAGGGTGGGCAGCCAGTATGGCTCACTTCTTACTAGTGCTGAGTCTGGGAGCTCAGACCCCTCCCCTGTACAGGAGCTGCTGCCATCCCTCACTACTGCCTCTGTAGCAGAGGCAGCAGCACAGAGCGACAGGCAGACAGGGTGCAAGGGGAGCTGGTTTTTAAACTAGCTCCCCTCGTGGATCAG
Source organism: Pelodiscus sinensis (assembly GCF_049634645.1). Classification (NCBI taxonomy): domain Eukaryota; kingdom Metazoa; phylum Chordata; order Testudines; family Trionychidae; genus Pelodiscus; species Pelodiscus sinensis. Next base: position 104,388,905 of record NC_134716.1, on the reverse strand, counting down.
CTCTTGCCTGGCACCATGCACTGCTACCTCTGTATCAGAGGCAACAGCGCAGAGGGGCAGGGGACTCCTTGGGAGTGGGGCCGGAGTGCACTGGCTGCTGTCCTCACCCTTGAGGACTATAGAATAGTTGAGTAACCAATAAGAATTCATGAGGTTAATCAACTATTCAATTAACCAATATTTAACATCCCTAGTTCCCACCAGGTAAATGTAACTGGTATGCTGTTAAGGGGGAGGTTTACAGATTAACCAGTTAACCATTGACAGCTCTATTTGAGAGAACAACAACAAGAATTTAAATAAGGTATTATTTTACAGAAAGGGCAAAGAGGAAGAAGAGACTTCCAACTGGGATGACAGACCCAATCAAGATTCCTTTACTTGAAATTGGTAACATTAGGCAGTTTTGTGTTTGATAATACCCAGCCTACCTTCAGTGGCAGTCAGGACGTATCCAATTCCGTTAGTCTAAGACACTGTTTTTTTAAATACTCTGGTACCAAAAACTAAGTGTTTTTAAATCTGAAAATCTCTGTAAAAAGAGTGGGAATGATAATTCTTTGCATAAAGGCTGATAGATCAAGTGCCAAAAGAAGCTAAGATAATTACTACTATTTCTCCATCATGGGTCCAATCCTGTTTACTATGAAGTTAACAAGCTTCAGCAGAAAGGGGATCAAGCCCTATATATTACTATAGCTTGTAAATCCTTTCAGACAGAGGAGAGGGAGTGAGCATATATAGTACGATATTGTTGGTTCTGAGTCAAATTAACTTACACTTGAAGAATATTAAGTCACAATATTATAACTTTCTATTTCTTCTAAGCCACTTCAAATGTTATGAAATACATAATTTTGTGTTACATATGACAACCTGGAGAAATGGGCTGAAATAAATAAGATGGCATTCAATGAGGACAAAAGGAAAGTTAAGTATTACAATCAGAAAGGAATAATCAATTGCACAAAGGAAAGGAATAAATAATTGCACAAATAGAAAATGAGAGATGTATTAGCAGGTGTATTGTAAACAGGACAAGAGAACCGATTCTACTTATTACTGCTAATAGTGTGTCCAGTTCTGGGTACCATTTTTTCTGGAAAGACATGGACAAATGGAAGAAAGTCTAGAAGTGATCAACAAAATGCTTACATATATCGAAAAAACAATCTACAAGGAAAGAGGGAAAAATTGGTTTGTTTAGTTTGGAGAGGAGAAAATTGCAGGGAACATAACTGTCTACAAATACATAAAAAATTGTTATAAAGAGGAAGATCATAAACTGTCTTCCTTAGCCACAGAGGACAGGACAAGCAGTAATGGGCTTAAATGGCAGCAAAGGAGATTTAGATTAGACATTAAGAAAAACTTCTTAACTGTCAGGATAGGTAATCACTGGAACAAATTACCTAGGGTGGTTGTGAGATCTCTGTCACTGGAATTTTTTAAGAACAGGTTAGACAAACATCTGTCAGGGATAGTCTAGATAACACTTAACCCTGCCTCCATTCAGGGGACCAGACTAGAGGACCTATCAAAGTCCCTTCTAATCCTAAAATTCTATGATTTTCCAAACACTGAGAGTTTAAAATTAATATGGGCACAAAGTCCCTGGCACAGATCTAGGACAGTGTATAGTCCTTTACTGATAAAAACATAAACAATCCAACCTTTAAGAACCAGTCACGTTGCATCTGTATGTCTAAGAATTCCCCACCTAATGACTACTAATTGAACTAAATTATTCATACATATTCCAAATCTCCTCAGAAACCTCCTCTATCCTCATCAAATACTCAATACGCTCCTTACTCAGTATTTTGTTTACATGCTGTTTTCAAGAATTTAAGAAACATGGAAACAATCTATCAGATGCAGTCTCGAGTAAGGAATAAACGTTGGCAAAACACAAGTCCATGCAACTGGCTGAGCTTGCCAGCAGCAGCATACAGAGATGGAGGGGCTGACAGCAGGAGGCGTTTCAAGTCGCTCCTTTACAATGGACAGCCAACATGTTTTTCCCCTCTAATGCCGATGATTGTAGAGTTCTGTGATAACGGTTTGTCATTCGGGAAGGAAAGGGGCAGAATTCCTGCAGCAGACTCATCCCCCGCCCGCGGAGCCCACCCCCGCGTGGGACCGAACAGCCGCCCAGAAGAGCCAGGAGCTCATTCCCCACATTTCCACCCACGCTGACCCGCTTGGAAACCGCAGCGCCCGCCAGCGCGGAATCCCCCTTCCCCGCGTGTGAGCGCAGCCGCTGGCCCGCGACAGGGCTGGGGAGCTCGGGCAGGGGAGCAGCCTCCGGCGCCGGCTCCAGACCCCGCTGGCAGCGCAGTGACCTAACCGGGCTGACACGCTCGCTCCCCGGAGAACGGGAGGGACGGCGTATGCCCGGGGTGGCCCGGAGCCCTTCCCCGCCGGGTGCCGGGTCCCTCCCAGCAGCGGTGGGTAACGGGACGCGCCGGCAGGGGCTCGGCGCTTTACCCGCACGGCTGCAGGGACGGGTCCGGGGGAAAGCCCTGCTCCACCCCCGGCCGGCAGGGCCCCGCCGCCGCCACTCACCCGCTAGCGCCTCGTCCGCAGCCTGGCCCCGCGGCCGGCGAGCCCCGAGCAGCCGCTACGCCGGCCACTCCATGGCATAGCGCAGCGGGCCCAGCTCGGGCTGCAGCTGCTGCTCCCGCCGGCTCTGCGCTGCGCTGCGCAGCCGGGGCAGGAAGGCGGGGAGGGGACTGCGGGGGCAGGCGTCTCCCAGGGAGAGACGGGGGAGGCGAGCGGAGCCTGCGCGTTGCAGCGGCGGCGGTGCTGCTGGCCTTGGCACGGCAGGAGCGGGGTCGCGCCCCGGGCTCTGCCCACCGGCAGGGGCGGGGAAGCAGGGGGCGGGCCGGGGTTTCGATAGCGGCTGGCCCGTGACACCCAGCCACTTCTACCGCCCGGGGCCAGGCTGTGCCGCAGAGCGGCAGCCAGATGTCACTACCCCGGGGCTCACTGCCTCCTGCCCTCGGTCCCCGCCGAGTCTGGCGCTCCCAGCACTGGTGTGGGGGAGGCGGGAGCGAGTGTCACCAAAACAGCAGGAGGGGTGAGGGGTTGTCTGATCGTCACTGCACGACTTTCTCCTGCCTCCCTCTGTCTTGGGGGCCCTGATCCTGCCCTGTAGAAATGATTAGTCGCTTTCCAAATAAGCGAGTTAGTCTCCTGGGGCACCTTGGAGACTAACCGAAATGGATAGAATCATGAGCTGCTAAGGTGCCATAGGACGACTACTTGTTTTTGAAGTTACAGACCTACGGGGCAATCTCTCTGAGGTTGTTTACTCCTTTTCCAGTTAGCTGAGTGAAAAGTAAAAAGTAACCAATCAACAACGAAGATTTTTATTACCAATGCAGTGGATTGCACTCTGGATTGCTGCACCAATGCAGACCTAATTGCAGGATGTTGTCCAAGTCTTTCTATTAGGAAGGTGCATTCCCTCATGTTCCTTTACTACATCATCGTTGTGCACAGGTTTTACAGCGATAACGAATAACTCATTCACGTTTCAGAGAAATGTGTATTTTGTATTAACTATGATGATTTTAATACAATTTTTCTGCAGCTGGAAGGCCAGGCTTATCTCCCTCATCCTGACTGCAGCAAACACACACCATTTTTTTCATCCTGGCCTGTCTTGCTTCCTCTCCTTCCCATCATAACAGAGCAGGGCTGCTACAGTTACAGCTAAACTTGTTTTCCTATTGTGGATTTTACCTTTAGGGCATTTATTTTACTTGTTGCATTATCTCTAGTTTCCCAGTAATCAAAGGGTTTGCAGTCTTTATAGGGCTGAAAGTTTTGCAAAGCCTTCCTAAACATCATGCAGAAGTGTAGGGGGTAATCTAAGTTCTGTAATTTACCTTAATAGCAGCAGGGTCAAACCGGTGGGTATTAGCAGTTTGAACAGACAGTGAAGAGGATTCAGATCACAGGGATAATAAGCTAGCTAACTTTTTTTATTGGTTATTACTTATAACTTCTCTATTGGCTAGGTCAGAGAAAACTTTTCAGTGGGTGCAGGAGCATTTTCCTTAATGATAATTTCCTGGAGCCATTTAGTCTTGCCTTTAAAGACACTTGAATTTATTTATGGCAGGGCAAAGAAACGGATGCCTTTATGGTGTGGACCTTTTCCTCTTAGCATTGTTTCCCATTTCCGTAGTTCTATTTGGCAATCACTTTCCAATATTTAATGAAGAACTCAAGAGAAATGGTGTGCTGAAAAGTAATAGTTTGTATACTCCGTGCTTCGTACCTTTGATAGAGTACAGAGTTTTGCCAAATTGATATGGACATTTTTTAAAAATTGCAACATCTATTAGTTGATACCAGCACCATGACACTGTGCAATATAAGTAAACTTTGTCTGTTAAATGTGACAGGCAAGTCTTTTTTAAATAACTTTATAATCCCTATAAAATATGATTCTTTTAAACAGGGGTGGGGAAGCCTTATGCAGTCTCTTGGCTTGCCTGGATGCAGCTGCCCCTCCAGCATTGTGGAGCCTTCATTGTCACTCTAGCCCCCACTACTCCTGCCCAACTGATTTTCCTGTGGGTCAGCGGCCTCCAATCCAAAAAAGATTCCCAACCCTGTTTTAAAAGTTGTATTAATAATACAGTTAGTTAACTATAAGACAGCTTGAGACCTAAATGCCTGCTTTGAAGTCCATTGTAAAACTCACATTGACAGCAATGGAAGCAGGAATAGGCACTAGGGTTACGTCCACAGAACAGCGTTATTCTGGAATAACTAACGTTATTCCAAGATAACAAAGAGCATGTCTACACTGCAAGTCATTATTCTGAAAAAATGTTGAGCTGGAGGACTTCTTCTCCGGCTCTTGTAATCCTCATTTTACAAGGAGTAAGAAAAGTAGAAGGTAGGGTGCTCTTCCTTCGACTTCCTGCTGTGTAGACAACACCAAAAAGCCGAATTAAGCAATTTGATTTCAGCTATGGAATTGACATAGCTCAAATTGCGTAGCTTCATTCGACTTTAGCCCTGCTGTATAGACATACCCTAGAACAGTGTTTCCCAATTATATTTGGCCACAGAACCCTTTAAAAAAAAACGCTGGGGGAAGCTGGTCAACCAAAACAAAACAAAACATAAAAAGTGCTGGCCCACCCCTAAGACCACAGTGGCCAGTGGCCCTTTGAAAATGGTGGCCCTGGGCAACCGCCCAGCTCTCCTGCCCCTAAGATGGGCTCTGGGGTGGGGGAGGGAGGAAATGAGCGGTTTCTTACGGAACCCTTACTTTCACTTAGTAGAACCCCGGGGTTCCGTGGAGCACTATTTAGGAAATACTGTTCTAGAAGACTTACCCAGTGTTGCCTGGGCCCAACCTGGGACCAGAGAGGAGGGGCTCACCCCAGGGATGGGATTGTAGAGGGGCAGCTGGGGGCTGCACAGGGCTCCTGGGGGTAAGGGAACATTCAAGCCTCCCAGGGCAGGGAAGGGGGAGCAGTCCAGGCTGGCCACGGCCACACTGCATGGCCCAGTGCTGCTGGGAGTGTGTGGGTTGTGGGTGGCTCCTATGGTGCGAGACGGGGCTGCTCTGCCTGGCCCTGGCTGTGCTCCCTGGGTGGGTAATGGTAGTGGGGTTTCCCACCCTCAAGTTCAGGCCTGGGGCTAGAGGTTTGGGGCTGAAGGGCTACATACCTGGGCCAGTGGAAGGCAAAATGGCAAACTCTGTCTCCAGCTGGTCACTTCCTTGGTGGTGTGGTGGCCACCCGTGGTCACTCTGCAGTATAGCTGTCTCCTAAGTTTGCTGTCCCTCCGCTCAGGCCCCTCCCTTTCTATGTTATGGAAAACAGTCAAATTTTATTCACTTTTTGTAGCACAACCAAACCCTGCCCTTTGTTTAAGTTAGGATAAGAGGAAGCTGTATACAAAATTTGGTGGTCCTAGCTCTTGTAGTTTAAGAAGAGTCCTTGAACTTTTGACTCAAAGACAGATAGACACACAGATCTGTAGAATATATAGAGATTATTCTTGCAAGAATAAGTTTTTAAATACATTGGGTAGTGGATATATTTGATGCATCCACAAAGCAGCAACTTTTGCCTATAAAAAAATCTCACTGGAAATATCTGTATGTTTCCAAACTGATGTGTGTTCCATCATTAGGGACCCAATCCTGAAAATCCCAGGGATGTGCTGACAATAAAGTATAAGGGAGTCCCTACAAAATTTTCTATTCTCCTTTTCCTATGATAAAAATCTTGAGTACAATTTAAGAGGAGCACAGGCTTACAGAGAAAAGAAATGAAGAACTAAACATCTGTATCCTCTTTAATTTAAACAAATTATACAAATGCATTGTACATTCTCACAAACGTAAAAAAAGAGAATGATAAACCACCTGGCAAAAGTTAAATATACTGCACATGCTGAAAATGTTTATACTTATATTCCATTCCTGAAACATATACTTATGGGCTGTGTCTACACTGGCACCCTTTTCCGTAAAAGGGATGCTAATGAGACACTTCGGAATTGCAAATTCCGCGGGGGATTTAAATATCCCCCGCGGCATTTGCATGAACATGGCTGCCGCTTTTTTCCGGCTCGGGGTTTTGCTGGAGAAAAGCGCCAGTCTAGACGGGATCTTGTGGAAAATAAGCCCTTTTCCGGAAGATCCCTTATTCCTACTTTCAAGGAATAAGGGATCTTGCAGAAAAGGGCTTATTTTCCGCAAGATCCCGTCTAGACTGGCGCCTTTCTCCGGCAAAACCCCGAGCCGGAAAAAAGCGGCAGCCATGTTCATGCAAATGCCGCAGGGGATATTTAAATCCCCCACGGAATTTGCAATTCCGAAGTGTCTCATTAGCATCCCTTTTACGAAAAAGGGTGCCAGTGTAGACACAGCCATGTTCTCCTGAATTAGTAGGAGAAATTAATTGAAGTCTCATTGGCTTAAGTGGAGCCAGGATTTCACCCATTGAGGATACTGAGAATTCAGCAGATGGATTGTGCTCCCTGTAGGGCAGGCAACACAACATCTATCTTTAACACTCATGCTGCAAACTTTATCCAGTTAACAGCTCTTGCAATGTTAATTAGCTATTTGCATGATTAAATGCTCTAGGAGGGAGCCTTTTCTATTACAATATTCTGCATGATGTACACTAACTCAGCACATTGCAGAATAGAGTCCTATATTACATTATTAGTGCAGTAGCCAGAGGGATTACTCACGCGGTTAAAGTTAAGGACATGTTTAAATGCCATGCTGGATCAGATAGCTCAGAGACTTACAGCACTACAGTAGACAAATCCAGCAAGTCAGTGAACAAGATACGGAAGAGGTCTTGAAAGAAACCAGCACAACTAAGTATAAATCTCTCAATAAAGGATAAAAGACAAAAGCAAATGGTATCAGTCTTATTAACTGTGGACTGGTTAGTGGAATTTAAACCTGATTTATGGATGTAAAATTAAACTGATTTACTTTAGTGTGCACAATAGTAGAAAGAATTTGGGGACTTGAATTAGATTACACTTGCATAAATCTTGTTATATAACTATTTTAAATCCCTCCATTGGCTCCCTTGTTTCACCACATCCAGTTCAAGCCTCTTGCCCGGAACAATAAGACTCTTCACAACTCTGCCCTTCTTCACTTATTTGTTCTTGTCTTCTATAGCAGGGGTGGCCAACCTGCGGTTCTTTGCTCAGAGAAATGCAGCTCTTATGAGGGTTACCGTATGTCCATTTTTCCCCATTTTTCCCCAGACATGTCCTCATTTTCCCATGTTAAATTGCCGTCTGGCTTTTCTAAAAACATGCCTGTGATTTGGGGAGTTGGCAGCAGCACCTGCCTTTAAGGAAATGTTCAATTGTCTTTCAGACCCGCAAGCCTGGACAGGTTCACAGCTGCTTTGCACACGTGCCCCAGCAGCTGGAGGGAGAAGTGTATGGCGGCTCTGGTGAGGGCAGAGGGAAGGGGCATTGGGTTAGAGTGAGGAGAGGGGGTCTGAAGCTGCCTGGCTCTAGGGAGGGGAGGGGGATTGGGTTAGAGCAGGGAGGCTGGGGGTGCTTTAGGGTTATAGATACATAAAAATAAATATAATACGTGGCTCTTTGCACTACTATCCAGTTGGCTCTTCATTTCTAATTGGTTGGTCACTCCTGTTCTATAGTGTTACCGCCACCTCCTTCATCCTATCAGTAATATCAGCCTGGTCTGTCCAGCTTCTCACACAAATACCTCAATGTGTTCATCAGTCCTTGCTTTTCCTCTTCCTTGAACTCTTGAACGAATAGGTAAGGCTACTGCCCCCCATTCTTCAAGTGTCTGCTCAAGACAACCCTCTGCTGCCATGCATACGAGACATCAGACAGTCAGGAGTAGCCAGAGTTGGTGAGGCAAGGGGATAAGAAACGCTTACTATATGATTTTTTTAAAAGCTTGATAGGTTCTCACCCTTTATGTTACTTCTTAGTCCTTGATGCTGCTCTCTAATGTGCTAGAATGGACTACTGGACCCACCTAGAGCTTCAATAACTTCAGTGGGACTCCAGCAGTTCACCCGGGGCAACAGTGGGAGGATGCAGCCCTTAGATTGTAATCTCTTCTCTTGGGAACTAGGGCCATGTCTTCATCTGTATATGCATAGTGCGTGGCACAACAGGACCCCAATTCTAGCTGGGACATCTGGGTGCTATAAATATAATCATATTGACTTCCTGAGAAGCTAGCCTTACTAAAAGTGGATCTGGTTCTGTTCCCTTGGGGACGGAGGAAACACTCACTTATATGAAAGAGGCCTTGTGCCCAGAAAGTATAACTTTTCAACTATCATTTTTGGGTTGTGTCTCACAAATGGATTTGATTAACTACAATTCTTTTAAAGTGTAAGAAAGGGATTATATTTACTGTGAAGATACACGTCATATCCATTTAAATATTGATAGAAAATAAATGCATTCACGTTTAAAAGCAAAGCTGAAAAACATTTTCATACAGACAAACAGATATTTGTCTCCAGCCCACGTGGCTCCCAGCCACACACTACAGCTGGCTCCTGGCTCCCAACCCCACTACAGCAGCCCTTTCTGTAGGGTGCCCAAGCCTGCCACAGATGGGTTGCTACAGATGAGACCAATGCCTGTTCACAGCAAGATCCCAGGAGGTGCTCGATCCTTACTGCTCCCCTGGCCCTGCCCCCATTCTACCCCTTCTCCACAAATCCCACACCACCTCTTCTCTGCCCCGTTCCTCCCCCCAGCACCTCCTGCACAGTGCTGATCAGCTGATCACCAGCTGGCAGGCGGTGGTGGGAGAGAGAGGAGGAGCTGATCGGTGAGGCTGTTGTGGGTGCTGAACACTCACTATTTTTTCTCCATGGATGACCCAGTCTTGGCAAACTCAGAATTAGTACCTATTAAGGGCCCATCCCTAGGGGGAAGGGGATAATTATAGGATCAAGGCCTTTGGGCAGAGACCTACTTTCTGTATGTTTCTATGAAATACAAGCACAGTTGTGGGCACTATTAAACAAAGACTTTACCCCTACACTGCTAACACTTAGGCTACGTCTACACTACGAGTTCTTGGCCAAAACAATGCTAATGAGGGACTCATTTGCATGGGGCTGTGTCCAGACTCCATGCCTCCTTCGACGGAGGCATGTAGATTAGCCACATCGGAAGAGGGAAATGAAGCCGCGATTAAAATAATCGCGGCTTCATTTAAATTTAAATGGCTGCCCCGATCTGCCGATCAGCTGTTTGTCGGCAGATCGGGGGAGTCTGGACGCGATGCCCCGACAAAGAAGCCTTTCTTCATCGACACAGGTAAGCCTCGTGAAACCAGGTTTACCTGTGTCGATGAAGAAAGGCTTCTTTGTCGGGGCATCGCGTCCAGACTCTCCCGATCTGCCGACAAACAGCTGATCGGCAGATCGGGGCAGCCATTTAAATTTAAATGAAGCCGCGATTATTTTAATCGCGGCTTCATTTCCCTCTTCCGATGTGGCTAATCTACATGCCTCCGTCGAAGGAGGCATGGAGTCTGGACACAGCCTGGGTCACAATCTCATTTGCATATTTTCTGCTGATCCGTTTTTGTGCTGGGGTTTTTGCACAAAAACAAGCAGTGTGGATGTTTTCTTTTTGCAGAAAAACCCCTTTTTATGCAAGATTGGTATACCTCCTTTTTTGGGTATACTCTGGGTTGCAACCCAGGAAACTTCTAGCGGCTGCCTTGTACTGCCCTACTCTACTCCCCTTTATTGTCTCTCGTTCCACGGGCCACTTCCCCTGTGACCGTTTGTACCCTTCTGACCCTTGTAGCAAGGCCAGCATCCTGGCAGGTATCAAGCTGGAGCCTCCCTCTCTAGCCCCCCCCCCCCCCTCCCCAGCACTGCTCTCCTGAAGTTGCTTCTCCAGGAGCAGGTCCTGCACCTTGCCTGGTCAGGGCATAACTGTCTCTCTGCTGGGCAGCTCCTTATACACAGGGCTGCCTGTGCAAACTGCTTCCTGTTTGGCTATTGAAAAGCCTCTCAGTTGGCCAGGGCTCTGCACAGGCTTCCTGCAGCCTGCATTAACCCCTTCTGGCCAGTGTGGGGCAGCTACCCCACCACAGACCCACATAATCATAGTGCCTGAGCACCTCACAATCTTCCTTGTATTTATCCTCACAACACACTGGGCAGATAGCGCAGAGCTATTATTCCCCTTGTACAGATGGGGAACTGAGGTGCAGAGAGTCTAAGGGCCAACTTTTTAAAGGGATATAGGCACCTAAGTTCCAAATGAATGGGAGTTAGGTGCCTAAATACTTTTTATCCCATAGGATACATCTACATAGCAACCATAGGCGGCGAGTTATATGGGCTCATGGTGCCCATTGTCCAGGAATATTCAGAGCCAGGGGCCCTGCTCCACCAATATTTGGAGATGGGTCTCTCCCCTGGCCCTGCCTGGAGTGGGCCCTGGCCCCCACCTGCTGCCTGCCTCTCCCCTCCCCCCCCCCGAGCATCCTCCCCCCTGACCCCAGAGCATCCCTCCCAGCCCTGGAGCGTCCCTGCTGGAATGAAAGCTGTGCATGCGCAGCGTGCTGAAATGCCGCGCAATAGCTGAGAAGAGAGATGCCCGGGCATGGAATGACATCACGGCCCGGGATTTTAAAACCGCACGGTCCAGAATTACTCCACACGACCCAGCTCCAGGCCCAGCAAGTGGTCTGGAGTCCCGGAACCATCTGGGGCCCAATCACAGACTCCAGTGCTGCAAACTGGAAGGAAGAAGGTGGGGAGGGGCTGGGCTGAGGTAGGCTGGGGAGGGTGAAAAATAGGGAGAAGGGGTGGGAGAGGAAGGGGCTTGTGCTGAGGGAAGGGGGGCAGGTCAGGAGAAGAAAGGGGAAAGTACCAAGGGACAGGGTGGAGGAGAGACAAATGCCAGGCGGCCAAGTGGAGACTGAGGAAAAGGGCAGGAGGGGAGGTGTCAGTGGGAGGGGGGACAGGGTGATGCTGGGAGAGGAGAGGGTAAGTGCATTGGGGGCTAGAGGGGGAGGGGGAGGTGCTGGGAGAAAGCTTGAAAGAAGGGATGGGCATGAGGAAGGCATAGATGGAGCAAGTCATCTGTGAGGGCACAGGGGCATGAGAGGAACGGGGGGGCAGAGGGTGGTGAGGGGGTGGGCATCAGGGAAAAAGAGGGCAAAGGGGGCAGGGGCAGTGAGAGAAGGGGGGCACCAGGAGGGTGCAGGGGCAAGGAAAGGTGAAGGTGCCAGGGGATTCTGGGGGTGAAGCAGAAGGGCAGACACCTGCAGGGGAGGGACCAGCACCAGAGGAGAGAGGCAGGGCAGGTGTGTAGAGGAAGGTTTTAGGAGAGGGGATGAGGAGGGGTAGCTCACATGATCAGAGTGGGGCTACTGGGGGAGTGGGCACAGGGGGGAGAGAAGGGCTGGTGGAGGGGGTCAGGTGTCAGGAGGGTTGAGGGCAGTGAGAAGGGCAGGAGTCCGAGTCAGGACAGCAGAGGAGGGTGAAGGGTTGGGGGGCAGCAGGCACCAAGGGAGCTGATGGAGCAAGGAGAAGAGACATGGTAGCAGAGGGAAAGGATAGAGGTTTATAAGATATTTACTAATAACTTGGGTGCCACAGTGGCACATCCAAACAAGCTACGTGAACTCAGTACTGGTGCACAACACAAAATTCATTCTGCTCATGGGAGGAAACTCTTAGAAGGAACACTTCCCCCAGCCTCTCCACCTCCCGAGTTAATGTCACACACATTGGGTTAATGCAGTTGCAGGATAGTTGCATGAGGGGGTTTTGGTGGGGGCCAAACTAATCCCTATTGGTAGGAGGATGGCGGGAAAAGTCCTTCGAGAGGGGACTTTACTTCTGGTCATGTATCCATCAGAGAAAACATTAAGAACATTCCCACTTTGTCACAACAGGTACAACAAAATATAATATAATATAATATAATATAATATAATATAATATAATATAATATAATATAATATAATATAATATAATATAATATAATATAATATATTTGATGCACAATGGAATCCACAATGGTTTGTTTCATATTCAAAAGAGTATTAATAACGTTGATATTCTTAGTTAAATATTTTTTTCTTACGATAGTGATATTGTGCAATAAAGGGAAACTGTTAAACGCTTAGGCTGTGTCTACACTGGCGTGATCTCGCACAAAAGCGACCGCTCTTGCGCAAAAACTTGCTGCCTATCTACACTGGCCACGTGTTCTGGTGCAAGTAAACTGATGTTCTAATGTATAAAATCAGGGTTTCTTGCATGAGAAGTCTGACGCTCCCACTCAGGAATAAGCCCGCTTGCACAAGAGCTCTTCCAGAAGAGGCCAGTGTAGACAAGCAACATGAATTTCTTGCGCAAGGAAGCCCTATGGTTAAAATGGCCATCAGAGCTTTCTTGCACAAGAGAGTTTATTCCTGTGTAGCTCATGCCAGTGTAGACACTCCCTTCTGGAAGAGTTTTTGCAGAAGAACTCTTCCACAAAAGAGTTTTGTGCGTGAAAACGTGCCAGTGGAGACATAGCCTTATGGTTTTCAGTCTGTTTTTACATTATTTAATAAAATATATATCAGCTTACAGGGCAAGTGGGCAGGCGTGGGGGGGGAGGGGAGGACTAGACCCATTCTGGGCACCACCAAAAATTATACAAACCTGCCGCCCCTGATAGCAACATTTTCAAAATAACTTAGTCTGCGTCTCCACAGCAGGCAGTTATTTTGAAAGCATGTCAAAATACTGTCAAGCTGGAGAACTTCTTACTCCGACTCCTGTAACTCTCATTGTACGAGGAGTAAGGAAAGTCGGGGAAGAGTGCTCTCTTTCCAAATAAGTTCTGTGTAGATGCTTCCAATTTTGAAATAAGCTATTTTAAAATAAGGTACGCATTTGACGTAGCTCAATTTGCATAGCTTATTTTGAGTTAAGCCCTGCTGTTTAGACACACCCTTAGTGACTTAGCCCTGGTCCACACTAGGGAGTTATTTTGAAATAACCCCCCTTTATTTAGTAAATGGAGCATCCACACTACCAAGCCTATTATTTCAAAATCTGTACTCCTGCTTTTCTCAGGGAATAAGCTTATTTAGAAATAGTTATTTTGGGAGTTATTATTCCAAAATAAGTTATTTCAAAATAATTTCCTAGTATAGATGTGCCCTTAGTGACTTGCTCAAGATCACCAAGTAGGGCTTCGGTTCCCCCTACATCATACTGCTCTCAGGCTATGTCTTCTCTACAGAGTTGTTCTGAAAAACTCTGCTGCATCCAGGTAACGCATCTGCTCTTCCAACATTTTTTGAGGAAGAGGAGATGTGCTATTTCTGAAGCCCTGTAAACCTCATTTCATGAGGAAGAAGGGCTCTTCTGAAAGAGGAGGGTTTTTTTGAAATTTGGCCCAGTGTAGATGGGCCCCATTTCGGAAAGCCTCTTCCGAAAAAACAATCAGAAAAAGAAGTGCAATGTAGACATAGCCTCATAGGACCTGTCCTGCTATTAGCTGGGTCCCCCTGAACCTCAGTAGCAGCCTAAAAAGGTGCCTTATGGAAAGCTGATAGCACAGCTGAGAAATGGGAGCTGTGGAGCGTGGCTGGTCCTGTCCCTACTATCTTCGAACTCCAAATTCTACTTTTTGTTATTATCCCTCCTTTCCTTTTTCTTCTACTTTGTTTTTCTTTCCCCTTTCCCCTGTTGTTTTGTCCACTTCCCTCTACCTCTATCTTTGTCCCTTTTCCTTTTATTATGCTCGGGATGACTAAGACGCTGCTCAGGGCTTCTCTCATGCTGTCCAAAGCACAAAGCTCCTCTCATGCTGTCCAGACTCACAATAGGGACGCAGGAGATGTCTGGTCAGTGGTGGCTGCTGTTGCAGCCATGCGGGGAGTGGAGGAGGTTCTGTGGAAGCTTCCACAGAACCTCCTCCACTCCCCGCATGGCTGCAACAGCAGCCACCACTGACCAGACATCTCCTGCGTCCCTATTGTGATTCTGCGCCCAGCTCCAAGCACCCACTGAGTACCCTCTCTAAAGTCCAGACCTTTGACAACTCCCCCCAGATTTCCTTCTCTAGTGTCAGTAGTATAAAGAGGCATAGCTGCTTTGGACACACTCCTCTTTGACAATTAATGGGAAATATTAGATTGTATCAGAGTTAAAAAGCTTTTGTGAATTTAAATTACAAGGGTCATTCCCTGAGTAACATTTGTCCAGTGATTTGAAAATATAAAACATTATAGTATTAAATATCTTACAGTCATTGTGGATAGTTCTCTGAAAACATCCACTCAGTGTGCAGCAGCAGTCAAAAAAAGCAAATAGAATGTTAGGAGTCATTAAAAAAGGGATAGCAAATAAGACAGAAAATATCTTATTGCCTCTGTATAAAACCATGGTATGCCCACATCTTGAATATTGCATACAGTTGTGATTGCCTCATCTCAAAAAAGATATATTGGCATTGGAAATGGTTAAAAAAAGGGCAACAAAAATTATTAGGGGTTTGAAACGGGTCCCATATTAAGAGAGATTAAAAAGACTTGGACTTTTCAATTTAGAAAAAAGGAGACTAAGGCGGGATTATGATAGAGGTCTGTAAAATCATGACTAGGCTGGAAAAAATGAATAAGGAAAAGTTATTTACTTATTCCCACAATAAAAGAACTAGGGGTCACCAAATGAAATAAATAAACAGCAGGTTTAAAAACAAACAAAAGGAAGTTTTTCTTCACTCAGCTCACAGTCAACCTGTGGAACTCCTTGCCAGAGGATGTGGTGAAGGCTAGAACTTGAACAGGGTTCAAAAAAGAGCTAGAGAGATTCATAGAAGTTAGGTCCATCAATGGCTATTAGCCAGGATGGGTAGGAATGGTGCCCCTACCCTCTGTTTCTCTGGAGGTATGTGACAGGGGAGGAATCACGTGAGGATTACCTGTTGTTGTCCCTCCCTCTGGAGCATCTGGTATTGGCCACTGTTGGCAATACCAGATGGACCTTTGGTTTGACCCAGTATGGCCGTTCTTATGTTCTAAATATTATTAAATGACGTATATCAGCTTGGTACAATGGACTCTAACAGGATTACTCTGTCAGCATACACATTCTGCTACTAATATTAAACCCAACTGATAAGAAAATCAGGCATGAGCCTTTCCCATAAGATGAATTGAACGGGGATGACTATTTTAAGATTATTTCATTAGAAAAATTGACATTTTATCTCTTTGCCATGATGACTCAATGCACTTTTTTTTTCATTTCGGTTCATAAATGGATATATTTTAAAAGCAAATTAATTACGTTTAAAATACATGCTTATCACAAATGGTTAATTCACAGATACAATGTTACCAGTTATTACTCATTTTTAGCCATAGTTAATCCTGAAATTAGCTAAACTTCACATTCACTATAATGTCGATCAGCATTATTTTACCTTATCTTGAGGAAATATGGAATCATTTATGTAAGCAGAATTTCAACACCACTTAGAAAACTGCAAGGGTGAAGGTTAGCATAAAGTAAGATAAATTGCATTAGGAGAGGAAAAATGAGTTCTCTGTAGATGGGAAGTGGATAATATTGTATCATACCATAAAGTCATGACAATTTTAAGTCCTGATCTTGCACTCGGTACTCAGAAAACGTTCAGCAAAAATGTTGCCTAAGTGCAGGATCAGATTCTTATGCAGCCTGGCAGCTTTAATCATATAGATGAATACATCAGTAGATACCCTATTAATACAGGAAAAGAGAGAGGGTTACTATATGTGAGTCATTCTGCTCCTTAAGTCCTAAAAGTTGAAAGCTACAGATAACTACCAGTGAATATATCTACTTGCAATTTTAAATGAATTTACTTTACACACAATCCCAGTTCTTTTCTCCATTTGTTTTCTCTGATCATTTGTTTAACAGACACACGGATTCACAGAATTTTAAATTTAATCACAAATTTGTGCTGGAAGTGGTTTCCACATTTATCCAATTGGGAAACAGAAGTGACATTTGACTTCTGTTTTGTGAAGAACAAGTCATGCCAAACTAATCTGATAGCTTTCTTTGATAGGATAACGAGCCTTGTGGATAAGGGAGAAGCGGTGGATGTCATATACCTAGACTTTAGTAAGGCATTTGATATGGTCTCGCATGATATTCTTATTGATAAACTAGGCAAATATAACTTAGATAGGGCCACGATAAGGTGGGTGCATAATTAGCTGGATAACTAGTCAGAGAATTGTTAACGGTGCTAAATCCTGCTGGAAAGGGATAACAAGTGGAGTTCCGCAAGGGTCTGTTTTGGGACCCGTACTGTTCAATATCTTCATCAATGACGTAGATATTGGGATAAAGAGTACGCTTATTAAGTTTGCAGATGATACCAAACTGGGTGGGGTTGCAACTTCTTTGGAGGATAGGGACATAATTCAAAATGACCTTAGCAAGTTAGAGAAATGGTCAGAGGTAAACAGTGTGATGCTGTTGCAAAAAAAGCAAATATGATTCTAGGTTGTATCAACAGGTGTGTTGTAAGCAAAACTCGTGAAGTCATTCTGCCGCTCTACTCTGCACTAGTTAGGCCTCAGCTGGAGTACTGTGTCCAGTTCTGGGCACCACATTTCAAGAAAGATGTGGAAAAATTGGAAAGGGTACAGAGAAGAGCAACAAGAATGATTAAAGGTCTAGAGAACATGACCTATGAAGCCAGGCTTCATGAACTGGGCTTGTTTAGTTTGGAAAAAAGAAGATTAAGGGGGGACATGATAGCGGTTTTCAAATATCTAAAAGGGTGTCACAAGGAGGAACGAGAAAATTTGTTCCTCTTGGTTTCTAAGGACAGGACAAGGAGTAATGGGCTTAAAGTGCAGCAGGGGAGGTTTAGATTGGACATTAGGAAAAAATTCCTAACTGTCAGGGTGGTCAAATACTGGAATAAATTGCCAAGGGAGGTGGTGGAATCTCCCTCTCTAGAGATATTTAAGAACAGGTTAGATAGACATCTGTCAGGGATGGTGTAGACGGAGCTTGGTCCTGCCTTGAGGGCGGGGGGCTGGACTCGATGACCTCTCGAGGTCCCTTCCAGTCCTATTATTCTATGATTCTATGATTCTATGAAAACCAATTAACAACTCAGATCATAATTATTTACAGAGAAAATTGTGATAGAGCTCCAGTATCCCTTTATTTCAAGGGACATCACATCTCTTACTCCCCAAGTTACCACAAAGTTGACATTCCTTACATTTTATTTTTGAAAATTATATTGAAAATAAAAAATAATGAAATAGACTATGCTGAAGTAATAAACCCCAGTATTTTAAATTTTCTGGATAAATGTTTTGTGCCCTCCATTTTGGGTCTTTGTCACAAATAGCAACATATTTGAGCCTTGGGAGGTTGAGAGATATGCATCCGTACAGTTAAAAGAGACGTAAGACAGTGAGGAAATTGTCTTCCATGAGCAGAAAGGCTACATTTCAGTACAGGTTGTACCTCCCTCGTCCTGCACCCTTGGGACTTGACTGGTCCTGAACAAGGGGATTTGCCGAGTAAGGGGAGGATCCTGCCAACTGCCTTCCCAGCCATGGCTCTCTAGGCTGGAGCTCTGGGGCAACCGGGGGCTCTGTCATTACCGCAGCTTCCTGGGCTGCCGGGGCTCTGTGGCTTCTGGGTTAAGGATGTAATAGTGCAGTTGATTAACCCATAAGCACAAGCTTATCAGTTAATGCTATAGACTACCCCCCTCCCCGCCCCACCAGTACATTTTTTAGCAGACTGGCCAGCAGCCCAGCTCAGATCCAGCTTGCACCAGGTCCGGGACCTACCCCTGCTGTTGCTGTGCATTTAAAGAATTTTAGTAGCCGGGTGGGCAAGCAGCCCAACTCATTTTCAACTCGTGCTGGGTCCAGGAGCTCAGATCCTCCCTGGACATGGGCTGCTGCCATCCCGGTGCTGCTGCCTCTGTACCTGAGGTAGCAGTGCGGAGCAACAGGCAGCTGGTCTGTAAACGTCCGTGTCAGTGGGAGGCAGCGCTGACTCCCTCCATGGCCCGTTAAAACACAATTGCCATGTCACAAGTCTATAATTAAGCAGTTTATCAGGCCCAGCCCTGTGTCAGGGTGGGGTGGAAAGCCAACAGTTTACAAGGGTGGTATGACAACAGTTTAAGGGTCTGGTTGAGTCCCAAGCGGGGGGTGGGTCTCGTAGCTGGCAGAGAGCAGACAAACACAGGGGTTTTGCCTCCCCAAGGGAAACTGACAGTGGCAGTGTGGTGGCCATTGGGTTGGCGGGGATCCAGCCTACAACATGCCAACCAGGTCTGGGGGTCAGCAGGGGTCCAAGTCACAATGCTCTGCCCACTCAACCTCCATCTCCTCAACAGCCCCAGGATCGGAGGTTCCCAGACCACTTCCCAGTTTGCTCTGGGGGCCTATCTGGCTCAGATACTGCATCTTGGGATCCACTGGGGACAGAGGTGCTGGCAGTGTGTCCATTGGTCCCAGCTCTGGCTTAGACAGGAGTCCAGGGGGACTGGCCCAGTCATTGGGATCCAGTGGAGGTCCTTTTGATGAGTTCTCGGGCTGTGGCAGCAGTCTCTGTGTCCCAGGCAAGTCATCAGGGGCCGGCAGGGGTCCTGGCGGCCATACTCAGCCCTGCTGTCGGGCTCAGTGTAGCTGGGCCCTTTGCTGGGGGAGATGATGCTGGACATCTGGCCTGTTTGGCTGCCCAGCTCCAACTGAGTTCTGAGCTCTTATACTCCTGCTTCCAACTTCCTCTGGGCGGGGCTAGGGGAGGCTGGACCCACCCATCAAAGGGTCTTAGAGGTCCCTTCCTTTCCAGGTCAGAGGGAGGCCATGTCGCTGTCCCAGACCCATTACATGGTCCACAAGGGGAGCTGGTTTTTAAGCCGGCTCCCCTCGTGGACCAGCCCGATACAGAGACAGCAGCGTGGAGTGGCAGGGGGCTCCTCAGGAGTGGGACTGGAGTGCACTGGCTGATTACTCCACCCCTGGGGACTATAGAATAGTCGAGTAACCAAAAAGAATTCATGAGGTTAATTGACTATTCAATTAATCGATTTTTAACATCTCTGTTCTGAGGCTGCCAAGGCTTTGCAGTTGCTGCAGCTTCTGGGACTGCCAAGGCTCTGCAGCTGCCAGGACAGATGCTCTGCAGCTGCTGGGATTCTGTGGCCACCGCCAGCCCCCTGCTGCCACCCAGCAGAAGGTGCCAGAACTCCCTGCTGCACCCCCCTTCCTCAACACGGGGCTCCTGGCTGAGTCAGACCTCTTCTTCCCCCGCTCCAACCCTGCCGCCCACCTTCTTATACCTGGACTCTGTGGTCCAGGAACACCCTGCCAAACCATGAGTATTGCTGGACCACAGCGTCCTGTTTAAGGGAGTACAACCTGTAGTAAGTGTTTATTTCTTGAATCATTCATTCAGCTCTATTCTTTAGAAAGCTTGAAGAGCATATCAAGTAAAAAACCACAATGGGATCTTCAGATTCCAAATTAGGAGCAATAAACAGGGTGAACACTGCCTACGCTGATGTGAGAGATTTTCTTGTCAGCATAGCTAATCCTGCTTTCAGGTGGTAAATAGGTCAATGGAAGAATTATTCCATTGACCTATCTCTGTCTACTTTGGTTAGGTCAGCTTAACTACATTGCACAGGGTGTAGACTTTTTACACCATTGAACGATGTAGCTGGGTCAACCTAACTTTTTAGTTTAGGTCAGGCTTCAGTGTTGGTCAGAAGCCAAGGAGCAGTGTTTTCCTAATCCAGAGATTCCTGAATTTTTGCACAACCTTACCCCCACTTTCTAATTTGTGGACTTAAATGGAAAGTAAGTGTTACATAAGCCTTGTTCAGGCCCTCAGTACAGCACTGAATTTCACCGTAGAGAGCTATGTGTAACAATTGCCTCTATGCCCAGATCTTTTGAAGCTGCCACAAAAAGCTTTAGGATTGCCAGGGTATTGTTCAGTAAATTTAACTAATTTACAGAACATGTGGGATATAATCCTGCCCCTGCTGAAATAAATTGGAGTCTCTACAGACAAAATAATTATGGATTTAAAGCTGCATTAAAAATAGGGCAGTTAAAGCTGCTCCTGAGTTAATTTAACTTTCATAGCTGATAAATTTGCATCAGATAACCCAGGCCTCCAAGAGCTTAATCATCTTATTGTAGAGTCTGTAGGTATGAGAAATCATTTCTTCACTGTAACAAGTACAAGTAAGTTTTCTTGGTTTTTGAGTTCATGTTTTTCCTCTGCTCTCCCCTCCCATCTGAATGGACTATTAAGATGATTAAACTGCAGAAGCAGTTTTTTCTTTTTATGAAATGAAAGCAGACAGTCCATGTGAAAGCAATTCATGTACATCACAATGGAGTGATGAGAACTATTTTCTTACTGTATTCTGTGTGAAGTGCACAGTCAATGTTAAGACAGCTGACTTTCAAAGTTGAGGGGTCCCACAGTTCCAGTTTGCTTGAATGGGAGGTTCTGGCATTCTTCCATAAGCTCTAGAATTAAGAGATTTCTTGCAATAAGACTGTGTTTGACCAAATTTCTCCTAAAGACCACTTTCTTTGAATGTTTAATTGCTTTATATGCAGTATGTCCTTCCCATGATATAAGAGGTATGCAAGACTGTCTACACTGCATCTTTTTCCAGAAATTGCATATTTTTTTCCTCTTGTTTTTTTTGGAAGAGGCTTTTCCGACATTTGGCCCATCAACGTGGGGCCAAATGTTGGAAAAACCTCCTCTTTCAGAACATCCCTTATTCCTCATAAAACGAGGAATACAAGGATGCCAAAAGAATGTGCCTGCTTTTTCGGAAACTATTCTGAAAAAGCGAACACATTCCTTGGACATGGCAGAGTGTCTGCAGTGTTGACATAGTCTCAGAGAGATACGCATGTGACTCCATCACTGGCAACCATGCCTGTGAACTACCAGACTCTGGGGCAACTGCCTTCTTTGCTCCCCGCCCCAGCAGTGGGCCTGGCAGGGAGTCTTCCTAGTATACCGTACCGACTAAAAATAACTTACCATGGTGGTGAACCATCTCATACGAGCCCACTTGCACCACTGAGAGTAACCCTGATTAGGTGTAACCAGAAGGCCTGCAATTTTGCATTTTTATTGATGGGAAATACTCTCTGAAGATTGAGATTCAGATCTGCAACATCAACTCGCATGACTAATATCACTGAGATAAACAACCTTTATCCTGCAGCCCTATCTGGATCAGGCCCATCTGAGTAAGCCTTACAGAATCAGCCCCTAATTGAATTACGCTGACTACCTAATGTTTATGAGTGCACTAAGATTTTTTTTCATAAAATTTACATGAAACTAAAAAAACTGCTTACTGAACAATTCACTTGTGGATAATATCTGTGAAATATGTTCATTAATTTTGTGTGGGAAAGTGTTCTCTTAACCCCAGCGGAAAGGATTAGTTAACAACTTTAACTGTACAGAGACAAAATATTTCTTTTTCATTTATGAATCATTACAGTTAGCTTTTCCAGTCCTACTTATCATAGCCTAGGCACTGTACATACACCAAAGAAGGTGTAGGGTCAGATTTTTAAAGGCATTTAGACACATAAGTCTAACCCAGAGTCTCATCCCTAAATAATTTATACTCTTAGAAGGTAAAACAAGCAGATGGAGGTAGGTAAGGCACACATCAAACAAGCAAGGTGGCTAGATGGTGACCAGCCATGGCTTGATATGAGAGTTTTAATAATTTGAACATACGCCCTCCCAAAAAGCTTCTCATTAACTACAACATAGCTATTGTAACTTACCTACATTTATTTAAAAAATAGTGGAATTCTGATTTCTTGTTTCCTTCAATTCTGAACAACAAAGAGGTTCCTGCAGTGGATACCATATACTGTTCGTAGGTAGCCTGATCTGTTCTCACTGAAGGCAATAAGAGTTTTCCTTTTGGCTTTAGTGGGAGGAGGATGAGATCCAAGGCAGGCTACAGTACAAATGTTGATAAATAAGGTATGGGCAGAAAGTAGGGCTGGGGGAGGCAAGCCCCTAGCTCAAACCCCAGCCTCACCCCTTCTACCCAGACTCTGCCCCCATGGGAGCCACCTCCCCCCAGTCCACCCCACCCTCCAACTGGCATGTGGCCCAAGCCTCGGGCCTCGGAGCACAGAAAGATGCAGGCAGTGCATGGCCCAAGCCTCCCTGGCCCTGAAGCATGCCTAAAGTAGGCATTCTGGGGGCTGAGTCTGGGTCAGTCTGGGTGGGGCCAGGCTGGCATTTTGGGAAAGTAATGCCTTTCCCCACCTATTATACCCACCACTCCTGAAAAAAGAGTTTATGCACAGTGGCACAAGGCTCTGGGTTCTCTCTAGTTTGATATTGATGGAAGCACTGTTTTATATCAGTCATTCACTGGGGTACTGTTATAGTAATAAAGACCTAATAAAAACGCTAATGGAAGGACTCCCACTGCCTTCGGTGAGCTTTGGCTCAGCTCCCAGGTACTTGACATCTTTAAAGTGCCATTCTAACATGGACTAGTTATCTTGACAAGCATCCTGTGAAGGATATATTTTCTCCTTTGTACAAACTGGGAAACTAAAGGCAGAGAATGCTTTTAGTAACTTGTCCAAGGCTGACAAAACGGATATCTTCATTAGCATCTGCAGATGTGAATACCCATGAATACAAAGCAAATATCCACAGATTTGCAGGGCTCTGGGTACAAAATTTGTATCTGAATCCACATATGTATTCGCAAAAATAAACCACAGATATCCATATCCACAGATGTAGGTACCCATGGATATAAAGCAGATATTCACAGATTTGCAGGGATCCACTTACTTCTGATGGCAGGATCCAGTAGGTCATACTGTATCTTGAAATACAACTTTAGCTAGATCCCTGAATTGTAACAGCAAATGTATTGGAAAAGTATATTGAAATATTTCTCCCCGGATAACATGCTCAGACTATGCCCACAATTGCACAGATGCATTTCTTTTGTTTCCTCTGAATCCCTGAAATGTATAGCACGTCACATCCATTGAGCCTTATGCAGGATTACAGCATGGCAGGAGTTAATACTTAAACAAAACTTTTAATCTGCTGTTGTGAAAAGATAGCATTTTGTTTAAAGTCTGGGTTTAATTCTTGTTAAACAAATGGAAATTAAAGGTTTTGGTGGCCATTTTAAGAAGACTTTATAGAGTATGCACAAACGTTGTGGTCACTTTTGCCATTATAGTTATGACGAATGACTCATCCTAAAATATTTTTGTATTCTTAAAATATAATTTTGGTCTCAACTCCAGTACAGCACATATGGCCACATTTACTGTATTGCATCTTCAGGTCTAGAAAATATTTGTAAAATGCTCTCTGTTCTGTCTATAATGCTGATTGAATTGAATGTTCCCAGTTGAAAAATGATAGGGCTATCATTTATTATTATTTTCAATTATTGTACTTTGACTCCAATACAAAATTGCTGGCTAAAAGTGTCTTAGTTGCAAAATAGCATTGGATTCTTGTGCCCAATGACTATATATTCTTTCTGACTGTGTCTAATCACATTAATGGAGAATCCTGAATAAACAAAGTCAATCAGTGAAGGCTGGTGACATGTGAAAATGGGCAAGAGCACTCGACATAAATCTTCTTTTGAAAGAACAGAAGCAGATTGGTTTAATAAAATAAAATAACAAAAATCAGAATCTGACAACTGAGGCTGTCCATGGCTGTCCAGCATAAAAAAGTTTGTCCTGGTTTTTGACACGTGATCTTATTTTCTCAGGTAAATTTAAAATGAATACTATTTCACCTGGGATTGTCTGTTTTGGCAGAATCTAAAGCAGAGATCTAGACCTGATCCTTCTTTTGCCAAGCTGTCTTTATAGCCTTCCTTAGTCTGCGTATCTCAGGCCTTTCCCAGGACAGAGGGACGGAGGAAATTCCCACCTCATCTCTCCTGGGTCTTTCCTCCCCAACTGAGCACTCTCAATCTACTTATAAGGCCAAATGTTGCCTCTTCTTGCCAAGAGGCAATTAGATAATCACCCCTTCCCCAGCACCAACACCCCCAGTCTCGGTGCAGTGCACAACTAACTACCGTTTTATCCCTGATCTTTTAGGCGATGGAGGTTAGGACCCATCACATGCCTAAAGATGTTTTTTTAATGTAAAGGCCAGGAGTGTCTCTCAGTATTGAGGCCGGGTCTATACTAGAAAACTGGGTGAGTTTAACTACCATAAAATTTCAAGTATAATGCACACTTTTTCCCCGTTTTTTTTTTAGCTTCAGAGTGCGGTGTGCATTATCTATAGGAGGTTTTTTAAAGAAGTTTTAAAAACTTACCCTTGGCAGGCACGGGCTGGGCTGGGCCGGGCTGGAGGGGAAAGGAGGCCGGCAGGCGTGAGCTCGGCATGCCGGCAGCTCAGCAGGGAAAGCTCCCCTGGCAGACGCGAGCTCAGCACACCGGCAGCTGAGCGGGGGAAGTTCCTGCGGCAGGCGCGAGCTCAGCGCTTCAACAGCTGAGCAGGGGATGCTCCCCTGGCAGACGCGAGATCAGCGCGCCGGCAGCTGAGTGGGGGAGACCCCCCTGGCAGGCGTGAGCTCAGCGCGTGCGAGCTCAGCTGGGCAGGCATGAGCTGGGCTGGGTAGGGGGCCCCGCGACAAGCGCGAGCCCCTTCTTTCCTATGCATACCATAAGATCTCGAGTACAATGAGGGTGCGCATTATAGATAAGAGTTTAGTTTATTCAGGTATTCTGACCTTTAAAAGGCAGATGCGCATTATACATAGGTGTGCATTATACTCGAGATTTTACGGTATGTCAATCATGGCAAGGAGAAAGGGCCTGAAAAATGCATGCTATGAGCAGTGTGTTTAAGACATACTAAGTCCCTATTCAACCAACTCTAATTTGACAGAAGACATCTTCTCCAACCTAGCTAATACCTCTTGAGGCTGTAGATTACCAGCAGGAGAACCCCTCAAGTCAGTGTAGGTAGTGTTTACACAGAAGTACTACGGTGGTTGCAGCTGTAGAGTTTTAAGGATAAACACTATACGCTTTTTCAAATCCGCAGACAATAAGATTTCCTTTCCTTGAAAAATGTGGGATGGACTTTCATTCACAATGGTGATTAAATCCCCTTTGAGCTTCATAAGAATGTCCTCAGGAAACCACTAGCTATATTAGCTTGGCTTGACTTCTGCAGCATGTTCCAAATGAGTGACAAGCCCAATTGCCATAATTACCTTTAATTTTGGGGCCTCACTAGCAACCCAATGTACACTGTATTTAATTATAAACTGGCTTACAGTTACATCAGATGGCTCAGCATGAGCTGTCAGTTGCTGTCATGTTTGGGGACTTAAAAAGGTAAAATTAAGAAATATTCTTAAACTAAAGTGTAATTTTTGTAAGATAGGGATACTCTTTTTTTTTAAGAGGCAGAATAGTAAGTTCAGGGTTGTCCGAATGAGCAAAATAATGTGGAATATGGCTCGTGACTGATGAAGCGGTTTGCAGCTTGGCTTGCATACTCTTTAAAAAAGCTGAAATCACTGCTCCCCTGTCTAAGCTCCAACCAGTCAGTTTTGGTGCAAACTCCTTTGCTATTAGGTCAGTGGGAGTGGAAGCTGCCCCACACTCAAAGGATCTGGTAAGAACATTACAACTGATATAATAAGGCCTTACTCTGTCAGATGCTGAGTATCCTTAACTCCCATTATCTATAGCAGAATTTATAGGTTTGGTCCAGAAGAATTTCATTTCAATATTTCCAGTATCCCAAAATAGCACTGCAGTGTAGACGTAGCCTGTGATATTCGTTTTCTCTTCAGTATTTTCAATTATCTCTATACCCCCTGTTCTGTAACATTTTGGGACTTTTTTGGGTGAAACTATTGTCCTTATATGCATTGTAGCCAGGTGAAGAAAGGGCAGTATTGAAGCCACAAGAAGGTAGCAAGTACATTTCTACTAACAAGAATCATGCTCCTTTTAAGTGCCTGCTTCAGCAAAGGATTTAAGCACGTTCTTAGCTTTATGGATGCACTTAATTGCTTTGATAACGAGGCATGTTTTAAAGTTATGAACATACTTCAGTGCTTTGCTGAACTGAGGCCCGCAAATTGCCTGGAAATAGAAGTATAATGTACAGAAGCCACTACAAAGCCCTGACACAATCAGCAGCACATTGGGCCAAATTGTGTTCCAAATTTGCAAATGGGAAAGGGGATTCTCACTGTGTTCATCTCCCATCCCCTATTCAAATTCCTTGATACTGTCCCCAACTTTCTAGATACTAAAGACCCTTCCTTGCATAGCCCAACGTCCATGCAAGGGGAGAAGAAGAGAGCAAAGCAGCAGTGGGATGAGGGGGAGGCAAATAGTTACCTAAAAATGCTAATGCAGCCTAGCCCAAGGGCCAATGTACTGACGTTACTGAGAAATTATATATTATTAACATGTTTCAGTACAGCAGTTCTCAGACTGTAGGAAGTAGGGTACTATTTCTCCAGGCCTTCTCTAGGCCAAATGGTGCCCCAGATGAGGAGTATCTTTAGCATCCTCCCTCCATTTGTTAAACTTTTGAAAACCTTCTGTAATGTTTTTGTCACCCATTTTTATGACTTTGATGTGCAATTTACCTGCATGATTTATGCCTGTCACGTAGGATGATACACTTTCACACTAAGATCTGTAAATCTAGGAGATGTGAAGAAAATGTAGTTCCCGGAAAGTCTGGAAGATTCCATAAGATTCTACAAGGATCCAGTACATTTTCATTAAGAGGTTAATGAAAAATTAATCCACACTGCATATGGAATACCTGAAACATTTTACTTCAGACATTCTATTTTTCCTTTTGTTGCTACACCAGCACCCCACACTCATCACCCCCTAAGTCTAGCACCCTCAGTTGCCTGTCTATAAATCTGGACTTGCTACTTCTGAAATTCATAAGTACTTGAGATACCTCCATTATAACTTTCAATGGTGCTGAGTGGTTCTCACATTCTTGTATTATAAACCAAGACATATCCCACCTGGGTATGGCTTGCACACCTCAGTTTGATAACCATTTCCACATGTTAAGTAACAAGGAAAATAGGAAAGGTGGTGGAGGTTCAAAGGGCTGGTCTGGAAATCAGGACTTCTGGGCACAGTTTCCGATTTCACCCTAGATTTCGGACGAGTCGCTTAATGTTACCTGTAAAAGGAGAATGATGGTACAGGTAAGAGCCTCCCTGGTTTGGCACCTTCAGGACCTGACCCGTTCCGAAAGAGGGAATTTGCTAGATCTGGGAGGTCCCCTGGATGCTCTGACTCCCTGCAGATGACTCCACTCAGGCCCCACTGCCACTGGGCTCCAGCCTGCAGGCCTTGAGCTCTGGCCGGCTGGGACTTCCTGGAGCAGAGCGCCCCAGCTGCCATGGCCCCACTTTCCCCCACCCAACCAGGGCTCCCCAGGGACAGGGCTTACTGGCTACCCTGCTTTTGCCATGCCCCAGAGACAGGGCTCACTGGCTGCCCCACTGCTGTCCCGCCTGGCCAGAACTCCCTGGGGACATGGCTTGCCAGCTGCCCCTCTTCTGCTGCACCCTGCCAGGGATCCCCAGGGATGGGGCTTGCTGGCTACCCACTTTTGCCATGCCCCAAGGACAGGCTCCCAGTCAGTTCTCACTTCCATGCACCCCGAGGTTCTCTGGTCCAGCAACATCCGGGGTCCTGACAGACCACAAATGTTGCTGGACCAGAGAGTTCCAGATTTAGTAGGTTTAACCTGTACTTTCTTTTCCCCCATAATTATCTGTCTTGTCTATTTTAGATTGTGAGTTCTTCAGACCAGGGCAGGGACTGTCCTGTCATATGCTTGACGAGTGCTTACGAAAATAAGGCCCTAATTTTAGTTGGAGCCTCTGTGTATTAATGTAATACAAATAATTTAAGACAAAAATGTCTGACAGGGCTATACAACACACGGCCTGTGGGCCAAATGCAGCCCATAGCCCATTTCTTTGTTGCCCATGGTGTGGTTTGGGTTTACACGGGGCTCACCACATGGCCCGTGGATGCGATCCTTTGAACATGGCCTCCACTGGGAACACGCTCCACAACGGTGAGGTGTCTCGTAGGCGAGGTGAGCACTGAAAGACATAAGCGAATGGGCTGACTGAAACAAATGTGTGCAGGGTGTCGGCATTTCTAGCCCCCAGGGAGGAGGTGCCAGGAGCGCTGGGGCATTGTGGGAAGTGCTGGCTGCTTAGCCTTGTGGGCAGAGCCTGAGAGGTGCTGATTGGCTCACACTGGCCACATTTGGCTTAAGGCTTAATCTTTGTATTCATGCCTGTCAGTGTGAAAGAAGCTATTTGCATATATTTTCATATATATTTGCATGTATATGCCACCACACTTAAGTTGTGGCCCTCAGTATGTGCTGTGAGTATCAAACCCAGGGGCTTCCAAAGTTGAGTAGCCCTGTTGTATGATAATGACATTGTAACTAGGTCAAATACAGACATGTTAGTTACACACACATTGTAACTGCAAGATGTCTGCAATACACTTCATGTATGCAGGTGGGTGGTGATTAATACTGTTAAATTAAAATGTTATTACATTGTATTCATTGTAACTTGTAAAAGGTGCAAGAGCTGCAATTAGTGCAAATCTTTTAAAACCACAAATTGTGCCCCAAATCTGGATGGGGAGAGTCTCATTGTATTCATCTCCTATTCTTTACATGAAGGAAGGATTCCTTGACAATGCCACCAGCTTCTCAGATCCTGAAGAACTCTGTCAGCATGGTTCAGGGTCGATGCACATGTAGTGAGACTGAAAGCCCCTTGAACTAACCCCTGATTTTGCTGTTTTCTTTGGAAGTCCTTCCACAATAGGATTATCCTATTATGACTGTGTGGAAAGTTTGCTTAGTCACTTCCCAGGATGTAAGTAAGTAAAGGGCTTTAGTTTCCATGGCTTTTAGTCTTTCACTTTTCATGAACAGTAAATAATTAAGACAGAAATATAAAGCTATATATTCAAACTAATTTTAAGTCAGATCTCCTTTTATGAATACACTTAGCACTCGAAAAGATGAATACAATCACTCCAATCTGTTTCTCACCTTTTAGAAGTAAGTTTACAGAAACAGATCATATCTAGATTTGTGTTCCAGAAGTTCCCTGTGTTTTGTAATTATCTCATGAAGAACTGCAGGTTGCCTAAAAAGCACATACGTCTCTTTTAATTAATACTTACTTATTTAGAACATATCCTTACTATTACAGATCTATATAATTTCTCTGTCAACCAAGACAATACATTTACACCCTTCTTATCTCCATAATATTTGAACCCCTAATATTGTATGTATGTTATTTACATTCATACCAACCTTTTTTGTTTTGGTGAATAAAGAGAAACCCTGTAATGAATGTTTTACCTGTAGCTCTGAAAAAATAATATAGACCTGAAAAGTCATTTGAGCAGTTTTAATTGCCAGATAACAGTGGTTCTCAAACTTTTCAGAGCACAGTATCCATTTCAGGAGTCTGATTTGCCTCATGTACCCTCAAGTTTCACCTTACTTAAAATATACTTGCTTATACAGTCAGACATAAAAATACAAAAGTGTCAGAACACATGATTACTAACAAATTGCTTACTTTCTCATTTTATTTGTATGAAATTTTAGTTTGTACTAACTTAACTGGTGCTTTTTATGTAGCCTGTTGTAAAATTAGGCAATTATCTAAAAGAGTTGATATATTCCCTTGAAAACCTCTCTACCCCAACATATATACCCTGGGTTAAGAACCACTCTCATAGGGCACATTCATTAGCACTCTTAGTAAATTGAGTGAAGCCGAGCTACAGATTAAAATGTGAATGTTGTTTGGCTCAAAATAAACTACTGAAAGGACAGAGGAAATGAAGATGAATTTGATGAGGCTGGAATAATACCCAGAAAACCGGATAAGCATTCTTACCAAGAGGTTATATGTTATGAAGTGAGAGTCCTGAGAAAGAACACAGGAACAAGAGTAGTAGGCGGTAAGAAAAGGAAGTAAGTAGGCAAAGACATGATTGTTCTGCTAAAGGAATAAACAGGATTAGCCTGTAACAAGATTATCAACTCATTTTGTGAGGTGACACCCAAATAAAACAACAAGGGAACTGGAGGAAATTTGAGGACAGTATTGGTTTTATGCCAGTAACATAGTCCATATGGTTACATAACAAGAGTAAAAGGCCTGTTTACAATACATTTCACTATAGTTGTAGCCATATGGCTGGATCATATTTAAACCTGGTTCTTGATGGCAAGGGTTTCCCTGCCCAGTGCACTGCAAATTATAGCACGGGCCCTTTTGGGTGAATGAAGTGTTTATTTTAGGCTGTATCTACACTGCCGAGATTTCAGAAAGTGACTAAATCTTTATTCAGGGGTGTTAAAAACAAAACAAACAAACAAAAAACCCCTGAGCAATAAAAGTTTTAACTCTGAAAAGCACCAGTATAGACAGTACTTAATGACCCAGATACCACCGCTTGTTCGGCTGGGGGGAGGAGAAGTTAACTGCTGAGAGAGCTGTCCCCAGTGATAAAGAGTGACTACACTGCCCATACCACAGTGCAGTGGTGGCACAGTGGACAGCAGGCAGTGTAGCCATACTCTTAGTCATGCCATCTGTAACCTTTTTAATACAATGATATATACCCCATGTAGAGTCATATCCATGTTATGAAACTGCATTTTTTCACACACCTCTGAATAACTCTTTTGCTCAGTCTCCATTAGACCATGCCCACTGAGACTTGTTTAAGCATACCAAAGCTCTGAGCATCTTCACACACACGTCAGTAGTTAAAATAAACAACCACCAACCTGCCAAAATTCCCTCCCACCAAATTACTGTGGCATGCAGTGCCAGGGTGGCCCTTTTCAGCCAAGGAGCAACGGCCAATTTAAAGTCCCATGATGAAATTCTCTATGGAGCACAGCACAGAACTGGCAGCCCCATAGAAGGGCAGCTTTAAGCTTTTGTTCTCTCCTGATACTGGGCTTCTGCAGAGTAACTCAGTAACTGACTGTGCTAGGGGGACCCTCATACAGGATACAAATAGGAACCCCTTTACATTAGTCTGGCCCTTTTGCCTTGTATACAAGGATCAGATTAGGAGTGAGGTTCTCATACATAATACCAAGTGATTACTGATGGCTAGAAATTGGATACCGGAAAAGAGAGGATTCTCAGCAGCCCAACAGAATTCAGAGCCCTTGCCTCTGATCTTGCAAGGGCTCCCAGTATTAGATCTATGAATCATAACATTTTAATAAATAAATCATTCACTGTAGAATAATGTTTAGATTTCTATATTTTTGTTATAAGCTCTCTCTCTCTCTCTCTCTCTCTCTCTCATACACACACTCTGAGTCTGTATTCCTATGGGTATACCAAAACATTTTTTAAAACTTTTTCACCACTTCTACGACATGGGGTTTGTGTTTTGTTTGTAATGTAGCATTGTGAATATCTCAGATACTCAAATAATGCAGGTCATAGAGTACCTTAAATAGTCAGATAACATCTACAAAATGCATGCTGGCTTAGCATAATGATTTTATTGGCACTTGATTGGGATGACCTGCATAACTTATTTATGGTTCAAAATAAACATTCCAAGCTCATACCAATAATAAAACTGTTATAGCACGAATATCTGCTAAGGATGCAGGGATTGCTGAACATCCATCCCACTCCCTGGTTTTTCTGAGTGCACTCCTCACAGCTAATAGGCCTAATGTCTTTACCTTTTCTGTACGGGAATTGTGTGATTCCTCCAATCTTTGACTGGATCTGAGCTGCAGTGCTGGAGGAAATTTGAGGACAGTATTGGGTTTATGACAGTAACATAGTCAGTGTGGTTACATAACAACATGATAGGGACATAATTCAAAATGACCTTAGCAAATTAGAGAAATGGTCAGAGGTAAACAGGATGAAGTTTAATAAAGAGAAATGCAAAGTGCTCCACTTAGGAAGGAACAATCAGTTCCATACATACAAGATGGGAAGCGACTGTCTAGGAAGGAGCATGGTGGAAAGGGATCTAGGGGTCATAGTGGACCACAAGTTGAATACGAGTCAACAGTGTGATGCTGTTGCAAAAAAAGCAAATATGAATCTAGGTTGTATCAACAGATGTGTTGTAAGCAAAACTCGTGAAGTCATTCTGCCGCTCTACTCTGCACTAGTTAGGCCTCAGCTGGAGTACTGTGTCCAGTTCTGGGCGCCACATTTCAAGAAAGATGTGGAGAAATTGGAAAGGGTACAGAGAAGAGTGACAAGAATGATTAAAGGTTTAGAGAACATGACCTATGAAGCCAGGCTTCATGAACTGGGCTTGTTTAGTTTGGAAAAAAAAAAAGATTAAGGGGGGACATGATAGCGGTTTTCAAATATCTAAAAGGGTGTCACAAGGAGGAAGGAGAAAATTTGTTCCTCTTGGTTTCTGAGGACAGGACAAGGAATAATGGGCTTAAAGTGCAGCAAGGGAGGTTTAGATTGGATATTAGGAAAAAATTCCTAACTGTCAGGGTGGTCAAATATTGGAATAAATTGCCAAGGGAGGTGGTGGAATCTCCCTCTCTGGAGATATTTAAGAACAGGTTAGATAGACATCTGTCAGGGATGGTGTAGACGGAGCTTGGTCCTGCCTTGAGGGCGGGGGGCTGGACTCGATGACCTCTCGAGGTCCCTTCCAGTCCTATGATTCTATGATTCTATGATTGTGCTTACCTGGAAGACCCAAGTGGGTGGGTTTAGGTGTGTGCAGTTCTTTCTTTTCAGAGTGTGAGACTAATTGTGAACACAGAGATCAGTTAGCCTTCCATAACCAAATTATTGTTTAATCTTAATATCAGAAATAAAGCCTAACACATGAGAGAAAGAATTTGAAAACCATGAAATGTCTACAGAGCAAGTTTATCTCATTGAAAGGCTCATCACCCTCAAGATGTAGCCTAGTATGTTTTCCCCTTCTTAATTTCCCCAAATCTTGGGGTCTGTGTGTCAGTTCCCTTCCACTGTGTCATCCACTCTCTGACCCCTGCTCAAGGGAGTGTCTTTTCAAAACCTAGTTGGAGTCTCTATTCTCCTGCATTCATGAGCTTAGACTCCCACATCCCAAATAACCAAACTCCAGTAAGTTCAGCAGGGGCCACAGTGGTTGGCAATAGAGCAACAAAGAACAGGTCTCTGGCATTGTCCCTGAAATGCTGGCAACTGGGTGGCTATAAGAATATAAAAATGGCCATACTGGATGAGACCAATGTTTCATCTAGTCTAGTATCCTGTCTCTAACAGCTGCCAGAGCCAGATGTTTCAGACACAATGAACAGAAGCCGGCAATTTTGTCAAGAAAGCTCACAATACTATATATACATTTTTGTTAGTGTCATTGCTGCCACAGAACTACTCATTTTTTAAGTTACAGACTAACACAGCTACCCCTCTGAGACTTATGTACTTGCTTGGTGACTCCACTCAAATTATTCTTATGGATTGGTGAGGCATGATTTCCTTCTACAAAAGCTATGTTGCCTCTTCTCCAACATTTTGTGTTAATCTATGTATAATAATCTGTTTTTTAATATCATTTCAATCAATCTGAATGGTACAGAAGTTCAATTTACTGGCCTGTAATGGCTAGTGTCACCGCTGAAAGTTTTTTTTAAAAAATCAGCTAGATATTAGTTACCTTCTATACATCAGATAGAGAGGATTATTTACGTAGTAGGGTTGTTCTGCAGTTTCATATCTGAGTTGCTTCCTTCTGTTCTTTTTTTTTTTTAATGCTGTTAGAATTTGAAGAGTTAATGAGTTCTTGGCCTATCTTATATACTTGACTTGGACAGGGTTTATGCCGCTTGTTATTTTCCTCAGTATCATTTGCCTTCCAATTTGTAAAGGATACCTTTTTGCCTCTAACCATCTCTTGTATTCTGCTGTTAGCCATGCATTTTTCTTGTCATCTTAGACTACCTCCAGACTGCATCCATCTGCCAACAGAGGGATGCAAATCAAGCACTTTGAAAGTGCAAATGAGCCCGGGATTTAAATATCCTGGGTTTCATTTGAATACTCATGTTAAGGCACTGTGCCGATCACGCACCCTTTCGAAAGTGAAAGTAATGTCTAGCCACGGCTCTGCTGACAGTGAGAAGCTTTTTCAGCAGATCCTGTACTCCTCATTTTTTCCCTAAGGGTATGTCTACACTACAGTGCTATTCTGAATTAACTTAATTTGAAATAGTTAATTCAAATTAAGCTAATTTGAAATAACACATCTATACACAAAAACTATTTCGAAATAGCATTTTGCTATTTCGAAATAGCACATCCACACTGAGTGGACCCTGAACCGAAGTTAAGGCTGGCCAGAACCAGTGCAGGCAGGGCATCAGGTTAGGACTTAGAGTGTGGGGCTGCTGCCTGAGGCTAACTGAGCGATGTGCTTAAAGGTATCCTACCCCCACTATGGACAGACAGTTCTCAGGTTTCTCCACTTGCTTGTCTACCTCGGTGAGGGACAGCAAAGCAGTCCTGTCTTGGAGTGCCCTGAGTGCCTGCACTCGGGACATCACAGCACTCATCCACGTGGAGCCAGAGCTGCCCCATGGCAAGCCGGTGTGTCTCATGGGGTTGTTGCCATCAGCTTGGCTGCACTTGCTGCAGGCTGCTATCCAGGGGCGTCCATTGGGGGGCTGTCAGGTTCCAGGAGGCCCTGCGGGAGAGCGTCCACCCCAAGGAGCCCTCAGAGCCACCCCAGTCCTCTCCACTGGGGGCTCGTGCCCCATTCCTCCCTCATGTCCTTCCACTTACCCCTCCCTAACCCCCCTTCCTGATGTCAAATAAAAGACACGTATGTTCAAAAATAGAAACTGGGTTTATTGAACAAAACTGGTGGGGGGGTGAACCTCTGGGGAGACTGGGAAAAGGAGGTTGGAGAGGAGAAGAGAGAGGGTGGCAGAGGGGAGGGGGAAACCTGGGAGGAGGGAGCTGGAAGGGAGAAGCAAGGGGAAGTAAGGGAAGGGGAAGCTCAGGGCTCAGGGTTGGGGGTCTCGCTGGACCAACCTGACTTTCATGCTAACCTGCTCCTGGGTTTGCAATGTGGCATTTGGTGGCCAGGCTGGCAGCTATCCTGCAATAGACGGCCGCATTCCTCTATCTAATGCGGAGATCATGGACATTGGGGGCATCTCCCCCAAACCTGTATAAGGTCCATGATCTTCATCCTGGACCAGGAAGATGCCCGCCTTCTCCAGCACCTGTCAGGCTCCTGGGAGCTGGCAGACTGCTCCTGGGTAGAGGTGGAGGGCTGGCTGCCAATGGCTTGCTGGCTCATGTTTTGGGGCCACTGCTGGCTCTGGGCTGGCAGGCTTGGAGCTGGCACAGGCACTGTGGCCAGGGTCTACCCCTTAAATATCTCCGGGGCTGGGAGAGAGGAGAGTAAGTTATCCTGATTGTGCCCAGAGTGGCCACCAGGGCTCCCTGGGAAGGGCTGGAGGCCTCCTATTTCAAATTGTCTACACAGCACTTAATTTGAAATAGCTATTTTGATTTTGGTGTTACTCCTCATAGAATGTGGTTTACCAAATTCAAAATAAGGGCTCCACTATTTCAAATTTATTCTGAAATAGCGGTTTGCTTGTGTAGATGCTATTAAAGTTCATTTGAAATAACTGCTGTTATTTCAAATTAATTTTGTAGTGTAGACATACCCTTACTGTTTTATTTGTTTGGCATATAGATTAATTTGAATCACCATTATGGTGTTGTTAAATAGTCTTCATACGATCTGCATGCATTTCATGCTTGTGAGCGTTCCTTTTAATTCCATTTAATTAGTTTCCTCATTTTTGTATAGCTCCCCTTTGGAAGTTAATGAAGTTGTTGTAAGTTTTTCTGGTATTTACCTTGAGTCACTCTCCTGATTTTTGCTTGGGTTTTTTTCCCCCCAAAAGCAGATTAGTAAACTATGCCAACATATTCATACAGCATACTCCTCAACAACCATGTCAATACACAGCATTGATAAGTTATTAGACAGCAGCACCATATCCTCAACATGCCAATAAAATAAATACATAATCTTATTTTCTCTGTTATTTATTACCATGGCTCATCATCACTCTGATTATACAGCTGTTTGTACTCCAGTGAGGACATGTCATAAATGCATCATGATTTGAAGAGCTAGTTGTTGCAGCTGGGCACGGACACTACCAAGGGCACAAACTGGTAAAACTGAATTTGTAAAAATGATGACATTTTGGAAGAGACCAGATTTTACTTACAACTGCATGTGGGACTGCTTGTCTCTTTCCTGAATGACTGACCACACCCATTTCCTATACAGGCATAATCCCTCTAGGGAACACTAGCATGGCTAGTAGGGACGTTAAATTTTGGTTAATCAACTAAGTCAATAAGGGGGAGCTGCAGTGGGGTTAGTTCCCAACCTTGGGAGCTAACCCCACTGTGGCTCTGCCTTTTAAATATATTAAGATCTTGTTGGCACAGTGAGGGGGACCCAGCATGAACCAGGACAGCTGATTCCTGGCTCGCAGCAGTTCCCCACCACTGCGCAACAGACTTTTAAATGTATTAAGAGCACATTTAAAAGGCTGAAGTGCAGCAGCCCAGCTTGTACCGGGTCCCCTGCTGCGTACCAGTCTTGAATGTAAAAAGGCTGGAGTGTAGCAGGGGGATCCAGCACAAGCCCAGAATCAGCAGTCCCAGCTCGCGCCAGGTCCCTCCCGCTGAATTTCTGGTTTTTAAATGTATTAAGAGCCTGGTGGGGTTAGTACACCAGGCTCTTAATACATTTAAAAAGCAGAGGTGCATTGTTTGGGATTTGGCATGAGCCAGGAATCAGCTGATTCCCAGCTCGCACCCAGTCCTGCTACCCTGCTATATGCCTGCCCTCAACGGAGACGGTGCTGGGGTGGGGGAAACCAGTTTTTAAGCCAGATCCTCCCAGCACCAACTCCTGCTCCCCCTCCTGCCTGATAGAGGCAGCAAAAGAGGGAGTGGCTAGTCAAGGGACTAGTCGACTATCCAATAAGCAAAAGCTTATCAGATATTTGGCTAATCGACTAGTCGTTTACATCCCTACTGCTTAGTGTGTCCAACCAAATTAACTCCTGTTTGTAAGCACATAAGGGGTTCGAACTAGGGGGGTAGTGTAGACATACCCTTTGAGCCAATTGTGGCTGATTGATCCCATGCAGGAGCCCTAAAAAGCAAGAGAAGAAGATATAAAAACCCCTGGTCTCTTCCAAAATGTCATCATTTTTACAAATTCAGTTTTACCAGTTTGTGCTCTTGGTAGTGTCCGTGCCCAGCTGCAACAACTAGCTCTTCAAATCATGATGCATTTATGACATGTCCTCACTGGAGTACAAACAGCTGTATAATCAGAGTGATGATGAGCCATGGTAATAAATAACAGAGAAAATAAGATTATGTATTTATTTTATTGGCATGTTGAGGATATGGTGCTGCTGTCTAATAACTTATCAATGCTGTGTATTGACATGGTTGTTGAGGAGTATGCTGTCTGAATATGTTGGCATATTGGAATATGTTGGAATATGTGGAATGAGGCGTACAGATAGTTCGGATTAGAAGCCTAATCCGAACTATCTAGTCCGTGCTGCGTGTAGCCGCGCGGCACGGGGTTCGCACTAGCCGGCTTTTAAAAATGGCGGCGCCGGCTTTATGCTAATGAAGCCCGGGAAATTCAAATCCCGGGCTTCATTAGCAAGTTCGGTATGCATACATTACCCCCCTAGTTCAAACTAGGGGGGTAGTGTAGACATACCCTTAGTAATTATGACTGTCTTTATTTATCTCATCACAAGAAGATGTACTCAGTATTGCTCAGGTCCTTAATTCAAATGAATTCAGTTTATCTTCATTTAAATCATTCTTCTGTGGTTGGGCTGGGGATAAAGGGTTCAGTATGCAATATGCAGGTTGCCTCAGGGAGAGGAAACTATCCCAGCTCTTTCTCATGGCAGCAGCTTGGGGCCAACGGAGAAGTGTCTGTCCGTGGCCATGCTAGCTGCACTGGGCACACCTGGGGGAGGGGTGCATGTCCCTCAGCTGGGGGACAGATACACAAATAGATGAACTCTCTCAAATATAAAATAGATAGCTGTCCCTTTCTCCACCCCAACCCTCTGCTGGCTCAATCGG
This sequence comes from Pelodiscus sinensis, assembly GCF_049634645.1. NCBI lineage: Eukaryota > Metazoa > Chordata > Testudines > Trionychidae > Pelodiscus > Pelodiscus sinensis. Next base: position 104,350,046 of record NC_134716.1, on the reverse strand, counting down.
GTTATAACTGTCCTAGTCTCCATCTCTGGATCCTGGCTGCCCCCCTGTGGTCATTCTGCAGTATAACTATCTCTCCTACCAGACCCCTTCCTTTCCATTTGAGGAGAAACAATCGAATGCCATGTACATCCCATTATCTGTCACGTTATTTGGATTTTAAAGTGAGCATACAGATCATTGCTGTGTCCACGGGTGGATGTTTGCCCAAAATTCAGTATAAAGTGGGCCATGTGAGGTGTCAAACAAAAGCTTATGCTCTACTGATTGATTCTATGTATGCTACTCATATACTTGTATGATGTTTGTATGTGAAGTTATGGATATGGACTCTGTGCTTTTACTGTAAATGTTCTCTATCTGGAAAAGAACAATGGGCCTGGACTGCCTATTGTGAGGAAGGATTGTTCAGTGAATGGCTGTGTTAATTAGCACTGCTGTTGGACAATGGCTCTCAGAGAGGCCAATACACACCTGAGGAATGTGTCTAGAAACCTTTAAACCAGCCGGGGCATAATGGCTGCTGTAGTTTTTTCCCCAGGAATTGAAATTAGGGGGGATGTTCGAATTTACAGGGGAGGTGTCAGGGCTGATTAGGTGGGCTGTATGGCACCACAGTAAAAACTGAAAAATGTTTCATGACCATTTTATTAGATTTAACTCATGTTTTAAAATCACACAAATTAAAGTTGGCTACTCAAGCCTTCTATGAAGCACTACGTCTACATCCTTCTTGGTTTCTTGTTATAATTTTGCACAACTCTGTTAATGAACTTCTCAAATGCAATGTGTCATCTTTGGTGGCTTCTCGTGTGTCCAGTACTTCCATTCCTTCAATTGATATGCTCATTAGTTCATTCACATGATCAAGCAGAAGGTGACTTCTTTCAGAACACAAAATTCTATTCAATGATGAAAAAGAATGCTCAACTGTAGCTGCTGTGACTGGGAGTAGCAAGAGATGAATTCCTACTTCGTTCATCCCAGGAAACATAGCACAAAGATCCGGTCGAGCCACTAGTTATGATAAAAAAGAAGTTGAAGTCAAATCTTCATTCATTCGTCGTATGATATTCCACTCTGTGTTCAAATTCTCTATTCTGTCCTGATCACATGGCAGCCCCATTGCTGGTAGTGCCTCACTCCACTCAACTGTCAGCGTTTTATAGGACAGGCATCTGTAAAAGCTATGTTGAGGTTGAGTAGAATCTAGAAGTCGCTGTTGTAGATTTTTAAGAATCAAGTCTATAATTTTTCAGTTGTCTTAACAAACACTTCTTGTCCTCTTCACTTAAGGATTCAATATAAATGTCTTCATTAATCAACTTCTAGACTAAAATGTTTGCTTCTTCCAGTACTTTTTCAATGGATAGCTCTCTGATTGATCCAAATGTAGCTTCTATTGCTGGATAAAGATCTACTACTATTGTAGCAGATGCCTGGATGGCATTGTTTAATGACCCAAGTGGTTTCAACAGTAGATTTATGAGAGAGAGAATGGCAATAGTCTTCTCTGAACGTAGTAGCAAAAGTAATCCACCAGCCTCACTACTTAGATCCATCGCATCTTGGTAGATACTTTCCAAAGCCAGTAATAAAAGCTGGAGTAATTTTAAGACAACAGCCAAGGATCGCTCACGAGAAAGCCAGTGGGTTTTCCCAGGTTCGACTAATTTGAACTTCAGTCCCAGTGTATCTTCTATATTTTCCAAGATATTCAGTCTTTTTGGACTCTTGAAAAAAGAATATAATGAAGACATTAAATGTATAGCTTTTTTTAATGTCTTTTGAAGATTCTGCAGCTCATACTATAGTGCTAGTTGGAGTAGATGGCCTCTGCAGTGTGTATTGGAGAGTTTAGGGTTACACTTTTCTCTGAGCAAAGCTTGTACTCCACCATGTTAGAAGCGGGGCAAAAACCCAAATCCTCATTGATATGGCCCCCAACTGAGAAGTGGAATCATAGAATCATAGACCACTAGAACTGGAAGGGACCTCATACGGTCATCGAGACAGTCCTCTGCCCTCATGGCAGGACCCAGAACCATCTAGACCATCCCTGATAGATGTCTATATAATCTGCTCTTAAATAGCTCCAGAGATGGAGATTCCACAACCTCTCTAGACATTCCCCACATTTCCCTCCCACACCAGAACTTAAGCTAGTAGATTTTGTGTGCCCCAGCTCCATGGGAAGATGGAGGGGTAGGGACTAGAGTGCCAGCTCAGGCTTCCCAACGCTGGAGGGAAGCTGTGAGCCTCAGGGGCCGGATGCAGGCAAGCTGGACCGCTGCATCTGGCCCCCTGGCCTTACATTCCCCACCCTTGCTTTAAGTTATGATAAGCGTAGGCTGCATATCAAATTTGGTTGTCCCAGGTCTTACCATTTAGGAGGAATTCTAGAACAAATAGACTTATGGATAGATAGACAGACAGAGGCACATTTCTAAAATATATACTACTAGTCCTAGAAGACTTACCAGTGTTGCCTGGGGATGGGTTCGTGCAAGCCACATGCCAGCTTCTCCCTGAAGGCAGCCAGGGAGGCATTGGATCCTCTGGGCTGTGCACGGATGTGAGGGCAGTGCTGCCAGGGCAGTAGCAGGGGTTCCCTGGGGCACCTGGAGCCACACTGCTCTGCCAAGGGCAGCTCCCTGGGGCCACAAGTCCAGGAGTGAGGGAAGTGGGGGAGGGGAGGGAAGGAGAGTGCCTCAGCTACATCTGCACCATCATTGCCTATTCCCATTTTAGGATTTTATACAAACTAACATCTGACATGAAAAATTGTAACAAATTATATCAAGAGTCTGTTATTTAAATGATACCACTATGACATTAATTAATCTCTAATTTGCTATTTGTTTTCCACAGTTGATGACTAGCATTGCTTAACATGAAAGTAAAAATTGGCCACTACTCTGGTAAATTATCTTTAAATATTTTACTGAAGCACTGCATAATATCTTAGAACCATGTGTACTGGTGCTACTTATATTACCTTATTACCATTTGACTAAAATATGTATTTTTATAAAAGGAAATACATTTTTAAATTTAAAAGGATGGCAGATTAGACTGGATGACCTAGGCGGTCGTACTAGCCCTTTGGTTCTGTGATTCCTGTGGAGTAAATCCAGGATTTGCCAGGGGGGCAAGGTGGAGTGGGGCCTGACTCTACACTACAGGAAGGGGTGTTAGGCAGCAAGGGCAAGGCCAGGGGAAAGGGAGCAATCTCACGCAGAGGGTTCTCTCCATGCATGGACCTAAGCAGAGAATCTGGGCCCATCTATCTATTGCAGTGGATGCATATTTACTGGATGTAATTTTGAAGAGGCTTCTGATTTTTTTCTTTCTTTTCCTAAGTGTTGGTTATACCCTTGCTATTTAAAAGTGGGTTTCTGCTTTGCTTTTTTAACCTTCTCTGGCCATGACCTTTAAAACAATCAGTAAATAAAGGCTCAGCTGGTCTCAATCCAGCTGGCTGGCATCAGGAGCTGGGAGGAAGCCAAAGTAATCTTGGATCATGGTTGTGCAAACAAATATCAGCAGCCCTTGACAATTCTTCTGTTATTTCTCTTCACCTGCAGGCTTAAGGCTGTTGGTTGCCTCCCATGTCAATGCCATGTCAGTGTTGCTGCAGGAATAATGTAAGGAACAGAACTAGAAAATGAAAGCAGGGCCACCAGATATTACTGTGCTGGTGTGCAAAGGCGCTGTTACTTCATTCATACCAGCTAACCTGGACAACCTGAAAGTAATAGGTGAGAGGATTATTCTAAGAGGGGTGGGCGAGATTCTGTGGCCTGCACTGTGCAGGGGGTCAGACTAGATGATCATAATGGTCCCTTCTGACCTTAAAGTCTATGAGTCTATGAATATGGTGTCCGTAGATGGGATGCAGGTGATCGCTCTCCCACATCCTGCCTTTTTAGAAGAAGGAGAGCAGGATCATTTTTTCCTTGTATTCAAGACAGTAGCAGGTAACGTGTGCCTGTTTACTAACCAGCTCTGTGTGGTCCAAGGATGTGTGGTCTTCCAGCTGGTAGTGAGATTCTAGCCTCTTAGCCCCAGTGCAGACAGCAGTATACTCTAGCCTAGCACATGCTATTTCTTTTGACTTACAACTACAGTGAATTGCAGCTAACTGTACATCTTCTATGCCCACCCATTGGAATCCTACCCTTGATCAGAGATGGACAAAAGAAGGTTTCCAGGAGCCTGTGCTAAAATTCTTCCAGTAGCTGAGTGATTAAAAAGATGTCCCTGTCTCAGATGGAGTCATCCTCCCCAGATATTAATAAACCACCCTTCATTAAAGCTCATAAAAATGCTTCTGGGGAGCATATTGATTGCTTTTGGAATGGACTGTACTGAACAATTGGCAGGTATTACATCTCTCCTTGGTTATGAGGTTTGAGTCAGTAAAAAGGGAGGAAATCATGTTGGACCATTTTGTTAAAAGTACTGGCAGCATAGCAGCAGCCTACTGAATAAAGAATACACCTGGTAGCATTTCTGTTCTCCTTGGCAGCACTAGCCAGGGCAGATTTTGGCCTTTAAATACCATAAAAGAGTGGTTCCCAACCTATGGTCTGCAGACACCTGGTGGTCCACAATGGTACTGAAGAGGGTCCGTAGCAAGTGTAAAAATAAGAATCGGGCCCATCACTTAATTTTCTTCTCTTTTTTTTTCTTTCCTTCCTTTTCTTTACCTTTTCTTTTTTTCTCTCCCAGGGAGAAGGGGGGGGGGCGGTCTGTGAAATTTTAATAGATTGAAAAGTGGTCCATTTTCTCGAAAAGGTTGGAAACCACGGCCATAAAACATTACAGTAGGGAGCTTGGAGCCAGGACTCCTGATCTGTAATCACTGCTGTGCTAATGATACATTGAGTGTCACTGGGCTGGACTCTATGGTTTACATTTTCAGGTGTGCCACAATGGGTGCATCAGTTTTTGGAAGCCCAGCCTGAGGTATCCTGGGTCCATTTTCAGAGCTGAGCACCTCTGACTTACTGATTTTAAAAGGACTTCAGCCTTGTTCCTCAGACTCTCTCTACTTTCTGTTTATAAATATTCCACTCTTGTCTCTTAGCAGCCACTTACAATCATACCGTGGCTCCAGCCAAGAAAGCAGCCAAGCATCTCCTCTTTGCACTCAATCCAAGTGGAGTTATTGGACTGTCTCCATGGGATGCTTGCAGAGGTGGGAGGTCGGAGGGGACAACCTTGTGTATCTACAGCAAGTTCCCATCAGCTAGCACTGCCATCAGGAACAAGATCCTGAGACTACATTAAAACAAGAATCAGAGAGGTAGCCATGTTGGTCTGAATCTGCATAAACAACGAGAAGTCCTGTGGCACCTTATAGATGAACAGATTTATTGGAGCATAAACTCTCATGGGCAAAGACATGCATCTGACGAAGTAAGTATTTGCCCATGAACGCTTATGCTCCAATAAATCTGTTAGAGTACGTCTACACTACAACGTTAATTCGAACTAACTTAGTTCGAATTTGTTAATTCGAACTAAGCTAATTCGAACTAAGCTAATTCGAACTAACGCATCTAGAACTAAAAACTAGTTCAAATTAGCATTTTGCTAATTCGAACTAGCGTGTCCACATTAAGTAGACCCTGAACCAGGCTTAAGGATGGCCGGAAGCAGTGCCGGCAGGGCATCAGAGGAGGACTTAGAGCGTGGAGATGCTGTCTCAGGCTAGCCGAGGGCTGTGCTTAAAGGGTCCCGACCCCCACCCCAAACAGACAGTTCTCAGGGGTGTCCCGCTTGCAAAGCAGTCCTGGCTTGGATTGCCCGGAGTACCCACACTGGGCACATCACAGCACTCGGCCATCAGCCCGGCTGCACTTGCCGCAGGCTGCCATCTGGGGAGAGGGGGCAATTGGGGGGCTGCAGGAGAGCTTCCACCCCCAGAAGCCCGCAGAGCCAGCCCAGTCCTCCCCATCGGGGGCTCGTGCCCCATTCCTCCCTCACCTCCTTCCACTTACCCTTCCCTAGCCCCTCTTCTTGATGTACAAAATAAAGATAACGTGTCTTCCAAAATGGAATCTGTCTTTATTGAACAAAACTGGGGGAGACTGGGAAAAGGAGATGGGAGAGGGGAAGAGAGAGGCTAGGAGAGGGGAGGGCAAATAAAATGATCAGGGGTTGGGAACAGGTCCCATATGAAGAGAGGCTAAAGAGACTGGGACTTTTCAGCTTAGAAAAGAGGAGACGGAGGGGGGACAGGATAGAGGTCTCTAAAAGCAGGAGTTGGGTGGAGAGGGTGCATACAGAAAAGTTCTTCATTAGTTCCCATAAAGAAGGACTAGAGGACACCAAAGGAAAGGAATGGGTAGCAGGCTTCAAACTAGTAACAGAAAGTTGTTCTTCACAAAGCAAAGAGTCAACCTGTGGAACTCCTTGCTGCAGGAGGCTGTGAAGGCTAGAACTGGAACAGAGTTTAAAGGGAAGTGAGATCAAGTCACAGAGGCTGGATCCATGGAGTGGTATTAGCCAGGAGGTAGGAGTGGTGTCCCTGCCCAAGGTTTGTGGAAGGCTGGAGAGGGATGGCATGAGACAAATGGCTTGGTCACTGTCTTCCGTCCATCCCCTCCAGGGTCCCTAGGGTTGGCCGCTGTCGGCAGACAGGCTACTGGGCTAGATGGACCTTTGGTCTGACCCAGGACGGCCATTGTAAGTGCAGGGCTCAGGGTCGGGGGTCTCAGTGGACCCCCTTGATTCTCTTGCACACCTGCTCCTGGGTGGCCAGGCTGGCAGCTATCCTGCCCAAGCCGGCCACTTTCCTGTGCCTAGTGCGGAGATCATGGATGAGGTCCACGATGTCCGCACTAGCCCAGGCGGGTGCCCGCCTCTTGCGGTCCCAGGCAAGCTCCCGGGAGCCGCCAGCCTGGTCCCGGGAAGAGTGGGAGGGCTGGGGGGCATCGGGTGGGTGGCTCGATCCATGCTAGGTGCAGGGTCTGCTGGCTGGGTGCTGGCAGGCTTGCACCTGGCACGGGCACAGTAGCCAGCCCGTGCCCCTTTAAGGGGTCCGGGGCCAGGAGGGGGGCAGACAAGTTTCCCTGGTGTTGGCCAGAGTGGCCACCATGGAAAGCTGGGGAGGGCTAGCCTCCCACTAGTTCGAATTAAGGAGCTACCCACCCCTTAATTCGAACTAGCTAGTTCGAACTAGGCTTAATCCTCGTGGAATGAGGATTACCTAGTTCGAACTAACGGAGCGCTAGTGTAGCGCCTATGAAAGTTAGTTCGAACTAACGTCCGTTAGTTCGAACTAACTTTGTAGTGTAGACATACCCTTAGTCTTTAAGGTGCCACAGGACTTCTCTTTGTTTATTAAAACAAGAAACTCCTGAAACAAGAATCGGAAAGATAGAAAATATGGCAAAAGACTTCCTTGGTTTAACCATGAGATCTTGCATGATCTAAAAATAAAAAAGGAGTCATATAAAAAATGGAAAGTAGGACAAATTACAAAGGATGAATATAGGCAAACAACATAGGAATGCAGGGGCAAGATTAGAAAGGCAAAGGCACAAAATGAGCTCAAACTAGCTACGGGAATAAAAGGGAAACAAAGACTTTTTATGTACATAAGAAGCAAGAGGAAGACCAAGGACAGGGTAGATCCACTGGTCAGTGAGGAGAGAAAAACAGTAACAGGAAACTTAGAAATGGCAGAGATGCTTAATGACTTCTTTGTTTCGGTCTTCACCGAGAAGTTTGAAGGAATGCCTAACATAGTGAATGCTAGTCAGAAGGGGGTAGGTTTAGAAGATAAAATAAAAAAAGAACAAGTTAAAATCACCTAGAAAAGTTAGATGCCTGCAAGTCACCAGGGCCTGATGAAATGTATCCTGAGCTGCTAGCTATCATCTTTGGAAAATCATGGGAGACAGGAGAGATTCCAGAAGACTGGAAAAGGGCAAATATAGTGCCCATTTATAAAAAGGGAAATAAGAACAACCCAGGAAACTACAGACCAGTTAGTTTAACTTCTGTGCCATGGAAGATAATGGAGCAGGTAATTAAGGAAATCATCTGTAAACACTTGGAAGGTACTGAAAATAATCTCACTGGCCTGCAATTGCCAGGGTGGCTCAGGTGTAGGAACCTCCCTTACATCCTATGCAGTGAGGACTGATGTCAAGAAGTGATAGGGAACAGCCAGCATGGATTTGTAAAGAACAAATCACGTCAAACCAGTCTGATAGCTTTCTTTGATAGGATAATGAGTCTTGTGGATAAGAGAGAAGTGGTGGATGTGGTATATCTAGAGTTCAGTAAAGTGTTTGATACGATCTCACATGATGTTCTTATCAACAAAATAGGCAAATACAACTTAGATGGGGCTACTATAAGGTGGGTGCATAACTGGTTGGATAACCATACTCAGAGAGTAGTTATTAATGGTTCACAATCCTGCTGGAAAGCTATAATAAGTGGGACTCCTCAGGGATCTGTTTTGGGACTGGCTCTGTTCAATATCTTCGTCGACGATTTAGATATTGGCATAGAAAGTACACTTATTAAGTTTGCAGATGATACCAAGCTGGGATGGGAGGCAACTAATCTGGAGGACAGGGTCATAATTCAAAATGATCTGGACAAATTGGAGAAATGGTCTGAGGTAAACAGGATGAAGTTTAATAAAGACAAATGCAAAGTGCTCCACTTACAGATTGGGAAGCGATTGTCTAGGAAGGAGTACGGCAGAAAGGGATCTAGAGGTTATAGTGGACCACAAGCTGAATATGTCAGCAGTGTGATGCAGTTGCAAAAAAGCAAACATAATTCTGGGATGCATTAACAGGTGTGTTGTGAGCAAGACAGGAGACATCATTCTTCCACTCTACTCTGCTCTGGTTAGGCCTCAGTTGGAGTTGTGTGTCCAGTTCTGGGCACCGCATTTCAAGAAAGATGTGGAGAAATTGGAGAGGGTCTAGAGAAGAGCAATGAGAATGATTAAAGGTCTAGAGAACATGGCCTATGAGGGAAAACTGAAGGAATTGGGCTTGTTTCGTTTGGAAAAGAGAAGATTGAGGAGGGACATGATAGCAGTTTTCAGTTATCTAAAAGGGTGTCATAAGGAGGAGGGAGAAAACTTGTTCATGTTGGCCTCTGAGGATAGAACAAGAAGCAATGGGCTTAAACTGCAGCAAGGAAGGTTTAGGTTGGACATTAGGAAAACGTTCCTAACTGTCAGGGTGGTCAAACACTGGAATAAATTGCCCAGGGAGGTTGTGGAATCTCCATCTCTAGAGATATTTAAGAGTAGGTTAGATAAATGTCTATCAGGGATGGTCTAGACAGTATTTGGTCCTGCTATGAGGGCAGGGGACTGGACTCGATGACCTCTCGAGGTCCCTTCCAGTCCTATGATTCTATGCTAAATTCATATGTGTACGCTAGGTATATGACTGATATTTCCTAGTGTTTTCTCATCGTATTTTGAACTTACATTTTTTTAAGTATTTTAAAAGAACCCCAAGTCCTGCAATAAATGGGATGAGTACTGAAACTAGTAAAATGATAAAAGTCACATTTAAGTTTATACTTCCCAAATGCCTCCTATTTAAACTGTGCCAAGGCACACACCTAATTAAACATACATATTTTGCTTCATTTATCAATAAGAAAACAATCACAGTTGACTTAAACTGGCCATGTGCGGGCCAGTCCCACAGCAGATCTTACAGCAGCCTGAAGGGTGCTCTTACTTACACTAACTGCCAACAACTCCATGGGGCTAAAAAGTATGTAAATCCCAGTGATGTCCCCTTTCCTAAGTCTATACCACTGCTCCCTTAGATTGCCAGGAAGGGCAAGTTGGGAGCTCCTACACTGATTCCATGTTACCATATGATCCCGTAGTTACAACGTGGTCCTCTGATAGTTGGTTGTATTGGCTCTACAGCCAGATTCTGTTCTCAGTGCAGTGCAAAAAGGTCACACTCCACCTAATGGTTGCATCTGACGAAGTGGGTCTTTGCCCACAAAAGCTTATGCTCCAACACTTCAGTTAGTCTATAAGGGTATGTCTACACTACCCTCCTAGTTCGAACTAGGAGGGTAATGTGGGCATACCGCACTTGCAAATGAAGCCCAGGATTTGAATTTCCCGGGCTTCATTTGCATAAGCGGGGAGCTGCCATTTTTAAAACCCCGCTGGTTCGAATCCTGTGCAGCGCGGCTACACGGGGCACGAACTAGGTAGTTCGAACTAGGCTTCCTAGTTCGAACTACCGTTACTCCTCATTTCACGAGGAGTAACGGTAGTTCAAACTAGGAAGCCTAGTTCGAACTACCTAGTTTGTGCCCCATGTAGCCGCGCTGCACGGGGTTTGAACCAGCGGGGTTTTAAAAATGGCGGCTTCCCGCTTATGCAAATGAAGCCCGGGAAATTCAAATCCCGGGCTTCATTTGCAAGTGTGGTATGCCTACATTACCCCGCTAGTTCGAACTAGCGGGGTAGTGTAGACATACCCTAATGTGCCACAGGACTCCTCGCCACTCCACCTAAGGATGTTACCCTGCATCTCAAATGGGCCATCAGGACTAACAAGCATCAAAATCTGTAACTGGCGGCAGTGAAACGGGATTCTGATTTAAAGTCCCTAATTTGAATTAGCTGGTAAACCTCATTGCAGGAGGAATACCAGCTAATTCGAGTTAGGGCTTTAAATCAGAATCCCGTTTCCCTGCCACGTGTAGACGCGGGCAGTTACTTCGGGCTAGTCAATTTCTAAAATGGCGACCGGCCGGGAACATGCAAACCAAGCACGGGATATTTAAATCCCAGGCTTGATTTGCAATTCCGGTCGCCCTCATTAGCCTCCCTAGATGGATCTAGGGGGCTAGTGTAGACGTACCCTTTCTGAATAAGCATGACTTGGCCACAGTGATCCACACGCTCTTGTTACATTCCATTTGGATTATTGTAATGCACTTTATGTGGGGCTGCCTCTGAAGAGCCTTTGGAAACTTCAACTAGTCCTGAATGCGTCTGCTCGAGTTTTAACTAATACATGGAGCACATTATGCCATTGCTCCAGCAGCTGCACTGGCTTCTGGTATGTTTCTGGACACAATTTAAGGCCTTGGTTATGACCTATAAAGCCCTAAATGGGTTTATATCCCTTGTGGTTGATGTATTCAGCTGCCCAATGGGTGGAGGCCCAGATGGGAATGTAGGTGCCATCAGTAGCCCCCCCTTCCCCCCTCCCCCTCCTCAACAGGGAAAGCCCATGGCAGCAAAGCCAGCGATAATAGGGACCATGTCACCCAGGTTGATGATCCTGCACAACAGGATTGTGTTGATGTCCTGCACCACCTGTGGAAGGAGACAAACTGAGAATCACAAGGGTGCCAGAGCCCTTGAAAGGTTCACAAGCCTCCACCCCCCCCCCCCCCCGCCCCGCTTCCCCTCCACAGACTAGAAGCAACCCTCTGCTGACACCATCCCCCATCAGGGCTTTGTGAAGGCAGGACTGGAAAACCTCCTGCAGAGGAGGCTTCAACCATCATCACCACCCCCATTTCCTAGGGAACCCCATTCTGGCTTCCACCATCCCCCTTTCCAGCAGTTCTCCCCTCCTTTTGGGACAATAGCATGAGAGCACCATACCTGCATGAGCACAGCCCTGACGTTCAATCTCCCCATGTCAAACTGGTTCCCGATGGATCAGAAGCTATCCGGCGTGGCAAGCTTCCAGATGGCGATAGTGACCCACTTCTGGAGGGGGATGGCGGGTCTCATGTGGGTGTCCCATCAACTGACGGCAGAGGCAAGCCATTCAGCTCCAGAAAGGGGTCCTTCCACATGTGGGAATTCTGGAGCCACTGCTGGTCACCCCACTGTTCCATAATGATCCGGTCTCACCAGTTAGAACTAGTGTCCAGATGCCAGAACCAGTGGTGCACAGTGAGCAGGGGATGGCAGGTGAGGTCATACTGCATGAGCATTGCCCACTGTCAAGGGGCGCACCCCATGTCCCAGGGTGTACCTCTCTGCAAGCTCAATCTCAAAGTTCAGTGCCCCTCATTCTGGGGAAATACCGCCCCTCTGGGCCTAGACACGAAGTTCAGTGCCTAGAGGACTGAGTTGCCGGAAGGCTCTCCCCAGCCATTGGAGAGCTCAACACCAGTTGGGGTGAGAATAGGGGGACCTGGGCCCTCCCACTCTACTGAGTCCCAACCCAGGGCCCTGTGGGCAGTGGAAACTGCACTGTCAGCTCAGTGGGAAGTCCGCCCGAAACACTTTGAGCTTTCGGAGGGGTAACCCTCTGCCCTGGGCCACTTCCTACTGTCTCTGGTGGGTAGTTCAGTCTGCAGAGTGCGGCGCGGGATCCCCAGGCCTTGTAGCTGTCTCCCCTCTTAGCCAGGGCAATCGTTTGGGTCGTGGCAGCTGCGGCTGCAATGGGGTCTGCTGCTCCCGAGAGGTCTGCGGCTGCGACCACTGCTCCAGGTGGGGCTGCAGCTGGGGCGGTGGCTCTTGGGCTTGCTCCTCTGGAGGCAGCTGTGGCAGCTGCTGCCGTGGCTCCAGAAACAGCTGCAAAGGCCACTTCTGGGGTTGCTGCTCAGAGGGCAGCTGCGACGACCAAGCTGGATCAGGAGCGCCAGCCTGAGCTCCCTCCCTGCTTGCTGTTCCCCCTGAATGAGCTGTACCCAGGCCTTTTACAGAGTCCCCACACTGGGAACATGCCCAGTTGGTTAAAAGGGGTGGTGCTTCCTCCACCCACAGGCCTTTCTCCTCCCTCTCTTTAGTGTGGGGTATATCCACCCCACCACACGTGCAGAGAGATGAAGAAGTTCCCCGCAATGAGCTGGGGGTTGTGTTCCTGCAGGACCTGCAAGGCAGCCCACAGAAAGTGCTGCAGGAGGTGCAGCACAACCTCTAAGAGCAGTCGACTGCTGGAAGCCAGGTCCAGCTCCATGGCTAGAGAGCTATGGTGTCCACAAGAGCAACCACTGCAGGCAGAGAAAAGGCTTTGCTGTCCCTCATGGAGATAGGCAAAGGAGAAAAGCCTGAGACACAACTGTATGGGGGGGGGGGGGGGGTTTCTTTAAGCTCGAGTCTCAGATAGATTCAGGCAGCGGCTCCAGGAAGTAACCGTCATCCTGATGCCCTGACTGAAGTGCTTCTGGGTAGCCTTAAATGCAATTCAGCATCCAATGAGTGTGGACACTCTATTTCCAAAGTGCTATTTCAATGGGCATTAGCTATGTAGATGCGCTATTTTGAAATAAGCTATTTCAGAGTATTTCTTCTGGAATAGCTTATTCCAAAATAAGCGTGCAGTGTAGATATGCCCTAAGTGACTTGCCTAGTTAGTCAGTGAATATGTGAAAATCAGAACTCAGTGGCTGTAACTCTCAGTGCTCTGGGCAAACTGCCTCTCCTACAGCACACCTCTTGCACATTATATTGTTTTCCTACAATATCTGCAGACATTGTGGCACCAGTGGGGTAATCTCTAGCAGTCTTCTTCAAGTGTAGTTCAAATAAGTGTTTATAATGTGTGAAGGACTGTTATTTCCTGTTTTTAAGCAGCTTGTTATCTGGCACAATATGAACATTATTATTACAGTGTTATTATTCTCCGGCACAATGAAAATTCCAAGAGCTGAGAACATAACAATGTCTGGAAAATTAGGCCATTTATACTCACACTAATTAGTTTAATTCCTTTGAAAACTACCTATTGGGCAAGAATTAGAGAGGACCCATATCTATTCCCAGGATGGACTATTCGCAAAATTCAGACCCAAAGTCATGAGCATATTTCACAATAACCCCTATATTTATATTATTTGGAGGTAATTAACCACCTCCAAATCTGAAACCCCCTGATGTTGGGAGATCAAAATCTAGAGCAAAATTTTGCACATCAGGCTCATCCCTATTGTTATTTTTGAAATAACATCTCCTAAAGATCAGGGCCTCATTGTGCTAGGTGTTGAACAAACACACACTGAAGGATGGTCCCTGAGGGTATGTCTACACTACCCCCCTAGTTCGAACTAGGGGGGGTAATGTAGTCATACGGAGTTGCAAATGAAGCCCGGGATTTGAATTTCCCGGGCTTCAGTTGCATAAAGCCGGCCGGCGCCATTTTTAAATGCCGGCTAGTTCGGACCCCGTGCCGCACGGCTACACGCGGCACGGACTAGCTAGTTCAGATTAGGCTTCCTAATCCGAACTAGCCGTACGCTTTGTGGAACAAGGTGTACAGCTAGTTCGGATTAGGAAGCCTAATCCGAACTAGCTAGTCCGTGCCGCGTATAGCTGCGCGGCACGGGGTCCGAACTAGCCGGCATTTAAAAATGGCGCCGGCCAGCTTTATGCAAATGAAGCCCAGGAAATTCAAATCCCGGGCTTCATTTGCAACTCCGTATGACTACATTATCCCCCCTAGTTCGAACTAGGGGGGTAGTGTAGACATACTCTGACAGATTAAAACTGTGGGGAGAAACAAATAGTGATAGAAATGTAGCCGTGTTAGTCTGGTGTAGCAGAAACAAAAAACAGGACTATGTAGCACTTTAAAGACTAACAACATGGTTTATTAGGAGTATTAATTGTATCCTTTGGTATATATGGTTGTGACAATTTTCTTCCACTATTTGATCTGAGGAAGTGGGTCTGGCCCACGAAAGCTCATCACCTAATAAACCATCTTGTTAGTCTTTAAAGTGCTACATAGTCCTGTTTTTTGTTTCGGGAGAAACAAAGGCATTGAGAAGCAAGTTGACTTGACTACAGTCACACAGTATGTCAGTGGCACCGCCAGGAGGGAGAGAGAAACTTCCTATTCTTTCTTCACTCTGATTCCCACAACCATCTTATTCTAAGTCCCTGTATCTCTTACTTGTTGTGGGGAATGGAATTTAGCCTTTCTTGAGTTACTGCATTTAATTTGCCGTCTCAGCTGAAAATAGGTGAGTTCTGGGATCACCTATGGTCTTATTTCTTGGGTCTATCACACTAATGTCACCTATGCTAGCTGGGAGGAGCTTTGGAGAGAGCACCTATAGGCTTCCTTTTAATGTGTTTATCTTGGATATGAAATGTCAAATTCACACTGTGAAACAGAGAGCTTAATTTCATTGGCAACACCCATGACCTCTACAACAAAAGAAAAGCAGACAGTTCCCCTCAGCCCAGACAGCGAGTATTCCTAAGTAGAATACTGTTTTAATTAAAATTACAAATATGTAACCTGATCTGGCCCACCCCACATTTTGCTCCCTTTACACTCAGATTTTAGCTGTCCTGAGTTGTACAAATCCAGCGGGATTGCTTATGCTGTCAGCATGAGAAAACTAAATGAAAGAGGACATGTAGGCTGATCTGGGCTGTATGGCTAAAAGTCATAACAGCAAGTTCTGTACCTAAAATTCAGATGTGGGAAGCACCAACATTCTCCAGGCTGGAGGAATTTTCTGTCTACCAACCAGGCTGAGTTCCAATCACCTACTTCTTTCACCATGCCATAAAATGCCACAGGTATCAGCAAAAGATCAGATACGATATAATATGGGATGGCGCTCTCAGGATCAGGGTACAACAGTTTTGCTCAATAATTTCCTTGTTTACTGTACCTTGGGACCTGAGTTTCAGAAATGCCCACAAAGAATTGCAACTGCCAACAGATTAATAAATTCATAGATTTAAAAGGGCAGAATGGACTATTAAATCAACTAACCTGACATCCATGACAACATAGGTAACAACATTTCATCCACTTCCTCCCACACAAAGCCTAACTTTTCTGCATTTGACTAAAGAGTACTTTCTAACAAGGTTCCAGTTTGGATTATAAGACTTAAAGATACCATAGCCACAACTGTTTGCAAGTGCAAATGGTTCGAGTAATTAGACATCCACCTATCTGATGGCACCTTTTAAAAATCAGGCCCTGAAAAATCAGGATGGTTCAACACAAAATTTAATAAAAATAATAGGCTTGCACTCTACTGAGCATTTACATGCTGCCAAAACCCAGTTCCTTTGTTTGTAAAAACACAACCAAGGAGATAAAAAGTAAAAGCATGTCAGGCACCCTTATATTTATTATGCCTGAACTTATCAGCTGTAATGTATATTACCTACCCAGGGCGGTTCTCCAAAGGAGGATAGATTTATAGGTTCAGGTCTCGGTGAGGATGTTTTTGTCTAGCTCATGTGGCTTCACAGATTAACATTGCCTACTGTGTGAGAGAAAAACAGGCCAGGGAAAAAAATAGCTTGAGCACTGTTGTCACCTGACTGTATTTTTTGTTGATTCTGAAGTAGGCTCACTTCGATGAGTGGTCTGCAAAAAGATTGTAGGGCCAAACCATATTATTTCCTACAATGAAAACTATATATTTTTTAAATCACTTCTGACATTTACCCCACTCGATAATTGAGCTTCCACCACAAACATAGGTCTTGTCTATGCCTAAAAATAATCCAGAATTAAGTATGGTGCAAATTTAAAGTGGATTAACTATTCCTGATCAACTCCCTTTGTTCTTATTCATTTAATTTGCTTCTAAAATTGATTAAGCAAATTTAGAAGAAGGTGCTTTAAATGAGAAATAAAAGCATCAACACATGGAGTTAAT
Source organism: Pelodiscus sinensis (assembly GCF_049634645.1). Classification (NCBI taxonomy): domain Eukaryota; kingdom Metazoa; phylum Chordata; order Testudines; family Trionychidae; genus Pelodiscus; species Pelodiscus sinensis. The sequence continues at coordinate 104,333,420 of NC_134716.1, read as the reverse complement.
CAGAAATAAGTCTCTGGGCAGACAAGCCCATAGATTAATATCCCATGTTAATTATGTAGATCATGTTTTGGGAGCTGCGGTACCTAAACTGACATTGCTGGGCTAAAATTCATTCAACTAAGGCTAGAGATTCCTTGGCCACTACATCTGTATGCAGTGCAAGAAGGGAGGAGGAGGAAAAGGAGCCTACTTCTTTCTGCTGCATGTGTGGCCTTTACACTAGGCATCTTTGAAAATCAGACACTTATTTAGGTCAATAGGCTTAAAGGGACAGATCTTGGTCCCATTGAAATAAGCTCCCAAAATCCCAATGAGTAGGACCAGGATTTGGCCCACAAGGGAAAATCCTGAGGCCTATACCAAGCCTGAGCACAGTAAATGAACTTGGCATGAGGAGGCTAAAATGAGATCCTTCTTCCAGGCTGAAGAGCAATAGTTGAACACATGGCCCAGCTGCAGAAAACTCTCATTTCTCCTGTCTCTGCTTTGCTACATCTAAACTGCAGGCTTCTTTCAGAAGATGCTTTTCTGGAAGGGTATGTCTACACTGCAAAGTTAATTCGAAATAACAGCCGTTATTTCGAATTAACTTTAATAAAGTCTATACATGCAAACCCCAATTTTGAAATTAATTTGAAATAGCGGAGCGCTTAATTTGAATTTCGTAAACCTCATTCTACGAGGAGTAACACCAAATTCGAAATAGCTATTTCAAATTAAGTGCTGTGTAGACACTTAATTCGAAATAGGGGGCCTCCAGCCCTTCCCAGGGAGCCCTGGTGGCCACTCTGGGCACAACCAGGAAAACTTACTCTCTTCTCCCCGAGCCCCGGAGACATTAAAGGGGTAGACTCTGGCCACAGTGCCTGTGCCAGCTCGAAGCCTGCCAGCCCAGAGCCAGCAGTGCACACTGGCTCCCCTGACCCAGTGGCCCCAAAACATGAGCCAGCAAGCCATTGGCAGCCAGCCCTCCACCGCTCCCCAGGAGCAGTCTGCCAGCTCCCAGGAGCCTCATGGGGGCCAGAGAAGGTGGGCACCTTCCTGGTCCAGGGTGGAGATCATGGACCTTATTCAAGTTTGGGGGGGATGCCCCCAACATCCATGATCTCCGCACTAGACGGAGGAAAGCAGCCATTTATGGCAGGATAGCTGCCAGCCTGGCCACTAAAGGCCACATTGTGAACCCAGGAGCAGGTTTGCATGAAAATTGAGTTGGTCCGGTGAGACCCCCAACCCTGAGCCCTGAGCTTCCCCTCCCCTTTCTTCCACTTGCTTCCCCCTTCCAGCTCCCTCCTCCCAGGTTTCCTCCTCCCCTCTCCCACTCTCTCTTCTCCCTTCTCCCACCTCTTTTCCCCAGTCTCCCCAGAGATTCATCCCTTCCCCCCACCCCCAGTTTTGTTCAACAAACCCAGTTTCTATTTTTGAACATACATGTCTTTTGTTTGACATCAGGAAGGGGGGCTAGCGAGGGGTAAGTGAAAGGATGTGAGGGAGGAATGGGTCATGAGCCCCCAGTGGGAAAGACTGGGGTGACTCTCAGGTCTCCTCGGGGTGGACGCTCTCCCACAGGGCTTCCTGGATCCTGACAGCTCCCTGATGGACCCCCCCGGATGGCAGCCTGCAGCAAGTGCAGCCGGGCTGATGGCAACAACCCCATGAGACACACCGTCATGCCCAGGGGCAGCTTTGGCTCCATGTGGCCAAGTGCTGTGGTGTCCCGAGTGCAAGCACTCAGGGCACTCCAAGACAGGACTGCTTTGCTGTCCCTCATGAAGGTAGACAAGCAAGCGGGGAACCCTGAGAACTGTCTGTCCAGGGTAGGGGTAGGGTCCCTTTAAGCACGGAACTCAGTTAGCCTCAGGCAGCACCCCCACACACTAAGTCCTAACCTGATGCCCTGCCAGCACTAGTTCTGGTCAGCCTTAACTTCAGTTCAGGGTCCACTCAGTGTAATTGCGCTATTTCAAAATAGCAAAATGCAATTCGAAATAGATTTTGTGTGTAGATGCATTAATTCAAATTAGCTTAATTCGAATTAACTATTTTGAATTAAGATCATTCGAAATAGAGCTGTAGTGTAGACATACCTGAAGAGATCTTCTGAAAAAACTTTCTTCCAAAAGAGAGCGTCCACACTGCCAAAGTACATTGAAAAGGTGATCTGCTTTATTGAAAGATAGCATCCACACAGAATGGAAGCTATCTCGCATTTAAGCTGTAATTACTATGGATGGAGTGGCCACCAGGGCACCTGTGCTCCTCTTTCCTCTTCTTTCCAAAGAACTCATTCTTCCCTGTCCACACATGCCTTTTTCTGAAAGAACTCTTTCAGAAAAAGGCTTCTTCCTTGTGGTCAGTGAAGACTGAAGCAAAATAGGAATTAAACACCTCCGCCTTCTTGGTGATGGTACAAACAATGGGAAAAGTGTGTCAAGAAATGTCTATCAGAAATGGAAATGGTTCCTCAAGCAAAAATCAGGCCTGGATTCAGCACTTACAACTCTAAGTTGGTGTGTGGCATTAAAGGCCACCCAGTATCCACCAGGACAAACTACACAGCCCTGAATCTGTAGTCCACAGAGAATTCTGATCTCTAACTCTCAAGCAATAACAATGATTTCAGTGGATCTGTACCACTGCTACTAAGGTCAGCAACACTATGTGTGACAATGATCCAATCAACAGGGCAACACAGGAAAATGACACAAACTGCATTAATTAAACCAGTTATCCAGATGTTATCTTCAAGCCCAGTGAATGTTCAATTGTTTTCAAACATCCAGTGTTTGTTGTTTTTTTCTGAATAAGAAACACATACTTTGCATTCATTCACAGTTTCACTTCAGAGTCTCCTTGCCAGATGTTCGGGTTGCAACAGTGGGAAAACATGTATTTCGTCTAAAAAAATATTGTTCACTCTGCTTTCTCTTTTCTTTATGGAAACCTTTCTATTATTGTCAAACTTGATAAAAGCTGTTTTTTAAAATATCAACCCTAAATGTGGTGTCAAAGTGGAACTAGCAATATCTCTTTAAGAAGTGTCATGCTGGACATAAACAGGAAACATTTAGTGTGCTGAATCAATGATTGGAAAGTGTTTCCATATAAATATAGGAGCCACTCTTTCCTTTCTTTGGAAGATTCTCTGTTGCATAATCTGCAAAAGAACAATGCCCTGAGAGCTGCTTAGGCCATCCAATACAGAAGCATGTAAAAAATAGCATTTATTTGCAAACCAGGGCTTCCTCCCCCTGAAATCAACAATCAAATTCACATTTACTTTGCTGGGAGTGCAGTCCATGCCAATTTCTGAAATATTTATGCTTAGTTTTCCTTTTGCTACCAAAGATGCTTCCATATAAAAAACTGCATAGGAACTCTCAGCCTCATATTCCACAGTATGTCATTAATAATTCTTCTATAGATGCCACTTAGAAGTATTAGAACTATCTAGAGTTTGTTGTAAATCCAAGCCCATGTGTAGGTATTTCTGTGGGTGGTGCGAGCTGTGGGAAAAGCTGGTAGTTGACCCATCCCTCCATCCCAGCCTTGCCCCTGGCCTCACTCCTAGGAGTACAGGGAAGGGAGGCTGAGGCAACACACCATCCCTGCCTTGCCTAGGCTGGATAGAATCGGCCCCATGGCAGACCATGAAGGACTGTGGCGGGGAGAGGTTCATCCCCTGCATATAGTCCTGAAATCTATTGATTTCATCCCTTTTACATTTCACAGCACTTCTTAAATTAACCTGGCTCACAGGTTCCAAGTCACGTGTATGTTCCAGGTACCATGTGTATGGGTGGGAATCCTAGCTCATTCACATTTCTCCTTTAATGCTGCCCACCAATTTCTAAATGCATGTTAAAAACAGAAACTTAAAAAAGGAGCTGTCTAACGTCCAAGCATTTTTCCCAAACAGTGCCAACAAAAGCACAGTGCAGAATTTGTTAACTAGTACATATTGTCCCCAGAGCAATACACTCAAGAAAGAGGGGAAAATAGGAATGTGTGTTTACATAACAATTTCTGTTCCTTCAACTGAGATATAGAAGATGAAGGAGCCTCAGAGAATCTATGACTTTCATGTACCCGTCTTAAGCTCCTGACCAAGCCAATAAGCAGCTATGAAAAGAAATAGAAACAGTCTCAGTGAAGCATCTCTGAGCAAACTAAAAGGGAAAACTGAGTATTAACTCAGAAACTCATGCAACCAGCTTTCTAATTTACTCACAGACAATTTAACCTTTACCCCAAGAGCCAGGTGGCTGTTTGCCTCCCTCAAAGTACTGGGAGCCCTGAACTCTCATTGACTGGGCTCCAGAATAGGATTTCTCACTCTCATTTTAGTTGTGGATATATGACTTTTTTTTTTAAGTTTTACCACAGGTAAGCCCCATTGTTTCTGCCTTTGGGAATACTGTGCCTCTGAGCAATTTGTGAAAAGGTACAAATCTCTCTGTAAACACTTACCTACAATGAAAACATCATACAGGACTGCATAATTATTTGGCAGGACTAATTTCTTATCTAAAGGAAGTTGCAGCACTAAAAACAAATTCCACCATACCTCTCACAGGAATGAAGGACTATCTAAAGTTAATAGCTAACTGTAAAATAGTTAGCTTGCAAACAATTTGACTTAGTTTTTAAAGCCACTTGTGGTGGTGAAAAAAAAAAAGTAAAAGAAGTGATGTTGTGATCCTCTATTCATAGAATCATAGAATCATAGAATAATAGGACTGGAAGGGACCTCAAGAGGTCATCGAGTCCAGCCCCCCGCCCTCAAGGCAGGACCAAGCTCCGTCTACACCATCCCTGACAGATGTCTATCCAACCTGTTCTTAAATATCTCCACAGAGGGAGATTCCACCACCTCCCTTGGCAATTTATTCCAATATTTGACCACCCTGACAGTTAGGAATTTTTTCCTAATGTCCAATCTAAACCTCCCCTGCTGCACTTTAAGCCCATTACTCCTTGTCCTGTCCTCAGAAACCAAGAGGAACAAATTTTCTCCTTCCTCCTTGTGACACCCTTCTAGTACCCACAGAATAACATGGTTGTCAAGTGTCCTGGTGCTTTTGAAAATCACACTAGGTGCCCAAAAACCTGGCCCTTTGGGCTTGATTGTGATTTGGGGCTTAATTGTGTCACTTTAAGAAATGGCAACTGCTCCTTTTGCTGTTGTGATTTGATCTTGGGCTTTTTTTCCAGAGGATCGGGGCCAGTGTAGACGCTGGAAAAAGCCGGAAAAAAGCGGCGGACATTTTTATTTAAATGCCGCGGGGAATATTTAAATCCCCCGCGGATTTCCCTATTACGGCTTCTGAAATTAACATGCCCCTTCCGGAAAAGGGGCCAGTGTAGACGTAGCCCCTGGGGGTGTGTCTACACTGCAGTGTTAGCTTGAAATAAGCTATGCAATTTAAGCTACACAAATGTCATAGTTTATTTAGATCTTATTTCAAGATAATATATTCCAACAAATCCCTTAATCCTTGTGGAATGAGGTTTACTGGGATATCAGAATAGCAAGTCCATTATTTTGATTGCATTTCAAAATAACAGGCATGCTGTGAAGACGTGGAAAATGCTATTTTGGGATACTGTATGTATCTTGAAATAGCCCCTGTCAGGGGGTACGCCCCTGTCAGAGGTTTTGGCCCCCTCCTACCGGGCCTATGCAGTGCCCAAAGTCCCAATGTAAAAGTCCGGGCCCCTCTATCAGGGCATATATGGTACTAGAGGTCTAGCCGCTCTGAGAAGCCTCCCCTGGCCCGGGGTTTGCTTATCCAGGGAAGGGAAAACGGGTGGTAGGGCCCTTTAGGCAGGGCCTATGGCTCCTGCCCGCTTGGTGGGGAATCCGGCCGATACACGCCAAGCCAAACTTTATATCCTTTGCACTGGGCTACTTCCTACCGCGCCCTGGTTCCCCTAGCGCCCCTTCGCCTCTGAGGCAGTACCTGCCGGGGTTGTGGGCGCGCTCCGGCTGCCCTGGGTCGGCGGCTGCTTTCTCCGTGTCAGGGTCAGGCACGGGCAGCGACTCTGGTCCCAGTTGCTGTAGGAACTCTGGCCCGGCCTGGTCTCCTCCCTCACCCTGCGGCCTCCCTGACTGCAGGGCTCCTTCTGTCTTTATACCAGGCCGCTGCTGGAAGCATGCCCAGCAGTGTCAGAGGGGTGGGGCTTCCTCTGCCAGCTGGGCCTGGGCTATCCCCTGTTCGTCAGTGAGGGATCTGTCTGCCCCATCACAGCCCCACTGTGTAGATATACACTGGAATAAATCACCTGATCAGGATATTCAAGTTTCAGAGGGGTAGCCATGTTAGTCTGTAACTGAAAAAACAATGCCGCAGGACTATTCATTGTTTTTAAGTTCTGACCAGGATAGCGATAGTGACTATGACATGCTAAGGGAGATTACAGAGGCTATTAAAATTTAAAAAAAAATCAGTAATAGAGGGGGGTTTCAACCATCCTCATATTAACTGGGTACATGTCACCTCAGGATGGGATACAGAGAGAAAATTTCTTGATACCTTAAATGACTGCTTCTTGGAATAGCTGGTTCTGGAACCCACAAGGGAAGAGGCAATTCTTGATTTAGTCATAAGTGGAGTGCAGGATCTGGTCCAACAGATAAATATAATTGGACTGCTTGGAAATAGTGACCATATGTAATAAAATATAACATCCCTGTGGTAGAAAAAACACTTCAGCAGCCCAACTCTGTGACAATTAATTTCAGAATGAGGAACTACACAAGAATGAAGAGGTTAGTTAAACAGACATTATAAGGTACAGTGACAAAATTAAAATCCCTGCAAGCTGCATGGACACTTTTCAAAGACACCTCCTCACGCACTGCTTGGGAGGCTTTGCGCATTCCTCCGCCCCCTGGCCAATCAGGGACCGGGAGCGTGGGAGCTGCGTGAAGCTTCCTTCACCCTGCCCCAGCCCAGCCAGTAGCCTGCGGCACTTTAGAGTGCCATGTGCTCCTCTCAGGGCGGGAGGAGGCTTCAGGTGCTCCCCCACTCCCCGGCCCTGATTGGCCTGAGGGTAGGGGAGTGTGCCAAGCCTCTTCCAGGGCATGGGTGCCTAGTGGGAAGGGGGGCAAAGGGACTCCCCCACACTCAGCCCTGCCTCTTCCATGGTAAATTTTTGAAGTAGCCTCCAGGCACAAATTATTGCCCACCCCTGATCTAGATGGTGCTTGTTCCTGCTGTGAGAGCAAGGGACTGGACTCAATGACTTCTCGTGGTCCCTTCCTGTTCTAGTATTCAATTAGTCTATCTTTGTACTGAGTTTTTCATTGGAAGAATGATCCACCGTCTGACATCAGAGTTTTCTGCCATAAGTTTGCAGCACTGAACTCTGTGTTTGAAACCCATCACGTATGGAGGAGCACATGAATCGGACAGAGACTTCTCTTAGAGGAGAGTCTATTGACAGAGATTCTCTAGGTTTTAGTCAGGAGGAGAAGATGGAAGAGGATAAAGTATGGGCCAGATCAGACGAAAAACATTCACATAAAAAAATCTGACACATCAGAAAAGGGCAGACAAATAAACAGTGACAAGTTTTTAAAGTGCTTGTACACAAATGCTGGAAATCTAAAAAATAAGATGGGTGAACTAGAGTGCCTCGTGTTAAAGAAGGATACTGATATAATAGGCATCACAGAAACCTGGTGGAGTGAGGACAATCAATGGGACACAATCATTCCGGGGTACAAAATATATCGGAAGGACAGAACAGGTCATGCGGGCGGGGGAGTGGCATTATATGTGAAAGAAAATTTAGAATAAAATGAAGTAAAAATATTAAATCAATCAACATGTTCCATAGAATCATTATGGATAGTAATTCCCTGCTCTAATAAGAATATAACAGTAGGGATCTATTATCGACCACCTGACTAGGACAGTAATAGTGACTATGAAATGCTAAGGGAGATTAGAGAGGTTATCAAAATAAAGAACTCAATAATAGTGGGGGATTTCGACTATTCTCATATTGACTGGACACATGTCACCTCAGGACAAGATGCAGAGACAAAATTTCTTGATACCTTAAACAACTGCTTCTTGGAGCAGCTGGTACAGGAACCCAAAAGAGGAGAGGCAATTCTTGATTTAGTCCTGAGTGGAGCACAGGATCTGGTCCAAGAGGTAACTATAACAGGACCGCTTGGAAATAGAGACCATAATAAAATAACATTTAACATTCCTGTGATGGGAAGAACACCTCAGCAGCCCAACACTGTGGCATTTAATTTCAAAAAGGGGAACTATGCAAAAATAAGGAGGTTAGTTAAACAGAAATTAAAAGGTATAGTAACTAAAGTAAAATCCCTGCAAGCTGCATGGACACTTTTCAAAGACACCATAATAGACTTACTTACTTACTTACTGCCCGTTATGCCAATGGCGCATAGGGCAGCAACAAAGTCCTTCCACTTCTGTCGGTCGCAGGCCAAAGCGCCTATTGTTCCCCAAGTGTGGTTAATTCTTGTTCTACTGTTCGGCGCCAGGTTGTTTTTGGTCTTCCTCTCTTTCTCTTCCCATCTGGTTTCCAGTGGAGTGCAATTTTCGTAATAGATCCGTCTTCTCTTCGTAACACATGACCTATCCATCGCCAGCGTCTTTTCATAATTATAGTGGCCATGTCTTCTTGTTTATACTGAGACAGTAGATCTTCGTTGGAAATTTTATTTGGCCAAAATATCCTGATTATTCAGGAACACCATAATAGAGGCCCAACTTAAATGTATACCCCAAATTAAAAAACATAGTAGAAGAACTAAAAAAGAGCCAACATGGCTTAACAACCATGTAAAAGAAGCAGTGAGAGATAAAAAGACAATTTGGCAGTGTTTATGCTCCTTTCTATTTACCTCACTAGGATTAGACTTCCACTTTTTAAAAGGTGTCTTTTAAAAGTGCAAAAATGTAATAAAAGCCAAAAAGGAGTTTGAAGAACAGCTAGCCAAAAACTCAAAAGGTAATAACAGAGGGTACGTCTACACTACAGCGCTAGTTCGAACTAACTTAGTTCGAATTAGTTAATTCGAACTAAGCTAATTTGAACTAACGCGTCTAGAACTAAAAACTAGTTCGAATTAGCGTTTTGCTAATTCGAACTAGCAAGTCCACATTGAGTGGACTCTGAACAGGGCTTAAGGATGGCCGGAAGCAGTGCCGGCAGGGCATAAGAGGAGGACTTAGAGCATGGAGATGCTGTCTCAGGCTAGCCGAGGGCTGCGCTTAAAGGGTCCCGACCCCCACCCTGGACACACAGTTCTAAGGGGTGCCCCGCTTGCAAAGAAGTTCTGGCTTGGAGTGCCCGGAGTACCCACACTGGGCACATCACACCACTCGGCCATCAGCCTGGCTGCACTTGCCGCAGGCTGCCATCTGGGGAGAGGAGGCAATTGGGGGGCTGCAGGAGAGCTTCCACCCCCAGAAGCCCGCAGAGCCAGCCCAGTCCTCCCCATCGGGGGCTCGTACCCCATTCCTCCCTCACCTCCTTCCACTTACCCTTCCCTAGCCCCCCTTTTTATTGATGTACAAAATAAAGATAACGTTTCTTCCAACATTGACTCTGTCTTTATTGAACAAAACTGGGGGAGACTGGGAAAAGGAGGTGGGAGAGGGGAAGAGAAAGGCTGGGAGAGGGGAGGGCAACTAACATGATCAGGGGTTGGGAACAGGTCCCATATGAAGAGAGGCTACAGAGACTGGGACTGTTCAGCTTAGAAAAGAGGAGATGGAGCGGGGACAGGATAGAGGTTTCTAAAAGCAGGGGTTGGGTGGAGAGGGTGCATTCAGAAAAGTTCTTCCTGAGATCCCATAAAGAAGGACTAGAGGACACCAAAGGAAAGGAATGGGTAGCAGGCTTGAAACTAGTAAGAGAAAGTTCTTCTTCTTCACAAAGCAAATAGTTAACCTGCGGAACTCCTTGCTGCAGGAGGCTGTGAAGGCTAGAACTGGAACAGAGTTTAAAGGGAAGTGAGATCAAGTCATGGAGGTTGGGTCCATGGAGTAGTCTTAGCCAGGGGGTAGGAGTGGTGTCCCTGCCCAAAGTTTGTGGAAGGCTGGAGAGGGATGGCACGAGACAAATGGCTTGGTCACTGTCTTCGGTCCATCCCCTCCAGGGTACCTAGAGTTGGCCACTGTCGGCAGACAGGCTACTGGGCTAGATGGACCTTTGGTCTGACCCAGGACGGCCATTGTAAGCTCAGGGCTCAGGGTCGGGGGTCTCAGTGGACCCCCTTGATTTTCATGCACACCTGCTCCTGGGTGGCCAGGCTGGCAGCTCTCCTGCCCTAGATGGCCACTTTCCTGTGCCTAGTGCGGAGATCGTGGACGAGGTCCACGATGTCCGCACTAGCCCAGGCGGGTGCCTGCCTCTTGCGGTTCAGGGCAAGCTCCCGGGAGCCGCCAGCCTGGTCCCGGGAAGAGGGGATGGGCTGGGGGACATCAGGTGGGTGGCTCGAGCCGTGCCAGGTGCAGGGTCTGCTGGCTGGGTGCTGGCAGGCTTGCACCTGGCACGGGCACCATAGCCAGCCCGTGCCCCTTTAAGAGGTCCGGGGCCGGGAAGGGGGCATAGAGTTTCCCTGGTGTTGGCCAGAGTGGCCACCAGGGAAACCTAGTGTAGCGCCTATTAAAGTTAGTTCGAACTAACGTCCGTTAGTTCGAACTAACTTTGTAGTGTAGACATACCCAAAATGTTTTTTAAGTACATCAGAAGCAGGAGGCCTGCTAAACAACCAGTGGGGCCCCTGGAGGATCGAGATACAAAAGGAGCACTTAAAGATGATAAAGTCATTGCAGAGAAACTAAATGAATTCTTTGCTTCAGTCTTCACGGCTGAGGATGTTAGGGAGATTCCCAAACCTGACCTGTCCTTTTTAGGTGACAAATCTGAGGACTTGTCATAGATTGAAGTGTCATTAGAGGAGGTTTTGGAATTAATTGATAAACTTAACAGTAACAAGTCACCGGGACCAGATGGCATTTACCCAACAGTTCTGAAAGAACTCAAATGTGAAATTGAGGAACTATTAACTATGGTTTGTAACCTATCCTTTAAATCCGCTTCTGTACCCAGTGACTGGAAGATAGCTAATATAATGCCAATATTTAAAAAGGACTCTAGAGGCTATCCTGGCAATGACAGATTAGTAAGTCTAATGTCAGTACTGGGCAAATTAGTTGAAACAATAGTAAAGACTAAAATTGTCAGACACATAGAAGAACATAATTTGTTGGGCAAAAGTCAATATGGTTTCTGTAAAGGGAAATCATGCCTTACTAATCTATTAGGGTATGTCTACACTTGCAGCCTATTTCGGAATAGGGCTGCAAATGTAGGCATTCGGAATTGCAAATCAAGCCTGGAATTTAAATATCCCATGTTTGATTTGCATCTTCCCGGCCAGGCACCATTTTTGAAATTTACAAGCCTGGAATAACTGCCTGTGTGGCAGTGAAACGGGCGTTCGAAATAAAGCCCTATTTCAAACTACCTGTTATTCCTCCTGCAATGAGGTTTAATAGGTAGTTCGAAATAGGGCTTTATTTTGAATGCCTGTTTCACTGCCATGTGTAGACGCAGGCAGTTATTCTGGGCTTGTAAATTTAAAAAAAAAAAAAGAAAAGAAATGGCGCCCAGCCGGGAAGATGCAAATCAAGCTTGGTATATTTAAATCCCAGGCTTGATTTGCAATTCCAAATGCCTACATTTGCAGTCCTATTCCAAAATAGGCTGCAAGTGTAGACATACCCTTAGAGTTCTTTGAAGAAGTCAACAAACATGTGAACAAGTGGGATCCAGTAGATATAGTATACTTAGATTTACAGAACCTTTGACAAGTCCCTCATCAAAGGCTCTTACATAAATTAAGTTGTCATGGGATAAGAGGAAAGATCCTTTCATGAACTGAGAACTGGTTAGAAGACAGGAAACAAAGGGTAGGAATAAATGGTAAATTTTCAGAATGGAGAGGGGTAACTAGTGGTGTTCCCCAAGGGTCAGTCCTAGGACCAATCCTATTCAACATATTCATAAATGATCTGGAGAAAGGGGTAAACAGTGAGGTGACAAAGTTTGCAGATGATATTAAACTGCTCAAGGTAGTTAAGACCAAAGCAGACTGTGAAGAACTTCAAAAAGATCTCACCAAACTAAATGACTGGGCAACAAAATGGCAAATGAAATTTATTGTGGATAAATGTAAAGTAATGCACATTAGAAAAAATAACCCCAACTATACATATAATATGATGGGGGCTAATTTAGCTACAGCTAATCAGGAAAGATATCCTGGAGTCATTGTGGATAGTTCTCTGAAGATGTCCACGCAGTGTGCAGCAGCAGTCAAAGAAGCAAACAGGATGTTAGGAATCATTAAAAAAAGGGATAAAAAATAAGATGGAGAATATCCTATTGCCCTTATATAAATCCATGGTACGCCCACATCTTGAATACTATATACAGATGTGGTCTCTTCATCTCAAAAAAGGTATGCTGGCATTAGAAAAGGTTCAGAGAAGGGCAACTATTAAACGATTAGGAGCTTGGAACAGGGGAGAGATTAAAGAGATTAGGACTTTTCATCTTGGAAAAGAGGAGACTAAGAAGGGACTATAAAATCATGCGTGGTGTGGAGAAAGTGAATAAGGAAAAGTTATTTACTTGTTCCCATAATATAAGAACTAGGGGCCACCAAATGAAACTAATGGGCAGCAGGTTTAAAACAAATAAAAGGAAGTTCTTCTTCACACAGCACATAGTCAATCTGCGGATCTCCTTGTCTAAGGAGGTTGTGAAGGCTAGGAGTATAACAGGGTTTAAAAGAGAACTAGATAAATTCATGGAGATTAAGTCCATTAATGGCTATTAGCCAGTATAGGTAAGGAATGGTGTCCCTAGCCTCTGTTTGTCAGGGTGGGGATGGATGGCAGGAGAGAGATCATTTGATCATTACCTGTTTGAGTCACTCCCTCTGGGACACCTGGCATTGGCCACTGTTGACAGACAGGATACTGGGCTGGATGGACCTTTGGTCTGACCCAGTATGGCCATTCTTATGTTCTTATCAGATGTAATTCTTCCTATACTTGATCAGCCATGTGCAGAGCAAGAAGATACCTAAGGCCTTCAGTCTGCAAATATTTTTATGACAGCTCAAGACAGTAAGAGCCTATAGCTTTTCAGAAACAGAGATGTTCGATTTGGTCACTGCAACTGCATGCTTCGGTTTCGCTGTAGGTTTTCAAGAACCATGAGATTTGAGCGTGCTCAGTCACTTAGGCCGACGGTGGGACACATTATCACTGACAAACACCATGACTACAACCATAGCATGCCCCATTAGAGAAGAAACAAAGCTTTTGAAGAAAATATTCAAAAGATTACTTTGTTTTCCTTTAAGTTTTAATTTCTCTTAGATATTAAGTGTGTGCAGCTCTGAGCTTTGCACAGTGATGGCAGTTTTGAGCACAGTGCCTCTGTATTGTCTAGATCTCTAATCTCAACAGCATCAGAATGTTTAACCCGATTATCATTTATTTGTATTACTGCAGCAATAAACACTACAAACAGCAGGCGCCTTAGTTTCAGAATCCCAACCTGAGCTTAAATATGTAGAGAAGGGGCTGAACATACTGGTCTCACCCTGCAATTTTTTTCAAATGCATGGTACTGTTTGAAATGCTCTAACAGTGCCAGCCACCCCCCATATAGCTCAGCTGCACTCCACATGTTTCATCAGCACTTTGGTCACATGCTTCTGGGATACACATTAAAGGGCAAATATTGGGGTCCAAGTTGGAGCAGCAGAATCCTGCTGTGCATGAAAAGAGTAAACTGTGTGAAGTCTGCATTAGAGGTCTACATCGCTTGTGCTTTGCAGAGCACAACTTCACAGAAGCTGCCTTCCCATATATATGGAGGGGAAACTTTGAAGGCTGGGCAAGGCTGGCAGATCTGCAACTGTGTGCGATTCCATGCCTCCAGAGATAGGGTTACATATCAGCTATGGGAACTACTTCAACTTTTAAGATGCAGTAGCAGCTGCTAAGTGAAGTACTTCTCCACTTTTACCACCTCTTTTTTCTCTGTCCCCTGAGACTGCACTGAGCAGAGGATTTTGGCCTAAGTGCCCTTTAAAACAATTCACCCTCCCTGATAGTGCACAAACACTTTAAAACACATGTGTTGGAAAAAGTTAAGTACTTCTCTCCCTGCAGAGGATAGCAGCTTCTCATCAGTCTCATCTGAGGGCCTCCATTGATAGGGCTTGTGCTGCCTGGAATGAAACTAAGGGCTGAACATTTTATTACTACAGAAAAAAAAATCAATCCCCAAACAAAATCACATTATAGTTTCCTTGCTAGGAAATAAATTTAGAAAATGTATTTGTTCTGGGGATAACTTTCGTGCAAGCTGAAACTTAACTACCCCAGGCCTCTCCTTTAATTTACTGCAGTTGTTTCTTGGAGATACCAGAAAAGGTTCTATCTTAAAGTTCACCTTTTATTGGAAATATTGTGATGTAAGATTCCTAAGCAATTAAGTCTATGACAATAATAGTAGTTCTGATGAAAGGAGCAATCTAGAACACATTTCCAATACACAGAATTGAGCACTGTGTTGATGGTTTATATTTATTTCCATTCATCTGTGAATTGTCTTAATCTTCTTAGCTTTCCTACTTTGCTGCCTACATTTTGACCATCCCATTTTTATCAAGATCCATTAATCATTACAGTTGTTTTGTCTGTATTAACTTACCAAAATTATGACCAGCATCTCACCTAGATATATAATTGATGTGTTGGCAGTAGAAAGTTAACAAGGAATAAATCATTCTAGCATGGAATAAAGAAGACCAAAGAGTCAGGTTGTCTAGTAACTCAGTTGGTTGGTGTACAGTAAGGGGAAGAGGTGTAGTTGCATTTTATGTTATTTATTTGCAATTCTCTCAAACAGGAGTGGAGAAGTTAAATTACCTCAATCTATGGCATTGGTGAGACTACCACTGGAATGCTCAGTTGGGTGTCGAGGTTTTTTAACAGATATTGAAAAGATTTGAAAAAATTCAGAGATGAGCAACAAGATAGATTAATTGCTTGGAAATCTGCCTTGCAATGAGAGAGACTAAACTAGCTTGATCATCTTAGTTTATCAAACAGAAGATTAAGAGCCAACTTAATCATGGTGTTTTAGTACCTATACTGGTACTAGAGAAGAGATCTGATACTAAAAGGGTATTTAAGTCAGAAGACAAAGGCATTGCAAGGGGAAATGAAAACTGCTTTTAAAAACTCAAATTGAACATAAGAGGTACATTTTAACAGTAAGAAATTAATCATCAAAATAGCATATCCAGGGATGTGGTAAATTGTGCATTTGAAATCTTTACAATGTGATTGGATGTCTTTTCCAAAATAGAAATCATCAATCAGCGACAAGCTATTTGGGATTGATAGTGTTCACTTATCTAAAAAGGGAAGAATCAATTTATTCCACTGCAGGAACTACTGAGTGATGTTCTACAGCCTGTGTTGTGAAGAAGGTCAGACTAGATTATCAGAATGGACTCTCTGGCCTTAAAAATATATGCTTCAAAGCAGTTTCTTGGGTTAATGAATTAAACATCACAAAGATTTTACAAAGAGAAACTGAGGCATGGAGAAACTAAGGACCATGTTTTCAGATCCAGATGCCTAACCTGCCAGCAAAACTTGTGCAAAAACCTGTGAGTCTGTGCATACAAAAATAGGGATTACTGTGTACAAAAATGTATTGAACACACACATTTTGTGGGATTGACCCTTGGCACTAAGTAGTGTAAGTTGGGTCCACTCTCTGAAAGCCACATTACCACAGCAGCACATGAACATTTCCTTCGTGCCTAGATAGTCATCTAGATAGTTAAACTAGTGAGGATTGTTTAAATCTATTATATATTTAAGAGAGTGTGTGTATCTGCCTGTCCATGTGTCTGTCTGTCTGTTCAAGAACTTCTCCTAAACAGTAGGATTTGAAAAAAAAAATTATCTAGAATTCTCTAGTACCTGTGTAGGTATACAGCTTCCTCTTATCATAACTTAAGGCAAGGTAAGGGTTTGGTTGCACCAGGGAAAGGGGATGTGCCTGGAACAGGAGTGAGTCTCAGAAAACAGGAGAGAAAAGAGACAGAATCACCAGGCAGGTGAAAAGGTCAGGCTGGGAGTGCCCCCCAACCAGAACTGCCCCAGCCCTGAGCCTCCCACCACCTGTAAGGAGGGCTGAAGCCACTGTCCCCCATTCAAACAGGAACATTGCTGGCTGTTCCCCTTCTTCAGGGAGTGAAGGGAAAGTGCACAGTTTGCTGCATTCATCACTCTGGCTGCAGAGCACAGGGGACAAATGAACCTGGACTTGCCCCCACCCCAAGCTGTTGTGCTGAGAAAGACCTAGGGTAATCCTCTCTCCCCAGAGTGTGGCCGGCATACTGAACCCCTCATCCCCAAGCCCACCCTAGAGCAATGATTCAAATGAAGCATGTACATTTTCCTTTTATTTCCCCAAAACCAAAAATTAATTGAGTTAAGGACCCAAGAAACTCTGAGTAAATCTTCTATTATATTATATAGAAGAGAAATAAAATGGTTTCATGGAAGTTTTAGAGCCTAATTTTCAAATGCAAGAACAGGGAACATCTGTATTCCACATCTGGATACTTACACTTGCTTATAGGGATATAAATGCTTATTTTTTCATGCCTTGAATATCCAAATTCAGAATGTGAATACAGGAAATTGTGCTTTAAATGCATATTTCAGCTTCTAATTTGGTCATAAACTGGGTCAGGGCCTGATAGTTCTCATGCTTGTTCTTTGTATTGTCATCTTCTATGACATAGTCATGAACATGGATAAATTCTGCCACTCAGTGTCTTCAGCAGCTTCCTCAAAGGTCACTCACCAGACTTCCTGACCAACAGCTAGAGCCCCTTTAGTGCTCAGCTCTCACAAGCCCATCAGCTGCCCCTGCCCAACCTCCTTCTCCTGAGTGCTCCCAGGAGCCACAAGGCCCAGCATACAAAACCAGCTGGGAGTTTCTTGCTATTCCTTCAGTTCCACAGTCTTTTAGAGCTACAAAATACTTAAGAACAACAAAGTTGTTTTCTGTGTGGAAAAAAAAGGGGGGGTTGAGAAATTCTCATCTATAGGGAAACTCCAGCATCTTTGCCTCCACAACTTTTTTTTTTTGGTAGTGTTGGCTCACAAATTAGGGTCATGAGCATAACCAGATGTGTAAACTGTTGGTGAATCCTTTTCCTTTAAAGCCACAAACTCATTCCTTATGTCTGTTGCACTGACTAACAGCTTCCCAGGTTCAACCAACCACATCTAACAAGTTTCCTGCTGAAGAAATTCATAGCAGGAGCACCAGGATGGGCTGAGCATGAATGTTTAGAAGTACATTTGCAATACTCATTTTGTGAAGGGATGTCTGTGGGATTAAGTAGTCAGAGTTTGAACAGGTTATTGACTTTGCCTGTTGTATTCTTTCCTTTTCAGAGTCAGATGTAGTTTAGCAATTTTTGTCCACTTCTCAGATGAAAAATACTCACTTGAAAAACATGTCAGCAATCCCAAAAGGGATCCATTTGTGACAATACAGTAGCAATAGCTTTCATACATTCTTGCTGGTGCCCACAAAAGCAGAAAATTCCTTTAGTATGTGAATCTATAAGAAATGGGATAGATTATCTACAGCTTTCATCGTTTACATATTCTGAAGGAAGCCATGACTCTGAAGGTGCAGCACAGCAAAATGAAACTTCCCGTTATACTGCTTTGGTTTCAGGATGGTACCACGTCCTGCTGTGGGCATAGTACACTTGCTTTCACCATGGCCACATCTCCTTTGTAACCAGAACACCCAGACTGCCAGTAATTCAGTACAGACAGCCAGGCACATGTGCTATGGCCTTCCAGAGCATTGGCAGAATCTCACCTGGGCACAATATAGGAGTGGGATGGATTTCACTTAAGTGCTATTGTTACTTCCCTTCATTACTCTTGCTAGGACCTGGACTGTTTCCTTCCCAGTCACAAATGCTCTCCTTGGTTCACTAACAAGTGAAAGTTTTCATGGCTTTGGATGAGATGACAACTGGTAAGAAAAATGACAAGCTAGCTTGTTTCCCTATCTAAGCGTCCAATTTGGGTTTGCTTTCCGTGGGCGGCTTGCTTCACTGGTGTTCATAGCTAACAAACAATCTCATTTTGGCGCACTGTTTGTGGTTCCCCAAGGATCAGCACTGCGGAAAGAACTCCACCTACCAATGGGTACGGACAACAAACTTGAGTGATTAAACCATAAAAATATGCCAGTTGCAAAATGCAACTTAACTTTGATTCCACAAATTACAGAGATAAATACAGAGGCCGAAAAATCAAAAGCAAAAACACACTGTCCTCTTTATTTTAAAAGTCCCCAAACTCCTACCAAATTACCAGTTCCAGACATTTAAACAAACTCCCCACTTCCTTTTGCTCCTTAGTCCACATCCACAGTATGTCTGGGCACAAACGCAGACAAGAGCACTTTAAATTAAAACACATTCTGTTTCTTAAAATTCAGATATGGCTATCTTTACCTAAGTATAGCAAACACAGTCCTTTCCCAATCCCCTAAAATGCACTGGTGAGGAGGGGCCCATTCTGGTGGAGCAGGTCAGGAAGCTTCAAAGAGGTGGCATAGCTCATTAAGGTTCAAAGAGTCTGGGGCAACATCATCTCTAGCACTTTGCTCTTCTCACTAAAAGGACCATTTTGTGCTTCTCCACTCTCCCTGCCTCCATCTAACTCCCCATTATTGACTGTGCCTCCCTAAGGAAAAGGAGTTGCTAATAGATGCATTAGCTAGAATTCCTTTCTGAGTGTTCAAGTGCATGATAGATGTGCAATCTATCCGGCTCCTGCATGCTTACACTACTACAGAGAGGGGAGAAGGCTCCCAGAGCTCTCTGTCTTGACCCCATAGTGTGCCCATGCAAGACAGGGTGGGATTTTGCCTTTAAATATATGGGGAAATATGCCCAGATAGTATTTTTCTAAATAATAATAATAATCCTTTGCATTTCCATAGCATCTCTTAGCTGAGGATCTCAAAATGTCTACAAACAGTAATGAATTAATCCTCTCAGGAAAGTACAGCTGCATTTCACAGATGGGAAAACTGAGGTTAATTGACTTGCTCAAAGTTACCAAGAAGCCTGAGGCAGAACTAATAACAGAACCATCTCTCAGGTCAGACTTGTATGCTTCCCATAAGACCTTCCTTACTTTCCTCTACTGCCAGAGGTGAAGAGCTAGAAGAGTGAAGAGTCAGGGGGTAATGAATAGCACCAAGAGCTGTCGTTTTTGTGGAGACAGAGTAGCAGGATAAGGTATTTGCCTAGTAGTGCTTCCAGAGACTGCAAGGCTGTGTCTACACTGGCCACTTATTCCGGAAAATCAGCCACTTTTCCGGAATAACTTGCCAGCTGTCTACACTGGCCCCTTGAATTTCCGGAAAAGCACTGATGCTCTACTGTAAAATCATCAGTGCTTTTCCGGAAAAACTATGCTGCTCCCGTTGGGCAAAAGTCCTTTTCCGGAAAACTGTTCCGGAAAAGGGCCAGTGTAGACAGCACAGATTTCTTTTCTGCAAAAAAGCCCCGATCGCGAAAATGACGATCGGGGCTTTTTTGCAGAAAAGCGCGTCTACATTGGCATGGACGTTTTTCCAGAAAAAGTGCTTTTCTGGAAAAGCATCCTGCCAATGTAGACACGCTTTTTCCGGAAATACTTATAACGGAAAACTGTTCCGTTTTAAGCATTTCCGGAAAAGGGTGCCAGTGTAGACGTAGCCCAAGACTAAAGCCTTACTGCCACACAATGCCCTGATTGCTGCATATACTATCTTAATCCAAGCACTGAAGTCAGGGACATTATATCATAATTTAGGTCTAATATATCAGCTAGTATCAGCTTGTATACGGTCAACTATGTCTTGTATCATTTTATTGACAACATAACTCACTAGTTATTAAAAGATTAGCAGCATACAGTTGGACCTTCCTATTCTCACCTACATTTCCTATGATTGTCCTTTATGCTAATTTTAGTCCTGTAAAACAATGGGAGGAAAAATATGCCTCGCAGAGCATTATATATTGGGCATAACGGTAGGCCATTGGAACCTTTTGCTTCTGAGTCACTTAGCTTCTGGAATCCCCTCATGATTTGCATTTCCTCATCCTGTACCTGGCTATACCAGCTTTTAACTTTCCTAACATTTTAATGTTTGCTATGCTACTGTTATGCAGAGGAGTTGGAAAAAGCTTCATTGAGGTTGGTGCGCATAAAAGCTGCTCTTCAGTAGGAAGAATATAAGAAAGAAACAAGCCCCTTTATGGAACCAGATAGCTGAAACAATAGGAGTCACCCCACAAAGCACTGGCACATGGTGAGGCTTGAGTAGAAGCTGGAACTTGTGGCCCACAGGGTTTCCCTGGAAATTGATACAACAAATACTGGGGTTCTGTATGCCTGTTTTTGTGAGAGAAGCAGTAGCACACACAAAAGAACACAGAGAAGGAATGAAAAAGCCCTAGAGTCAGCCAGAGAATATCTACTTGAATGCCCCTGAGGAAAAAAGCCAAGAGAGAGCTTTTGGGTTAAGTTTTGGCTGAAAGTGTCTTGGAATTATAATCACAAAAACTCTCTCCAGCTGTTTTGTTTCTTCTGTGTTTGGGGAAACAGAATTTGAGGACCAATCTCTGTAAATAAATAGGATTGCACCCAAGAAATATGTGATTCCATCAGTTTACTCTAATGCTAGATCCTCAAAACTGGCTAACCACTTAGTTAAAAAAGGGTCCACAATATTTTTGTTGATGTCTAACTAATTTAGTCTGATTAACCCATTAACATTATTTGATTAGCTGTCTTGCCACAATTTATTGGCCAGAATTTTCATTTAATCCAAGACTCTATTACTTAGTCAAAATGTAGGCCTTGACTGCACACAGAAGTTGCATCCCTTTCTGTATACATAAAGCCCTAAAAATCTGCAGATACCCATGTTCATTTGTCTCTGTCAGCAAAAAAGAGTAAGTTCAAGGCAGCTTTATATCAATATAACTGTGTCCACACCAAGGGTTATACTGGTATAGCTATTCTGAGGTAAATGAAAATCAGCCTTTTAGCTTACTGTCACATTCCACACACCCCACTGGCTGGTGAGCATACCCCATAATAATAACTCTCAATGTTGGAGAAAGAATCCCAGCAGACTCCAGTGCCATAAGCTACTGGTTGGAGCAAGTTCAACACACCATTGCAAAGCACCAGTGCTTTCATTAATCAGAGAACATACAGGTAGCCAGATTTTTGGCAGCATTAAGAGAAACATGAACAAAACATTGAAATGGAATGATTGCCTTGCTCATTCTTTCTGGCACCCATCCCAACAAGCATTTCCCTGTTACACTTTATGCTCTGGTATGGAAAATCCCCGTTTCCCTCCAAACCCAACCTTCTTCCTTTTCCTCCCTTCAGACTTCTCTAACCAGTCACATCCTCTGCTGCCACTGCAAATGGCTACTCTCCCACCACTTGTTTCTGGACGGATAGCATTATGGCCATGGAATTGTTGATTTTTGGTGCTCCATATAGTTATTGGTGCTCCGTACAGTTATACCATCCACAGACAGTGGATGACAGGTCCTCATCTTTCCTGGATTTCATATGATCAGCCACTGTGGTTCAGATATGTCCTGTCCTTACCATGAGCCAGCCCTCTGTCTAGACCATGTGTTTTATGTCTGTCTCTTTCAAGATATACAGAAAGAGTTCAACAACAGGGTTAGGGGAGATTCCCTGAGTTTCTCCTCATGTTGAGGAGAGAAACTTGATCCCTCAGTCCTCAAAGTTTTTTCTCCCCTAGACCAGTGTTTCTGAAAGCGTTCCACGGAATCACTCTCAGAAACACATTACCTGGCCGTCCCGTTTGTTTATTCGCCAGCGACACGGCCACGGAGCCTCGCGGCTCCCATTGGGTCCATTTTGTCCTTTGCAGCTAAAGGGAGCTGCGGGAAGTGGTGGCCAGGCCCACGCTGCTTCCCGTGGCTCCCCTTGGCTGCAAAGGACTAAATGGACCCAATGGGAGCTGCAAGGCTCCATGGCCGTGGTGCCAGTAAATAAACAAACTGGGGCATCCAGTTAATGTGTTTCTGAGAGTGATTCCATGGAACACTTTCTGAAACACTGCCCTGGGCTCTGCCTTTGGCATCCTCTAGTGGTTGGTAGGGGAATCCAGGACCACCCTCTCCACTGGGTTCCAATCTGTGGCCCTGTCCCCTAATGTGATATATGGCTGCCTCCTTCGCTCTCTTTCTGCCTGTCCCCTCTTTCCCAACAGAAGACATTACATAACTGTAAATCAAAGAATTGATTCTCTGGAGGTCTGAGACTCACAAGGCTCTTCATTGCTATAGACAAGATAGCAGGTGCTCCTCCTCCAAGTCATGTGTGCATTGCACCTTCCTTACAGGTGCAGGTTTGTTTGCCTCATTACAGATACCTTTTTGTGACATCTCCAGTAGCTTCCCATTGCCTGTTTTGTCAACCTAAGGCTACCCCTTAATATTCCTCTGAATAGGATTGTTCAAGAGCAAAAACACAACACCAAACACTTCCACTGAGGCTGTGTCTAGACTACACAGTTCTATCAAAAAAATATGCAAATTGCAAACTTTTTAGAATTCTTTTTTCAGAAGAGACTTTTCTAACATTTGGTCAAACGTCTGAAAAAAAACCTTTTTCAGAACATCCTTCTTTACAGGGATGCCAAAACAAAATATGGAAAAGCAGAGGCGTTCCTTGGACACGGCTGAGTTTTTCCGGGATACCAGATGTATAGCCTGAATGTGAAACTTGATAGGAGGAAGAGGCCTTTATCGCATATACAGATGAGTTAAAAGAAACCTTGACTAAATCCCATCCAGCTGTGTTAGTAGAACATCTTCTCACATTAGATCTGTTGTTATGCTGACATCATTAAAGTTTACAAATGGATAAGGTTTAGAATCTTTCATCCTAAAGGACTGCAGCACATTTTAGAAGCTGTTGTATATACACAGGCAGGAGCAGAGCTACATGGACAACTGGAATGTGAAGCCTGAATAATAAATGTTCTGTATGGCCAGCACTGTTGGCCTCTCCAGGGAACTGGAATATTGCCCACAGAATGTTTATATAAGCCTATTTCACCATTCTCTTGGAATTCCAGCACTTAACCCAGACACTTGCATCCCATTCTGCCACAAGTCACAGGACTCCCCTGGTTCCTGTAATGCTTTCAGTGATCTCTGCACCAATTGGATGCTTTCTTAGGCTGAGTACCCACTGTTCTTCCTACTCTCCAGTTCTCAAGGACTATCAAGTTGCTACTTGCCAATCAACTCCCTTTAAGAGAAGTGCCTGTGTGCACACTGTTTCTTAGCTGCTCCCTCCAGCTCATTTTGGGAGGAGGCTAGGGGCCTCCTCTCTCTTCCCATCTGGCAGTAGCATGAACAGGAAACAATGGCTTCCACTGACAATATCCCAGGGCCCTTCTATAAACCCTTGTCAGGTAAGTAGTTGATCAAACTGTCTGCTCATCTGTATTTGCACAGAATCCTGGACAACTATGCCCTGATCCACAGTGGTGTCTTAGGGATTTAAATCCTAAATAATGATAAGTCACTGAGTGGCTATACATTTTGGATATTTTTTTCTGTAGTTATCCCCGTCTAGATGCTGTGTCTACACTGTAGGGCTTAACTCGAAATAAGCTATGCAAATTGAGCTACTTCAATTGCGTATCTTATTTTGAAATAGCTTATTTCAAAATGGGGAGCATCTATAACACTTATTTTGAAATAGAACTCTCTTCCTCTGACTTCTCTTTTTCCTCATACAATGAAGGTTACAGGAGTCAGAGTAAGAAGTCCTCCAGCTTGACAGTATTTTGATACTATTTCAAAATAACTGCCTGCCGTGTAGACATAGACTAAGTTATTTTGGAATAGTGCTAGTTATTCTGAAATAGTGTTGCAGTGTAGACGTGACCTGAGGGACGAAAATATTAAATTATGACTAGGTCAACATTTTTTTTCATCTAAGTGTTATTTGCAACAAAAACTGGCTTTTTCACAAAAGAAAAACAAATTTTCCATGGAAATATTTCATGTTGGTTGAATTTTTTTGCCAAAACCCCTGAAATTTTGTGACACAAACCTGGAAAATGGTACCGAAACCAGTGTTTCTCATTAAAAAAAGTTTAAAAAATAAAGACAATTTTAAAATTTCCTATGAAGAATTAACTGGTTTTGATCAGCTCCAATTAAGACCATGGACAATGAGTCACTGTCTGACAAATCAAAGAGTCCCAGACAATTCTTCACACCTGAACCCTGGTCAACACTACAAACTTATGTTGGTATGTGAAAAATCCCGAACAACACAATTATGACCCAACTTCTGGTGTGAACAGTGCTATGTCAACAGGAAGGCTTCTCTGTCAACATAGCTATTGCCTCCAGTGAGGTGGAGTACCTACTCTGATGTGCAAGTTTTCCCACTGATATAAGTAGCCTCTTCATTAAGTACTATAACAGCACAGCTGCTTGCACCAGTGCCTCTGTGCAACCGCAGTGCCGTAAGGGTGTGTCTAGATTACAGGGCTTTGTCGACAAAACTATACCTGCATCTACACTACCGCCAAGTTCTGTTGACATAACGTCGACAGAACTCGGCAGTTTTGTCGACGGCAGTAAACCTCATTCTACGAGGAATAACGCCTTTTGTCGACAGAGTTCTGTCAACAGAAGCCGTTATTGCATCTACACTATCCTTTGCGGCTAGCTTTATCGACAGAACTGGATGTAGTCTAGAAGCTCTTTTTCAACAGAAGCCTGTAGTCTAGACATACCAAAAGAGTCAGACAATTCCTGCACTTCAGGCATTCCCATGCACATGAACTGGCAGACACTAGGGACATTTCTCACTTTATTCCAATGTTTGATTCCCTTTCACTCCCCTTCCATTTCAAAATGCAAATTGCAGCTAGGGAGCAGCTGCCTGAGGAGCAACACAATACATCACATTGTGCTATGCCGAAATTGCTATGAAACCAACTGAGGCAATAGCAGAAATTTCTGTGATACTATCTGAGGCAGAAAAAAACAAGCCAGTCAAATGGCCTGAGAAGAGAATGCAAAATGAACATTCTGAGTTAATTGAGCAGGCAGGGAAATATTTTGTGTGTGTAAGGTAAAAATAACAAACTAACAAAAAATGGAATCTGCATCCAATGATCCTTCTGCAAAACACACAAAAATGTGATATTCTAACATTCTCATTTTCCTAACGAACCTGACAAGAGACCATATCTTAGAAAAGGGTCAGATATGAAGCTGCTTCTCTTCCTTAAATCTCTCTTATGCCTCCTGCAAATGACAAGAAGCATGTCTCCTTCCTGTAAAAATAAAAACTAAAATGTGCTTCTTGTCAACAAATAATATCAGAGCTTGCATTAATTTGCTTTGCTTTCTACTAAGACACAAGAGTTCAAACAAGCTATGACCTCCTGTGATAGCTAATAACTTGGCTCAGTCTAAAACTTGAAAACTAGGAATAAACAAACCAGAGCTCTAACTGGAAATTCAGCATGACCCTTCCCAGCAGTTATTAACCTCTAGAATGCTGCACTTTCTGTGTGAAGACTCACATTTGAACTCATGAAACAGCATGTTTTGACAATGCTCGGTAAAACATGAAGCACAGTATAAGTGCTTATTTTGTACTGTAAGTGTTCTTGATTACATAGCTTATTGGTGTGTAGCCCAAAGACATGGTCATTCTATTTTCTGTGTACTGCATTTCTAAATATATAGGTGTCTCACTGCCACTGCCAGAGGTGATTGCCATACGTGTGTTATTTTAGCTATAGACGGTACAGGGAGTCACACGTGCTCTCTCTTATAGTGAGTTTATTAGTTTATTTTAATTGAACCAAGAAAGTACGTGTCATCTTGGCTGAAAAAATATATCTCTCTGCTCTTTGTGTACAGGAAAACAGAACCCTGCTACATGTTATTAAATGAAATCTGGTATTATCTGCTTAATGGACATAATGCACCACTCCAAAACTTATATGCTCTTTTTACTAATATGAAATACAGGTTGAACTTCTCTAGTCTGGCAACATCTGTGGTTTGGCATGATTTTAGTTAGCTGGCTTTTCACTTATGGGTGTGGCCAAGTTTCCTGCGGTTCCATAATGTTTGTTTATAACTACCAGTTCTGGCTCTCAGTGTTCTGTGCTGTTACTTAGCCCTAAATGTCTTTTCAGAGCCCAGTAAGCAGTGGAAGCGTTGGTAATGCTGCTAGGCAATATTGACCTCCCATGGTCCAGTAAATGCTCTGATTTGGCACTGGTCAGGCCCAGAGGGTACCAGATTAGAGAAGTTCAACCTATATATCAAAATCTGGCAATAGTGACATGCTATAACTATCAGCTCTGAAAGTGTTGATGATTGACATTTGAGTTACACTGAACATTTGAACTCAGTCGATCAAATGTCCACACAAAGCTAACACAAAATAGGTGGGTGTACAAAATGACCAAAGCACATTCATTACAAAATCAGAAATTCACATTTTTAGCAATATTCTCCAGCTCTGACTGCACAGCAGCAAGCAAACTCTAGAGTGTGCAGCCTCACCAAGTTTCAGAGCTGAGGTCATATCCAGTGAGATTGTCTACACTACAACTTCTGTCCCTTGTAGGTGAGCCCGGTGGACCCAGGCAGGCTCTGAGACGACCTGTCACAGGGTTTTGTTTGGTTTTGGTTTTATAGTGTAGCTTTACCCACATATTTGTAACCAGTTCAACATCCTCCTAGCATACTATTACTTCTTAAATCTTTCAACTTTAAAATTGATTTCATGTGTAGGCTGATAATATAGGGTTTGACCTTGCAAACCCTTTAATCAAGAGAGGGATCCCCCTGATTTTAATGAAACCACATATGTGAATTCAGATTGCTCAGATAAAGTTTTGCAGGATTAGCCCCTGTGCAACAAGCCACACCAACCTGTGTCTCCTCCAGCTTCTGGCTCCAACCCACCCAAGTAATAATATCTAGACATACGCACACAATCGGGCCTTGTATACATTAATGATTTAACCTTTACAACACCCTGCTCCCTTTCCCTTCCCAGATGTCAAATCCCTCTCTACATGCCTCATAAGCCTGGGACCCCTTTACACTGATGAGGACCTTGCAAATAAATAACAAAACAGCTGTGACCTAATGAGTCACAGATTATACCAACAGGATTTCACAGATCCTTCACTTGTACCATGACTTGATCCAGTCACTAATTGATTCTTAAAGCTTCTTGCTTTTAAACAGACATTCTTAAAATGATAGTTATGCTGGTGTAACCCACACACCTACTTCTGTGGTGTACTGTCCCATGTAGGGGCATAGAGACCTGTGAGGGAGTAAGAAGAGGGTCTAGCAGTGTAGGGGCTAAACAAGGCCTTTTTGCCCAATTAGTCCCACCTCGTTTTACCTGCAGCCAATGCCAGACCTAGAGGGAGAATAAAAGGAGGGAACCTGGCTCAGTTCAGGGCTGACCAGCAACGAGGCAGGAGCTGGTTCTGCCTAGGGTAGCCAGATGGCTGAAACAAAAATACCGAACACCCTTCCCCCCCCACCAAAAAAAAAACCACCGGGAAAAAAATTTGTTGCAGGAAAAAGGTGGGGGGGAAACAAAGTTGTGGAGCAAAAAGAAAAAAAAAAAAGAAAAGAAAACAAGAACCTGGATCACTGCTAGGGGTTACCAGGTAGTCATTAAAAAAAAACAAAAAACAAAAAACAAAAAACGGACACACTTCATGGGGAGGGGGGGAGACCAGCCAGGAAGGGAGCAGTGCTGGCCAGGAGGAGGGGATCTGGAAACAGCTAATGAGGGGGGAGGGCAACAGGGCCTACGGGAAGCAGGGCTGACTGCAGGATATTGGGGGAAGGAGGGACCGGCCATGAGGGGGCGGGGCTGGCCGAGAGTAAAGGGGGGAGGGAAGCACAGCTGGGGGGGATCGGGGACCGCGAGGGTGGCTGGGAGGAAGGGGGGGTGGGAAGCAGAGCTGGTGGGGGGGGGGGGGGGGTGCAGCGGCGCTGGCCAGGGGAGATGAGGAAGAGGAATGGGCCGGCGGGAAGCAGAGCTGGGGGGCGTGTAGGGGGGCTGTCCAGGGAAGATCAGGAGGAGAAGTGGGGGAGAACTGGTCGGTCGGGAAGGGGGAGTGAGCAAATCGGCTGGCGGGGAGTGGGACTGACCTGGGCACTTGCTGCCTGTCCCGCGCAGGCTCCCGGCGAGGCACAAGCAAGGAGGAGGCTTCCCCTCCTCCTCACACTCAACAAATTGAAAGCTCCTGGCAGCAATCATGGCCCCACCTCCCAGATGGGACTTCCAGCCACTCCCCCTGGCTATGCCAGGTTTCTGTCCAGTGCGCAGCCGGAAAAATCAGAAAATACTGGACATTGCACATGTCCTGTATTTTCTGATTTTTTTTACCGGACAGAGCGCGCAAATACCGGACTGTCCGGTACAATACTGGACACCTAGCACTAGTACTGCCATCCGCAGGACCTGAACCAGAGCTGTCGGCTGAGTTGGCCGCTGGAGGACGTAAGCCTCCAACCCCTTCCCTCCCACCAGGTGCAAAGGGGGAGATCCAGAGGAGAAACTCCCTCCCCCCCAGGAGGGGGAAATTGGACTCTTGGGGGCCACACCCCAAACTGAAGGAGAAGACTTTGCCAAGTGGCCGGAAATCCTACACTAACCTAACTGCCTGGGAACCCCGTTGCTTGGGGGACCCAGCTACAAGACACTACAGAGAGAATAAGGAGTCTGCTCTATAGCCTTCACTAACAGCTCATGCAGTAGAGAATCATGCACTAATATTCAGAGGTCACAGGTTCAGGTTCTGTCTGTCAGCATTACACTGGTTCAAGTTTTGTGTTGATAATCTGTCTTACTGGTATCAGACTTCTTTCTTAGAAAGCAAATTGCCTGTTTCAGTGTAAACTCTACTGCAGGCTACAATAGGACAGATCATTTCTACACACGCTGTATTTCTTTTCCATGTTTTCCATTCTCTTCATCTTATATAAACCTTATGTATATTTTCATGTACAGCATTATTCCAGTTATCTGAGAACCCTAGTCATCCAAACCATGGGACTATAGGGGAAACACCCTAAGTTGATTAATCAGCATTTCTGTTCTTTTGAATGCCCAGTATCTGAAAGTTTTGGATGAAATGCATGCCATGCAGATAAACAGAAGAGTATAGTATGTGTGTCAGCTAAGCATTTCCTTGTCTTAGTTTCTTCACATAAAGTTAATCGTGTTCTTCTAGATTGCAATACTTTCCCCCGCCCCCCTCTTTAAATAGCAGCTCTCTTCCCATCAGCTTCAATGACTTCCAGATTAAAAATGAGGAAAAAAATATTGAAATTCAGCTTTAAAATATTCGGTAATAAATTATTCTTTTATTACACAGAACCATTAGGGTGTCTCTAAGGTATTGCAAATAAAATAATTTATGGTAAATGAGATTATTATTGCTGGGAAAAGGACCACTTAATGCCAGTTTTTGATGGGCAAAACCAAAGCAGAACAAGTCAACGGGGGTACTCAGAACTATATAAAGCAAATACTTAAAAGCTTTACGGATACAAGGTAGAAAATTGAAAATATATGCTGAGAATGCGCCGTTCAATATTTTGAAGAGACTGGGAACTCAATGTATTTATTCTTATCTCAGGAAGATAGCTTGTCCAGAAGATGAAGATAATAGGTCTGATTCATGGCTATTACTTCAGATTTATGCAGTGCTACAGAGAAAAGTTATGCCAGTGTGAAAGTGTAATAGCACAGTGCTGAGTCAGGCACAGATATGAAGTATCTGAAACAAAAATGTTCAGTGCTAGGAGCATTTGAATTCCTACCTAGAAACACAGTCCACGAGTCATCTCTGGTGTAATAACACTATACTAAATAGTCACACTAGGGGAAATTTTGGCCCAGTTTATCAATAATATATCACAGCCTTACTTTGCAAAAAATTGTGTTACAAAAAAACGAGATACCAAGCCCAGTTATACTGCTGCATTAACAACACATTGTTAAAACAATTCGGAAAGTAATTCAGGAAATACAAAACAAAAGGGCTTACTATTTATGGGAGCTTGTTTACTATCATTTGTGTTTTCAAAGTAAAGCTGTCACTTATTTACTTTCCATATATCTAGTTTTCATTTACTTCCCACTACGATTCCTTGATCAAGGAGAATGGCAATGGGAGTATCTTAAAAACAGGCATGCTCTTCCATCAGCCCAGACAGAAAGAACTAAATCCTATAAGATGAACAGTACGCTCAGGCCTCACCTCAGAATTTGGCCTTTAGAGCCTTAATACACTCAGCCTACATTGATATGGCTCTGCTGTATGTCAAAATTCTAAACTTGTACTAAATTAATCTGTTTTCTAAATCACAGGGTTAGCTAATCCTCAGATTATCGCTGAGAAAATCTATCACCTAAATAACGATCTGATTGCTCTCAACTGGAACTGTGGAACATTTTGAAAATCAGGCCTCTTAATTATATGCCTAAATACAGTTTTCAATACTTAACTTGAGATGCTCATGTTTGAAGTTTTAGAGCTAAGGCTACATCCTCACAAGGTACTGAGGTGCCAAACTCCCACTGAAATTGGTGGGAGCTAGGCAGCTAAATACTTTAAGATTTAGGGGTCTATATGGCTTGTCCAAGGTCACACAAGCCACAGGCAGAAACAGAATTAGTGCCCATCTCCAATCCTTGAATTGGTGCATGTGTTCAGGAACACCAAGATGGACCCTTTTTCTATGGTCCGATCCCGATTGCTACTGAGACAAAATTGGATGGGGTTTTGGACAGGGAATCACTAGCCCATAACATGGTATAAATGATTAAGTGGACAAGCAGGAAGTTATTGATAAATTAAAAAGAAACAGATTTATTCTGAAGACTTCTCACTTGGCTTCCCTGATAATGTGTTTTCAGGTAAAGAGCTCGGGTAAGAGCACTGGGAACACCCATCCTATTAATAAACAATGAGGAACTGCTGGCTGTTGATTATACAGTGGAGAAGCAAATCAAACTGCAGCTAAAGAAAAAACACATACCACTTAATCGAGAAACAACAAGCAAAACATGATCTGACAGGCTGAACACTAGAAACAAATTACCGTTCTGGCTCAGGTGAACAAACTAAGGGCCCAATCCTGCTGGCAATGGCATCAGGAGGAATTTTGCAATTGACTTCAATGAGAGCGGGTGTTGAGGGTGCAAGGAAAGTACAGCAAGTATTTTGCACATCATGTACATCTATGCCAGCTCAATAATTTTGCCTAAACTTTACTCAGCAGAAAAAATGTTACTGCAGTGGGTGTCCAAAATGTGACTCATGCAGTAATTATTAAAGATACAAAGGAAGTAGACTGGGCTCGACAAAAGCAGAACATTGTAAGCATGCGCACCCTGACAACTATGTTTTGTGTTGAGTGTCCGGAGATTGAGCTGCATGACCCTCATTAATTGGCAGGAAATTCCTATGCCTCCCATAAATGATGCACCCTAAAAAGAACAGGTTTATATGTATATGAATAAGAGATCAAGGGAAGAGAAAAAATAAAGAATTCACTTGGCTTGTAGGCTCTGACATAATCTCTCAGTTTACTCCTCAGATTTTTCTACAGCCTATATAATATGATTGTCCATGAACTGATATGCATGTTAATAAGCACCATTCACAGCACAGCAGAACAATATGCTCAGTGTATGCTGAACTGGGAAGTGAGGCAGAAATATTTCCACTGTTGGCCCCTTTATGCTGCATATTGGAGTCATCTTTGTCATTTTCCCCACACCCTCAACCTTATGAGCTTTTAGGTTCAGCTCCCCTGCCTGCTATGAATGCTCAGCTGAATACTTTTGGCAAAGCAGACCACTGAGAGTCTTTGTTTAACTCCCGAACCTGCTAGAACTTAAGCATTGCTTGGTGACACAGTGTCACTGGAAACAAAAAACATCGTAGGGTCAGTTTCTTCTGCAGCAACAAGTGGATTCACGGAGTATTGTTAAGCCCCCAGACAGGATTGTGAATTTAGTGAAAGGACTTTTAGAGAAAGATTTCTGGGGATAATATAGTTACTCATCACCAATGTTCATTGTTTTCCTGACATCGTTTATCTTCTCATAATCGTGACTGTCATTCTGAAAGTCTCCTCCATTGTTCCTGTGAGTGAGGTACCACAGTGATGATAAGAACAACAAAACACTATTTTAGCAAATATGCCAACTCGCCAGAGCTTTCAGCAAATGTCTGCTCACATTTTTGAGTGAGTTCAGTCTCTGTCAGGACTTGGACATGGGCAGTTTGACCTAATGCTTAGAGTTAGATAAGAGCTGGGAGCCAGTACCACAGACAAAGCTGGCATCGGGAACTAGGAATGAAGCCAAGGGCCAGAGCCAGGAGTCAATAACCAGAGCCAAGGCAAGGGGGCAGGGCTGGAGCGGACTGAAACAAGACCAGAAGAGGGAAGGAGCAAGGTTAGGTACAAGGCAGTCACAGAAGCAATCACACTTGCAAGCCTAAGCATTGAGCAGCCAGTACTCTGCTGCTGCTGAGCTTAAATGAAGACCCTGTTGTCTCCTTTTAAGACAATGGTGGGGCTTGCCAGTCAGATGATTCTGCTGCAGGCCCATTGGGCTTATTAACCTGCCTAAAGGCAGACCTGGCTAACCCCAGGCCTTGCTGAGAGAACTGAAGCCCATGGTTCCTGATGCCTTTTGTGTTCTTGGTCTGCAAAGAGTTGAGGGATCAACTTTTATTAGCATAAATGTGTGTAGAAGTGTGTAAATTCTAAGCTCTTACTATGAAATGCTCAAAGTATGCAAATTGCTTTCTTGTAAGCATTCCTGGCAGAAATCTTGATTCTAAGAGTTATGCTCATCCAGTCAAGGGACAGAAACAATATCATGTAACTAAGGAATGTCATAGGAACAGGTTAGGATAGCAGAAAAGTGGCAAAGTTATTAGGATGCTCTCCTTCAGCATTTAATTTTTATTTATTTAACAAATATGAGTCAAGAGCAAACAATCTTGCTTTTTCTCAAAGAAATTTTAACAAGGAGAGGTTAAAGCGACTGGGACTTTTCAGTTTAGAAAAGAGGAGACTGAGGGGGGAATATAATAGAGGTATAGAAAATCATGAGTGGTGTGGAGAGGGAGATAAAGAACAGTTATTTTTTAGTTCCCATAATAGAAGAACTAGAGGACACCAAATGAAATGAATGGGTAGCAGGTTTAAAACTAATAAAAGAAAGTTCTTCTTCACACAGTGTGTAGTCAACCTGTGGAACTCCTTGCCAGAGGAGGCTGTGAAGGCTAGGACTATAAAAGAATTTAAAGAGAAGCTAGATAATTTCATGGAGGCTAGGTCCATAAAAGGCTATTAGTCAGGGGATAGAATTGGTGTCCCTGGCCTCTGTTTGTCAGAGGCTGGAGAGGGATGGCATGAGACAAATCACTTGATCATTGTCTTCGGTCCACCCTCTCTGGGGCACTTAGGGTGTGTCTAGACTACATGCCTCCTTCGACGGAGGCATGTAGATTAGCCAGATCGGAAGAGGGAAATGAAGCCGCGATTAAAATAATCGCGGCTTCATTTAAATTTAAATGGCTGCCCCGATCTGCCGATCAGCTGTTTGTCGGCAGATCGGGGGAGTCTGGACGCGATGCGCCGACAAAGAAGCCTTTCTTCATCGGCACAGGTAAACCTGGTTTCACGAGGCTTACCTGTGCCGATGAAGAAAGGCTTCTTTGTCGGCGCATCGCGTCCAGACTCCCCCGATCTGCCGACAAACAGCTGATCGGCAGATCGGGGCAGCCATTTAAATTTAAATGAAGCCGCGATTATTTTAATCGCGGCTTCATTTCCCTCTTCCGATCTGGCTAATCTACATGCCTCCGTCGAAGGAGGCATGTAGTCTAGACACACCCCTAGTGCTGGCCACTGTTGGCAGACAGGATGCTGGGCTAGATGGACCTTTGGTCTGACCCAGTACGGCTGTTCTTATGTTCTTATGTAAGGTGGTAATTAAAGAGAGAAAGACTTAACAAAAAATGGACAATTTAAGCAGATATATGCTAGCGATTTGAAAATAACACTGATATAGGCCTTTAAAATGTAAAAATATCTCATCATATCAAATTGGGCCAAATTGCCCTAGTGTACATCAAGGCTTACTCTTTTGAACAGCAGGAATGGGGGCATACCTCCTATTGTAAACAAGACAAATTACACCAACTTAGTATCTGAACTTGATCCATGACCCAATTAACTTTGCAGCTGCAGAAAATAGTCTTTGATATAAACTATTCAGACCTATTTTAACCCACAGAGGGAGAAGAATCTCTAACATTTAGGAAAACCCAAACTGCTCACCAGGTAACGCACTGTAATGTGTTCAGCACCCTTAATACCACAGAAGTCATTAAGACACTTCAGGCTAGATCCACAGAGGGGGCTTAAAGTTAGGCCTGGTCAGTCTTGCTGAGTTTAAACACCCTGCTGGCTGTAGAATTCATAGGTTATAGGGATGCGCCAATCTTCACCTGAGATTCTCAGCCAGGAAAACTGCTGAAATTAAGTACTGATGCAAGGTCAGCCTTTTCTTGCAAAAAAAAAAAAAAAAAAAGTGATATGATGCCTCCATGTGTAACCCAGTGGTTAGGAGACTCCCCTGGATGTGAAGGAGTCAGGTTCAAGCTCCAATTAGTATTTACATCTTTCATCATCTCCTGTTGAAGCTGTTCCACTTTTTATGAAAGATCCATAGCATAGTTTTAGGGCAATCAGCTGGAGGCAGGAAAGCTAGTTTCAAGCCTGGAAGAGTGTCAAACTACTGGGCTCCAGGACATAAAGGAACCACCTTGATGTGTTTAGTACGGGGTCTGATCTAGTAGGTGTGCACAAAGGTAACGGCTGAGCATGATGGTGTTCTATGAGCTAGATAGATGAGGGAATGTTTAGTTCGTGAATTCCAGGAGGCCTTGGCATTAGGACTTGGGTGACTAAACGTGCCAACCAGCAGAACAGTAGGCACTTACATGGTTATGAGCCAGCAGAGTGGGTATCGGAGGAAAGATGTTAGAGTGAAGTGTATGAATCCAGCCCTTAGTGTCTTGTGGAACAAGACAGTGGAGATGAGTGCTTCCATCTACTGAACTCCAATTCACACTCTTTCCTGAAGATATATACCTATCTCTCGGAGCAGGGAGGGACCTCGAGAGGTCATTGAGTCAAGTCCCCTGCCTTCAGAGTAGGGCCAAGTACCATCCCTGACAAATTTGCCCCAGATCCTTAAATGGCCCCCTCAAGGATTGAACTCACAATACTTGAGCTCAAACCACTGAGCTATCCCTGTCCCCCATTGCACTTGCAGTGTTTCGCTCTCTCATGTCTGTGCTTCATTACAAACCAGCAGTTCTTAGGTTCATGCTTTAGGTTTGAGAACACTGATCAACTGTAAAGAGAGGAAAGATTACGAGATTAAGCAGTGCTGTTTTCTTTACATTTTTTCAACAAAAAATGCATAAAGTTACTTTTTCAAGGAGGCTGGCTCTTTAAGGGAAGATGAGCCCAGCCTCAGATGATACTGATCAGCTATCAATCTGGTGATTTTAAAAGCTAGAAAGTGGCTCTATTTGGATTAAGAACTGCCAAGAAGACCAGGTGTGAAAGGGGTAGTTTCAGGGAGAGCTACGGGAACTGGTTGTATCCCATGGCAGGCCCTGGAGCAGGGGGAATTTCAGGAAAACAATTTCTTGGAGACTGTGAAAGCACTGCCAGGAAGCAAGAAACTTCTAGGGGAGGTGTAAAAAGAGCACAGTTTGTGGATGACTCTCAATCAGTTAGCCTCTAGATAGGAAAATTGTAGAAAATAGGTACCTATTTGCAGAAGATGCCAAATTAGTGGGAAAAGACAATTGATGTGGAATTTGTATTACCAGTTTTTATGTGCAAGAAATATAGCTGAATTCCAGAGAGGAAAGGGTCTGAATCAGATTCTGGACATGGTATCACTCCGTCCTGGGCTGAGGGAACAGGCCAGCAGCCTAGAGGAACTAATGAATAACAAAGAAAGTAATGGCAAGGGAGAGCTTAGGTACATATTATATGTAGCTACTGGATAGCCAATAGGTCTAAAATCTAATATGTATCTGCAATACTTTTCCCTCCCTTATTTTCATTTTTGGCTGATCTTAAGCAGAGACTTCCAAGAATGCCAACTGTTTAGATGTGGGTATGCAGACTGCTAAAAGCCAACTGCTAAGAATAACCTAGTGTATACAAAAAACTAAGCAGAGTACTCCCAAACAGTGGGCTACTAATACTCTGTAGGTTATCTGGTGATATAAATTGTGAAGATCTAAATACATTAAATCCTTGACAGATTCAAAGTTGCAAGATGCAAATTTAGCTATAAACAAACAAACAAAACCACACACATACACACAAATCTTTGACTCAGGTTTTACTTTTGGCTATTTAAGAACTGGAATTTGTATGGGTATGTCTACACTACCCTCCTAGTTCGAACTAGGAGGGTAATGTAGGCATACCGCACTTGCAAATGAAGCCCGGGATTTGAATTTCCCGGGCTTCATTTGCATGTTGCCGGGTACCGCCATTTTTAAATGTCCGCTAGTTCGGACTCCGTGCCCGCAGCTACACGCGGCATGAACTAGGTAGTTCGGATTAGGCTTCCTATTCTGAACTACCAGTACACCTCGTTCCACGAGGAGTAACAGGAATAGGAAGCCTAATCCGAATTACCTAGTTCATGCCGCGTGTAGCTGCGGGCACGGAGTCTGAACTAGCGGACATTTAAAAATGGCGGGGCCCGGCAACACGCAAATGAAGCCCGGGAAATTCAAATCCCGGGTTTCATTTGCAACTCCGGTTGTCTACATTAACCACCCTAGTTCGAACTAGGGTGGTAGTGTAGACATACCCTCTGGTTCTCCATACCCCTCTCTTTGCTACCCTCCCAGAGGACTGATTTGGTCATATGATCCACCTGTCACCAGACATTACTCAGACGAATGGTCCATCTAGGCCAGTAGCCTCTCTTCTGACAGCAGTCAATGCTAGATGATGCAGAGGGAATGAACAGAACAAGTAATCATCAAGTGATCCATCCCCTGTCATCCACTCCCAGTTTCTGGCAAACAAAGGCTAGCGACACTCAGAGCATGGTATTCCATCCTTGTCATCCTGGATAATAGCCACTGATGGAACTATCCTCCATGAACTTATCTGGTTCTTTTTTGAATCTTGATATATCTTGGCTCTCAAAACATATCTTGGCAATGAGGTCCACAGGTTGTCTGTGCATTGTGTGAAGAAATACTTCATTTTATTGTTTTAAAATTGCTATTAATTTCAGTAGGTAACCCAGTCATGTGAGTCACAGTGCACATACACTAAGAAATTGGAATTATGTTTGCCAATATGCATTACTTTGTATTTATTTAAATTGAATTTCATCTGCTACTTTGTTGCCTAGTCACTCAGTTTTGTGAGAGACCTTTGTAACTTGTCACAGTCTGCTTTGTACATAACTCTAATGAGTAATGTTGCATCGTCTTACTAAATTTTGTTACTTCACTGTTTACCCCTTTTCCTTTTCCTGTTCCATTTACAAATATATTGAAAAGCACTGATCCCAATGAAGAACCTTGGGGCTGACAACACTATTTACCTCCATCTGAAAACTGACCATTTATTCCTACTCTTTGTTTCCTATCTTTTAACAGTTACGATCCATGTGAGGCCCTTCCTTCTTATGCTTTAACTGTTTATTTTGAGTAAGAGCCTTTGCTGAGGGACTGTGTCAAAAGCTTTTTGAAAATCTAAGTACACTCTAACCACTAAGATCACCTTGGTCCACATGTATGACCCCTTTAAAGTGTTTTTCAGACTTTGGCTAATTGCTCTTCAAATTATTTTTTGGCCTTACTAGTTATACTTTTACATTAGACTTGCCAGAGTGTATACTTCTTTCTATTTTCTTCAATAGGATTTAACTTTCCATTTTAAAGTACTGTGTGCCTTTTTGCTTCTATGTGTTTCTTTTATTTTATTGTTAGCCACAGTGGCAATCTTCTGGACTTCTTACTATGTTTTTTAATTTCTGGTATGGATTTAATTTGACTCTTTATTATGGTGTTTTTTTTTTAAAAAGTTTCCAAGCATCTTGCAGGAATTTTACCTTTTGCTTCTATAAGTATTGTTGCTGTGAGGAAGGGAATTCTTGGAACTGCAAGGTGCCTCTTCATCTCCTTTGGCAACACCTCTGGTTGGAGAAATCTGCTGAAGAATAACTGAAATGCCCAAATCAGCATCCTCTGGCTTCCATAGAGGGAGACATACTCCCTGAGCAAGAAAACA
Organism: Pelodiscus sinensis; assembly: GCF_049634645.1. Classification (NCBI taxonomy): domain Eukaryota; kingdom Metazoa; phylum Chordata; order Testudines; family Trionychidae; genus Pelodiscus; species Pelodiscus sinensis. The sequence goes on along the minus strand of NC_134716.1, from coordinate 104,294,752 downwards.
ATTGCTAAGCTGCATATAATTCTCAAAAGCTTATGAAACCTGCTGCTGCTATTTAGAGGCTGGATAGAGTCCTTTGTTTGGAGGAGTTGGCCTCCCAAGCTTGCTCTAGTTATGCCACCCATGGTCAGAGAAGTCAAATCTCAGATTCAAGATTGTGCTAGAAGTGCTGGTAATGGTAATCCCATTTAGAAGACAAAGTGTCTGCAAGAGATCAGGAGTCACTCAGCGTATCAGAAATACCATTTGACATTATCTGAACTTTTAGCACATTTCTTTAAAAACTAAGGCTCCTTGCTCTTTACCTTTACCAACCTATGCAATAAAAATTAATTTGAAGAGTACAAGAAAAGAATGTAAATAAATTCTGAAACTACAGGTTGGCTGCTGATTAACAGCTCTTTTGTGCCTTGTTGGGTGAATAACTAATTTGATGATTTGGTGGTAGTTTGGTGTCAAACTGAATCTGAAGTTTTTCAGATTTTCCACACACAAAAAAGCCCACTTGGGGGATTTGAACTTGGTTTTCCGCATCCCATGTAGATGCCCTAAGCACTAGGCTAAAGATTACTGCATGTTTTGCCAGTTTAAAACAAAACAAAACACCCTTCATTGAAAGTTGCCTAGCTCTACTTATAGGCACAGGCACATGTATGGGGCCATGTGATATTACATCACTCTAGCGGTTCCTCGCTGATTTACAATCCCTTTAGGAGTTCTCTGGCACCTACGATGGGGAAGTAACATGTGCTCCTCTCTGCTGGTAGCTTCCTGCGATTGCTCATGCAAAGGACTGGGTACAGCCCTAGCTCTGCCTCCTCCCTGTACTTTTGAGGTGACCAGTGCCACTGGCAGTGCTAATCTATAAGGGTACATCTAGACTGCAGAGCTTTTCCAGGATAGAGGTATCCTGGAAAAGCTCTGCTGCGTTCACAGAATGCGTCTGCTTTTCTGAAAAAAAAATTAGAAAAGCGGATGCTTTCTTCCGCATTCCTGTAAATCTTGTTCTACAAGGAAGAACGGATGTTCTGAAATAGGCTTTTTATCCCAAGATTTGGCCCAGTGAAGATGGAAAAAGCGGAAAAAGAAATGCAAATTTCAGTTCACAATTTGTGTATCTTTTTCTAATAGAACTTTGTAGTCTAGACACAGCATAAGGCTACGTCTACACTGGCATGAATTTCCGGAACTGCTTAAAACGGAATACTATTCCATTTTCAGTTTTTCTGGAAAAGGAGCATCTACATTGGCAGGCTGCTTTTCCGGAAAAGCGTCTGTGGCCAATGTAGACGCGCTTTTCCGGAAAAGAGCCCCGATCGCCATTTTCGCGATCGGGGCTTTTTTCCGGAAAAGACTACTGGGCTGTCTACACTGGCCCTTTTCTGGAACAGTGTTCTGGAATAAGGACTTATGCCCGAGCGGGAGCAGAATAGTTTTTCCAGAATAGCGGCTGATTTTGTACAGTAAAGCGTCGTTGCTTTTCCGGAAATTCAAGGGCCAGTGTAGACAGCTCGCAGCTTATTCCGGAAAAGCGGCTGATTTTCTGGAATAAGTGGCCCAGTGTAGACACAGCCTAACTGTCCTTATCCTCTGTATCGGGAAAGAAAAGGCAGGCGAGAGAGGCGTGGAGACACCCACACTGAGCTCAGACCCAATCAGTCCCTAACTGTTCTACATGCAAATGAGTGAATCTAAAGTAAAACAACACCTGAAATGTCAAGTCTAGCATATTAAATACAATATTCAATTCCTGGCCTTGCCGGATTTCCAGGGGCAAGTCATCTAGCATTGATTTTCCCTGTTCACAAAACAGGGTCATGCATATCTCTCTACTTCACAGGTGTGCAGTGAAATATACTGCAGCCATGTATGCAAAACAATTAGAGATTCTCAGCTAGAAAAGGCTCTAAGGCTTTACACTTCAAAGTTTAAAGCACAGCCACGGCAGCACTTAACTAAAAGTGTGGCAACGGCACAAGTGCTGGGAGAGAGCTCTCCCAGCGCTCTGTGTAAACCACCTCCACAAGAGGAGTACTTAACAGCATTCCCAGTGATGTAGCATGGCTCACACTGGCATCTTACGATGCTATAATAGTTGCTCCACTCGGGGATGGGGGTTGTTTTCACATACCTGAGCCAGAAAGTTACAACGCAGTGCCAGTGTACACTTAACCTGAGTAAAGTGCCAGTGTAGAATTAACCTGAGTAATGTTACTGAGGCATCCACCAACTGTTTTCTTTTCATTATTATAGATTGGGCGATAGTTATGCTTTTGTACTCATTGCTCTCTGAATCTAACATGGAGTATGTGGCATTGTAAAACCATAATTTGACAACTGAAATGTTCCCCACTTCCCTTGCCATCAACCTTCTCCATTCTATCCCTAAAAACTGAACTCCAGTCTTCAGATTCTCCTGGTACATTATCACTGCCTATCATCCAACTGTACAGGGTTTAAGTCACCACACAGCTAAATGCCAAAATGTCATTTGGAGATGCTTTGGCTCCCTTGCAGGTAGGGAAGGGGGAGAGAATCACAAGAGGGCAACACACCCATTCAAGTGTCAGTTGCTAGAGTCTGAGATGAGGGATTTACAAAGTTAGTCTGGAATCATAATGCTTCTGCAGAGTAGATACAATATATACTTTCATTAGGATTCCCACAAATCACACACCTAAGTACTTAGCAATAGAAAGATGTAGCTTTCTGGTCACTGGTATTGTTTTAGTGTTTGATAAAAGAATTCCTGTTTTGTGGTACACTGGAGAAGGGGCTGAGCAACAAAGCTCAGATCTGGGCCCACATCTCCCCACCCATTTTGGAAGTAAAGGAAAGAGTGCTTTTGATGTAGACTTGGAAACAATGAGACATATGCCATAGTGCGGTTAAATGAGGGAGATACAACTTTATTAAACCCTCTCACTGATAGGGGCCATTTATCCACAGCAAGGCTGTTCCACTGTGTATTTCAACTGGACATCAACCGCCCAGATTCTACAAACCAGAATGCCTGCTCAGGGACCCTGGCAAGAGAGCCTGAAAGAAAATCTGTGCTCACGTATCAGGCAGATGTACTCTGGCCTTTCTACACAGTTCTGGGGAGGGAACCTTAAGTCCATTATGTGAAATCACTGTGCCTCTTATCATTTTCATGTATTTAGCAATTTCCTGATTTATTTGCCTCACCAAACCTGCCTTGGAAACATTTCTGACCAGACCAAGACAGCTCCAGGAAAAGAGGGCTAAAATGTATAATAGCCTTCTTTAGGCTAAAGTTCAAATTAACTCCTCATGCTAAGCTAAATCATTATCCTTGCAGTAGATAATGATCACTTGAGCCATAGAATGGAGGAAAGGTATTAGCAGGTCTCAGAGTATACCCTGCCTTCCTCTCCATTCAGACAGTCTATCCTGTCTATCCTGGGGAAACCAAACTGGATTCTCTCATATTTGCCAGATGACACTGATTAATACTATTTTGCAAGATCGGTGAGTAACACTATTTCCATATATCCAGATATTCACGTGTGGGGCCTTTCTACTCATTCCTGAACAGTAGTAAACAATTCAGCAGCTGTGGCTTACTCTGAAATATTACTCCCTTAGGGAACCCAAGCACAGGACCTGAAACACTGATTACCAGTGCCTAACAGATTGTATCTCATTTGCTTCCTTTCTTAACATTGCAGCTGGTGTAGGGGCCCCATTCTAAATGAATGAGAGCTGGAATGCTCTGAAGATCTAACTGAGAAACTCAGCTCCATTCAACACTGCTGCAAATGGAGACCTGGCTAAAGAATGTGCCCCAGCCATGGATGAACAATGGCCCTGAACTTTAAGGCTGAATTGCAAGGAATGCTTTGTAATCTCTGCACAGGTTAAAAACTATCTTCCCCCTCTCATTCAGCACCATCTTGGTACTGCAGATGATACTAAACTACTCAAGATAGACCAAAGCAGGCTGTGAAGAGCTTCAAAAAGATCTCACCAAACTAAGTGATTGGGCAACAAAATGGCAAATGAAATTTAATGTTGATAAATGTGAAGTAACGCACATTGGAAAAAATAATCCCAACTATACATACAATATGATGGGGACTAATTTAGCTACAACTACTCAAGAGAGAGATCTTGGGTAGTTCTCTGAAAACATCCACTCAGGCTATACTGTAGCCTTCTTCCGTAAAAGCTTATGCAAATGAAGCATGACATGGAATATCACATAATTAATTAATTGCATAATTAATGAGCAGTTATTTTTGCACAAGAGGCTTTTGTGCAAAAAAGAGCTGTGTAGATGGTTCCTTTTTATACAAAAATCCCCTCTTTCACAACAGCCGTTCTTTCTCATTTTTTCAGGAAGAATGGCTCTTGCACAAGAGAGGGGTTTTGCGCAAAAAGGAGCTGTGTGCGCAAAAGCCTCTTACCCAAAAACAGTTGCTAATTAATTATGCAAATGAAGCACAGCGATATTCCACTCCGCGCTTCATTTGTATAAGCTTTTCCGGAAGAAGGCTACAGTGTAGACATAGCTACAGGGTGCAGTGGCAGTCAAAAAAGCAAATAGAATGTTAGGAATCATTAAAAAAGGGATAGCGAATAAGACAGAAAATATCTTATTGCCTCAATATAAAACCATGATACGCGCACATTTTGAATAGTGCATACAAATGTAGTCACCTCATCCCAAAAAATATATATTGGCATTGGAAAAGGTTAAGAAAAGGGCAACAAAAATGATTAGGGATTTGGAACAGGTATCATATAAAGAGAGATTAAAAAGACTTGGACTTTTCAGTTTAGACAAGAGGAAACTAAGGGGGGATATGATAGAGATCTAAAAAAATCATGATTAGTATGGAAAAAGTGAATAAGGAAAAGTTATTTGCTTATTCTCACAATAAAAGAACTAGGAATCACCAAATGAAATTAATAGGCAGGCGGTTTAAAAACAAACTAAAGGAAGTTTTTCTTCACTCAGCGTACAGTCAATCTGTGGAACTCCTTGCCAGAGGATGCGGTGAAGGCTAGAAATGTAACAGGGTTCAAAAAAGAGCTAGATAGATTCATGGAGGTTAGGGCCATCAATGGCTATTTGCCAGGATGGATAGGAATGGTGTCCCTAGCCTGTGTCACTGGAGGTGGGTGATAGGGGAGGGATCACATGAGGATTACCAATTGTGATCCCTCCCTCTGGGGCATCTGGTATTGGCCACTGTCAGCAGACAGGATACAGGGTTGGATGGACCTTTGATCTGACTCAGTATGGCTGTTCTTATGTTCTTACGATGTGATGACCACCAGAAAGGCTACCTTCCAAGAGACATGTGACAGAGAACATGTAGCTATGGGCTCAAACGGGGGACTCATGAGACCCATGAGCACCAGGTGACGGTCCCACTGAGATATGGGTTAACAAACATGAGCGTCTCCATCCCCTTCAAGAAAAGTTTGACAATAGTGTTCATGAAAACCATTCCACTTTGTTCCCCTGGGTGGAACACCAAGATTGCTGCCAGGTGCACCCTTACCAATGAAGTGGCTAACCCCTGCTGTCTAAGCTCCAGCAAGTAGTCTTAAATGAGAAGAACAGATGCCTGAAGGGGATCTATCCCCTCCTGAGCAGCCCAGAACTCAAAGCACTTCTACTCAACCACATAGTTCGCCCTAATGGAAGGCTTCCTACTTTCCATGAGCACCGAGTCCGAACACAGCTATTCCCCTTCCCTCAACCATGGATCTTCCAAGCTGTGAAGTGTAGGGCCTGGAGGTTTGAGTGACATAGTTTACCTTGATCTAAGTCTTGTGTTATGAGATCGGGGAGCAGTGGCAGCACAATCAGCTTCTTTATGGAGAGTTTCAGCAGGGTGGTGTACCAGTGCTGGCAGAGCCATGCCGGGGCTATCAAGATTACCAATGCCCTGTACTGCTGCATCCTGAAAAAAACCTCGTGTATGGTGGGGGGAAGCGTATTGGAGGTGAGGGGGCCACTGCATGACCAGAGTATCTCCTGCTGATCCGGGGCAGTGATTCAGGTACGAGCAAAACACATGGCACTTCTTGATGGTATTTGTAGCAAACAGGTCTAAATGAGAAGCCCCCTACCTGTGGAAGAGCTCTTGGGCTACATCCCCTCTGAGACATCATTTGTGAGCCATGAACGACCTGCTGAGTCGGTCTGCTAGAACACTACAGGTTCCTGGACAGTAAGAGGCCTCCATGTGGAGCCCCTTCGTGATGCTGAGATCCCACAGGGCCTGGGTTTCCTGACATAGGTGAAAGGAATGAGCTCCACCCTGTCCGTTGCAGTGTTGTCTGTCAGGACTGAGACACATTTGCACCTCAGCTGAGGCAGGAATACCTGGCAAGCCAGGCAAACCGCACTAAATTCCCTGATGTTCATATGCAGTGACTGTTTGGCCCATGACCACATACCTTGTGTCCTGAGATCTGAAAGGTGGGCTCCCCAACCCATGTCCAATGCATGTGTCATCAGCTGGACCAAGGGGGGACCATTGGGTAAAGGGGATTCCTTCGCATGCCATATCCTTCTGCAACCACCAGTCCAGGGAGGACAGGGCCTCTGCTGGTATTGAGATCACCATGTCTATGGGCAAGTGGACTGGGTTGAACACCTGTGCCAGCAATGCCTGTAGATGTAGTCTGGCATTCCGGACCACATATGTGCTTGCGACTATATGTCCCAAAAGCTTCATGCAGTTTCTCCCCATCGTCAATGGCAATGCTCGGAGGCTGAGGATAATGTCCAATGTGGCTGCAAACCTGAGGCTCAGGAAGGATGCCATTCCAGTTGTGTCACTGAGCCTCGCCCCCACAAACTCTATGGTCTATGTGGGAATGAGGGTGGACATCTCCTCATTCAATATGATGTCCAGAAAGGTAAATGCGTCCCTCATCAGCTCTATATGTTGTAGAACCTGGTCTCATGAATGGCTCTGATGAGAAGCTGCATCCCCTGCCTTCTTAGAAAGGCTGCCACTATTGGCATGCATTTTGGGAATACCCTGGGGGCTGTGGAGAGGCCAAAGGGGAGGATCACAAACTAATAGTGTGAAGAAAAGGAATTGCTTCTGATGAGGGATGATGGAAATATGGAAATAGGCATCCTTTAAGTCAAGGGGCAGTGTACCAGTCCCCTACATGGAGGGAAGGGATAACAGAAGCCAATGTAACCATCCCGAACCTTGTCTTTTTGATGAAGGCATTGAGGCTTCTGAGATCCAGGATGGGATGAAGGCCCCTTTTGGACTTGGGGATTAAAAAATAACAGAAGGAAAAACCCTTCCCTTGAAACTCCAGCGGAACATCCTCTATTGCCCCTAAGTGCAGGAGCGAGGACACCACCTGACAAAGAAAGTGCTCATGAAGGGGGTCCCTGAAGAGAGACTGGGACTGGGAAAGGACTTGTAACTATATGGTTTTTCTGTAACCATGTTGGAAGGCCTGTAGCCATATTGGTAGACCTGAACCAAAGCCTTCTTCTGCAGCCAGAGTGGAGAGCAGCGACCATTAGCTGTAAGGCCTAGAGTCACATACTCACATTCCATCTAAATTGCATTAAAGTAGTGTCACACTACACTGTGAGAAGGGGATTTTGTCCTAATAGCTCCCCACTGTCACCAGATAAAGAAACAGATCTCAAGATGGGTAAAGAAAACTCCAGTAACACCATTCTGTCAGGCAAGAAACTGCTTATCAATAGTAGAGGTTGTGGAATCCGCACTCTATGATTATTGTCATCATTCTCCTATTGTTTGTCTGTGTGAGCTCTGGTTTATAACTGTTTCTGTCTGCTGGATAATTAATTATGCTAGGTATATATCAATTAAAGTGGTGGGGTATGATTGATTAGGTAATTCTGTTATGATTGGTTAGTAAAATTATACTAAAATAATGGGTTAAGGTATAGCTAAGCCGGACTCAGGTTTTACTCTATAAACTGGGGTCCAAGAAGGAGACCAGCAAGAAGAGCAACAAAGAAACAAGAACAGGAAGGAACACCAAGAAGAAGAGGGAAGACCTGGAAAAACTACTCACCTCCAAGACACATCCTAAGACCAGAGCTGCCATGATTCTCCTGCACGACCGTGACGTGCAGCAGCTAAGATCCAGAGAGAGAATGATTTTGCCTGGCCAACAGGGGAAGTCTGCCTGCCTGCATCAGGATTCGTGAGCATGACACTGTGTGCTTAACATATGTATTCTGCTTGTTTGGGAATTGAAATAAATAGAGAACAGGAATATTACTGTGTGAGGCTCTTTCAGTGGCTAAAGATCCTGCAAACCTGCAGGAAGTTCCACCCTGAGCCCTAGGAATTGGGTAAGGGTGAGTGTAAATTAACAGGGTTGAACCTTGAGCCCTAGGAACTGGGTAAAGGTGTGTATCCCTAAACTGTGGAAGGGATAGAAAAATTTGTGCGGGTAACAGGGTGACATCAGTGCCAGGGACTAGGACCAGTGCCACGGTGCCAGGGCGCGACTAGACGCCATGGAACACCTCAGAGACACCACCGGTTCGTGAACTGGTGCCCATAGAGTGCGAATGGCCAGTCTTAAAGCTGGTGCCAGGGGCTGTTGTTCCAATACCACAGCAGGAGTTTGAGTCTAGAGTACCTCTCATGTTTCGTTCAAGGCTTGAAGGCTCTACAAATTATACAGCGATGGGTCAGATGCCTTTCCCCAAGCACTTCAGGCAAGCATCGTGGGGGTCTCCACAGGGCATAGGCTTCAGGCAGTGAGAGCAAGGTTTGAAGCCATAAGGCCCAGGCATTTCCCCCCCTCCGAGGGGGGGGGGGCAGTGAACGATCTCACACACTAAAACTAACACTAAGATTAATACTAACAGCAACTCTTAATACACATAACTATTTATAGGCAATTAACAGGTCAAGAGCTAAGGTCACACCTGTGAAAATCTCATGCAGAAGCATTCCAGCAACCATCATGGGTGGTAAGAAGGAACTGAGGGGCTGCTGGAGGGCCAGCAGGGGTATGGATGTGCCAATATAGTGGTGCCACTCCAGGGGGCTCTCTGGCTGACCCAACAGGTCAGCAAGCACACTTACATGAATCAAAAAATCATACAATACTAGAACTGGAAGGGACCTTGAGAGATCATCAAGTTCAGTCCCCTGCCCTCAGGGCAGGACCAAGCATCGTTTAGACCATCCCTGATAGTTGGCTATCAAATCGGCTCTTTAACATTTCCAAAGATGGAGATTTCACAACCTCCCTAGGCAATTTATTCCAGTGTTTAACCACACTGACAGAAAGTTTTTCCTAATGTCCAACCTAAACCTCCCTTGCTGCAGTTTAAGCCCATTGCTTCTTGTCCTAGCTTCAGAGGCCAAAGAGAACAATTTTTCTCCCTCCTCCTTGTGACATCCTTTTAGATACTTGAAAACTCCTATCATGTCCCCTCTCAGTCTTCTCTTTTCTAAACTTAAGAATCCAAATTCTTTCAGTCTTCCCTCATAGCTCATGTTCTCTATACCTAGAGGCTAGGTCTACACTAAAGCCTTTTTTTCTGAAAAAGCTATGCAAATTGAGCTCTACAATTTGCGTAGCTTTTTCCAATAGCTTTTCTGGAAGAGGCCTTTCTGCCATTTTGCCCTGTCTAGAGAAGGAGCTCTTATTTCTTGTACAACGAGGCACACAGGGCTCCCTGAAAGACCACATTTTCTCTTCCTCAAAAAAAAAATCGGAGAGCAAACGCATTCCCTGGTATCCCGGAAAAAAAACACAGTCTAGATGTACACTTAATTATTCTTGTTGCTCTTCTCTGAACCCTCTCCAGTTTCTCCATATCTTTCTTCAAATGTGGTGCACAGAATTGGACACAATACTCCAATTGAGGCCTACTCAGTGCAGAGTATATTGGAAGAATGACTTCTCATGTCTTGCGCATAACACCCCTTTTAATGCATCCCAGAATCATGTTTGCTTTTTTTGCAAGTGTCACACTGTTGACACATATTTAGCTTGTGGTTCACTATGACCCCTAGATTCCTTTCTGCGGTATTCCTTCCTAGACAGTCACTTCCCATTCTATATGTGTGACATGGATTGTTCCTTTCTAAGTGGAGTACTTTGCATTTGTCCGTATTAAACTTCATTCTATTTACCTTCCACCATTTCTCCAGTTTGTCCAGATCATTTGGAATTATGACCCTAACCTCCAAAGCTCCACAATTGCAACCCCTCCCAGCTTTGTATCATTGCAAACATCATGGCTACGTCTAGACTGGCATGATTTTCTGCAAATGCTTTTAACAGAAAACTTTTCTGTTATAAGCATTTGCAGAAAAGCGTCTGTGCCAATCTAGATGTGCTTTTCTGCAAAAAAACCCCGATCGCCATTTTTGCGATCGGGGCTTTTTTGCGCAAAACAAATCTGAGCTGTCTGCACTGGCCCTTTTGCGCAAAAGCTTTGCGCAAAAGGACTTTTGCCCGAATGGGAGCAGCATAGTATTTCCGCAAGAAGCACTGATTTCAGACAGTAGGAAGTCGGTGTTCTTGTGGATATTCAAGCAGCCAGTGTAGACAGCTGGCAAGTTTTTCCGCAAAAGCAGTTGCTTTTGCGGAAAAACTTGCCAGTCTAGACACAGCCAATAAGTGTACTCTCTATGCCAATATCCAAATCGTTGATGAAGATATTGAACAGAACTGGTCTCAAAACAGACCCCTGCAGAACCCCACTTGTTACGCTCTTCCAGCAGGACTGTGAACCATTAATAACTACTCTCTGAGAATGACTATCGAGCTAGTTATGCACACACCTTATAGTAGCCCCATCTAAGTTGTATTAGCCTAGTTTATTGATAAGAAGACCATGCGAGACCGTATCAAATGCCTTACTAAAATCTAGGTATACCACATCCACCCCTTCTCCCTTATCCACAAGAGTTGTTATCCTATTAGCTATTAGATTGGTTTGACATGATTTGTTCTGTACAAATCCATGCTGGCTGTTTCCTATCACCTTATTTTCTTCCAGATATTTGCAGATGAATTCCTGATTACTTCCTCCATTATCTTTCCTGGTATAGAAGTTAAACAGACTGGTCTGTAGTTTCCTGGGTTGTTCTTATTTCCCTTTTTATAGATGGGCATTGTATTTGCCCTTTTCTGGAATCTCTCCTGACTTCCATGCATTTTCAAAGATGATAGCTAAAGGCTCAGATTCCTTCTCTATCAGCTCCTTGAGTATTCTAGGATGCATTTCATCAGGCCCTAGTGACTTGTAGACATCTAACTTTTCTAAGTAATTTTTAACTTGTTCTTTTTTTATTTTATCATCTAAATCTACCCCATTTCCAGTAGCATTCACTATGTTGGGCATTCCTTCATCATCAGATTTCTTGGTAAAGACTGAAACAAAGAAGTCAAGAAGCACTTCTGCCATTTCCAAGTATTCTGTTAGTTATTGTTTCTCAATCATGGAATGGACAAAAGCAAGCATTCAAAGAAGAACCTACTGCTACCAGCTGTCATGCAGTGTCACCACTGCAAGGAAAAGCCAAGACAAACATGCTCCAGGTGCCAAATTTTTGGTGCTTTTCCTCCACATTTTATTTGCAAAAGCTCCAATATTTGCCCTTAATGAAGGTCCAGCATAGATACCTGCTAAGATCATGTCTCCAGCTTGACTGTCAGAGAACTTATAAACCACTACCCAAACAAAGGATGATACTGGCCAAGCAAAGCCATTCATTATAGCTGTATTTCAATATCAGTCTAGTCCCACTTCCTTCCGGTACACCCTGCAGTCTTTAATGTATGTTCCTTCAACTTGGCTCTAAAAGCATTGTGGGCCCAACAGACTAATTTGCTTTGTTTTGAAAAGACTGTGTTTCCCAATAATATCTATCCATCAGGCTACATGCATGCTTCTCAGATCCAAGTTACTGTGGTAATCTTTACCCTTCTTATCTCTCTTTGCTCTGCCATCTCACTGATAGCACAGAGATTACATCTGTATACTTGTCTTTAAATATTAGCCCTTTGGGCTCTGGGAATATGCAGTAAGATTGGAGCAGCCACTCCTGTTTAAACCCCCTTGCTGAAAAACTGCTGTGGTAGACACCACACAGTTTATTTCCCCAACCAAGCAGAGTCAACTCAAAGGCCTTAGCCCTATCTATGTCTGAGCTGGGTTCAGAAGCATTTCAACTGCTGGAAGGTCCCACCCACTGTTGGCTGCTGAGATCCTGCACCCATGTATAGTCTGCCGGGAGTCAATGCCTAGATTTCATCCACAGGGAATTGCTATGGTTATTCTCTTGAAAAAATGTTCTGGCCTCCCATAGATCAATGGCCCAGCCCTTCCCCGAGCCTCGATCCTGGGGAAAGGTGGGCGGCCTGCAAGCGGGATAGGGAAGCTCTAGCAATGCGCCGCTCCTGCCTTCCCCCAGCTGGCCAGAGCTTGCTTACTTGGTGGATCATAGGGGGTGGGAGGTTGCGTTCACACCCATGTGGACCAGATTTACAAAAACACACACACCGACACAGAAATTCCCACATACAGGCCTGGTACTAGAAGTGGGGTAAGTACCTAATTTTTTCTCTCAAACTTCTGTTCATTCAGCTCAGTCTCAAAGGCACTATTCAGCCGCTATTCTGGAAAAACTATTCTGCTCCCGCTCGGGCATAAGTCCTTATTCCAGAACACTGTTCCAGAAAAGGGCCAGTGTAGACAGCCCAGTAGTCTTTTCCGGAAAAAAGCCCCGATCGCGAAAATGGCGATCGGGGCTCTTTTCCGGAAAAGCGCGTCTACATTGGCCACAGACGCTTTTCCGGAAAAGCAGCCTGCCAATGTAGATGCTCCTTTTCCAGAAAAACTGAAAATGGAATAGTATTCCGTTTTAAGCAGTTCCGGAAATTCATGCCAGTGTAGACGTAGCCTTATGCTGTGTCTAGACTACAAAGTTCTATTAGAAAAAGATACACAAATTGTGAACTGAAATTTGCATTTCTTTTTCCGCTTTTTCCATCTTCACTGGGCCAAATCTTGGGATAAAAAGCCTATTTCAGAACATCCGTTCTTCCTTGTAGAACAAGATTTACAGGAATGCGGAAGAAAGCATCCGCTTTTCTAATTTTTTTTTCAGAAAAGCAGACGCATTCTGTGAACGCAGCAGAGCTTTTCCAGGATGAGCTCTACAATTTGCGTAGCTTTTTCCAATAGCTTTTCTGGAAGAGGCCTTTCTGCCATTTTGCCCTGTCTAGAGAAGGAGCTCTTATTTCTTGTACAACGAGGCACACAGGGCTCCCTGAAAGACCACATTTTCTCTTCCTCAAAAAAAAAATCGGAGAGCAAACGCATTCCCTGGTATCCCGGAAAAAAAACACAGTCTAGATGTACACTTAATTATTCTTGTTGCTCTTCTCTGAACCCTCTCCAGTTTCTCCATATCTTTCTTCAAATGTGGTGCACAGAATTGGACACAATACTCCAATTGAGGCCTACTCAGTGCAGAGTATATTGGAAGAATGACTTCTCATGTCTTGCGCATAACACCCCTTTTAATGCATCCCAGAATCATGTTTGCTTTTTTTGCAAGTGTCACACTGTTGACACATATTTAGCTTGTGGTTCACTATGACCCCTAGATTCCTTTCTGCGGTATTCCTTCCTAGACAGTCACTTCCCATTCTATATGTGTGACATGGATTGTTCCTTTCTAAGTGGAGTACTTTGCATTTGTCCGTATTAAACTTCATTCTATTTACCTTCCACCATTTCTCCAGTTTGTCCAGATCATTTGGAATTATGACCCTAACCTCCAAAGCTCCACAATTGCAACCCCTCCCAGCTTTGTATCATTGCAAACATCATGGCTACGTCTAGACTGGCATGATTTTCTGCAAATGCTTTTAACAGAAAACTTTTCTGTTATAAGCATTTGCAGAAAAGCGTCTGTGCCAATCTAGATGTGCTTTTCTGCAAAAAAACCCCGATCGCCATTTTTGCGATCGGGGCTTTTTTGCGCAAAACAAATCTGAGCTGTCTGCACTGGCCCTTTTGCGCAAAAGCTTTGCGCAAAAGGACTTTTGCCCGAATGGGAGCAGCATAGTATTTCCGCAAGAAGCACTGATTTCAGACAGTAGGAAGTCGGTGTTCTTGTGGATATTCAAGCAGCCAGTGTAGACAGCTGGCAAGTTTTTCCGCAAAAGCAGTTGCTTTTGCGGAAAAACTTGCCAGTCTAGACACAGCCAATAAGTGTACTCTCTATGCCAATATCCAAATCGTTGATGAAGATATTGAACAGAACTGGTCTCAAAACAGACCCCTGCAGAACCCCACTTGTTACGCTCTTCCAGCAGGACTGTGAACCATTAATAACTACTCTCTGAGAATGACTATCGAGCTAGTTATGCACACACCTTATAGTAGCCCCATCTAAGTTGTATTAGCCTAGTTTATTGATAAGAAGACCATGCGAGACCGTATCAAATGCCTTACTAAAATCTAGGTATACCACATCCACCCCTTCTCCCTTATCCACAAGAGTTGTTATCCTATTAGCTATTAGATTGGTTTGACATGATTTGTTCTGTACAAATCCATGCTGGCTGTTTCCTATCACCTTATTTTCTTCCAGATATTTGCAGATGAATTCCTGATTACTTCCTCCATTATCTTTCCTGGTATAGAAGTTAAACAGACTGGTCTGTAGTTTCCTGGGTTGTTCTTATTTCCCTTTTTATAGATGGGCATTGTATTTGCCCTTTTCTGGAATCTCTCCTGACTTCCATGCATTTTCAAAGATGATAGCTAAAGGCTCAGATTCCTTCTCTATCAGCTCCTTGAGTATTCTAGGATGCATTTCATCAGGCCCTAGTGACTTGTAGACATCTAACTTTTCTAAGTAATTTTTAACTTGTTCTTTTTTTATTTTATCATCTAAATCTACCCCATTTCCAGTAGCATTCACTATGTTGGGCATTCCTTCATCATCAGATTTCTTGGTAAAGACTGAAACAAAGAAGTCAAGAAGCACTTCTGCCATTTCCAAGTATTCTGTTAGTTATTGTTTCTCAATCATGGAATGGACAAAAGCAAGCATTCAAAGAAGAACCTACTGCTACCAGCTGTCATGCAGTGTCACCACTGCAAGGAAAAGCCAAGACAAACATGCTCCAGGTGCCAAATTTTTGGTGCTTTTCCTCCACATTTTATTTGCAAAAGCTCCAATATTTGCCCTTAATGAAGGTCCAGCATAGATACCTGCTAAGATCATGTCTCCAGCTTGACTGTCAGAGAACTTATAAACCACTACCCAAACAAAGGATGATACTGGCCAAGCAAAGCCATTCATTATAGCTGTATTTCAATATCAGTCTAGTCCCACTTCCTTCCGGTACACCCTGCAGTCTTTAATGTATGTTCCTTCAACTTGGCTCTAAAAGCATTGTGGGCCCAACAGACTAATTTGCTTTGTTTTGAAAAGACTGTGTTTCCCAATAATATCTATCCATCAGGCTACATGCATGCTTCTCAGATCCAAGTTACTGTGGTAATCTTTACCCTTCTTATCTCTCTTTGCTCTGCCATCTCACTGATAGCACAGAGATTACATCTGTATACTTGTCTTTAAATATTAGCCCTTTGGGCTCTGGGAATATGCAGTAAGATTGGAGCAGCCACTCCTGTTTAAACCCCCTTGCTGAAAAACTGCTGTGGTAGACACCACACAGTTTATTTCCCCAACCAAGCAGAGTCAACTCAAAGGCCTTAGCCCTATCTATGTCTGAGCTGGGTTCAGAAGCATTTCAACTGCTGGAAGGTCCCACCCACTGTTGGCTGCTGAGATCCTGCACCCATGTATAGTCTGCCGGGAG